>NC_068441.1:43878318-44210818 GCF_023373465.1 Oncorhynchus keta | reverse complement strand
AGCTTAAACGACAGCACCAGCACTCTCCTCCAGTCCACAGCTTGGAGGAACTAGGAGTATGGACGTTGGAGGGTCAGAAGGAGAAAGAAACATAACATCATTACCTCACTCAATTACTCAATTTGCCTTGTGTTGGATGGTTTGTTGTGCGAGCGAAGGCAATTTTTAAAAATATATTTTTTTAATCAAACCTTTATTTAACCAGGTAGGCCAGTTGAGAACAAGTTCTCATTTACAACTGCAACCTGGCCAAGATAAAGCAAAGCAGTGCGACAAAAACAACAACACAGAGTTACACATAAACAAATGTAAAGTCAAGAACACAATAGGGGGATGGTGGTGGCCTTGAGTCCACAATAAGCTCAAATGATATAGCTACTGATTCAATGGATACAGCTGTGCTGGGCCAAAGAGTGTGTGTGTTCACACACAGCCTCAACCAAAGAGTGTGTGTGTTCACACACAGCCTCAAACAAAGAGTGTGTGTGTTCACACACAGCCTCAACCAAAGAGTGTGTGTGTTCACACACAGCCTCAACCAAAGAGTGTGTGTGTTCACACACAGCCTCAACCAAAGAGTGTGTGTGTTCACACACAGCCTCAAACAAAGAGTGTGTGTGTTCACACACAGCCTCAAACAAAGAGTGTGTGTGTTCACACACAGCCTCAACCAAAGAGTGTGTGTGTTCACACACAGCCTCAACCAAAGAGTGTGTGTGTTCACACACAGCCTCAACCAAAGTGTGGTCACACCTCGGTAAGTGATAACGTATTTTGGATAACCAACTCTCAGATGCAATCATTACCCTGTACAGTACATTGACATTGAATAGTGCCAACGGTAGCCTACTCTGACAGGGATAGGGCATGTCATGTGGTCTCAAAAAAACATTCTTCTTCAAGCAAAAGGCCCAGGCACAAACTGCTATCCTCTTGGAGCGAACCCAAAAGCCTTTACACACACCAGCTTGTGCTAGGAAAACACAGAGGCCCCCGGTCAGCTGAGTTGACTACTGAAAGGTGACATTATCATCACAAAAGGTGGCCATGCAGCCTTGTGGTGGCTCCAATGCCCCATGAATGGCTGTGGTGGCTGCTGATGGGAGGCTCCATCTCAAAGGGGGCTGGGGTAAAAGAGCTTAGTTTCTGAAATGGGAATTATCCACAGGCTTTTTTAACAAGCCCCAGAGGGCAACACAGCTGGGTAGAGCCCGGCGGTGCTGTGGGCCCCCTCTTCTCTGTGCAGAGAAAGCCACCAACCACCACAACGCAACAGGAGCCCCATTATTGCTACGGCAACGCACGCATGATCTGAATGCTACGGCTAATGTATTAGCCTTAGCGCTACGTTTGGCTTACATCTCTGACGGCTTAGGTCAAATGTTGGGCTGCATTAGCATACGAAGCCATTTGAGAAAGTTTTAGGTGATGAATGTTTGCGAAGCAAGCAGGGAGGGAGCAGCATTTACTGCGAATTTCACTGGTGATAATAGCAAAATGACTGCTAATACTTAGCAAACAAGCTAATGACAGACAAACATGGAAGCCTACTCAGGAAGTAAAGAAACAGACAGAAAACTACAGCCTTTGGTCAATTGGATTTGCTCAACTCCAGTGCCCTCTCTGGTAATCGAGGAGAGGCAGCAAGGAGAGGGAAAGTGGCTGAAAATGTGCTCGTATGAAATGAGACTCTCCTCCAATCATGCAAATTACGTTTACAGGGTGGACTCCCAAAATAAGTGTACAAAGTGATAGAAACTAATTTAGCTAGTTATGCAAGGCATTATATAGTAAAAAGCATGTTGTTTTTTAAATGTTTGCATGCTTTGTGTGTGGCACGGCCGTCCCTGACTAAAAAAAAGATTTGTCGACCGAGAGTTGTCTATTCGTAAATATGTATTTTAGCCTAGGTTGTGCGCTCTGCAAACAACGTGCCCACTCCTACAATGACAATGGTAAGACTGTAATAATATATTGAATACATTAACAGAAAATACCGTAACCAAACAAACATTGTAGATGAGAAATCATTGGAATGAACGGTAAATGTACTACTGGTGATACTGGTGTGCCACCCCCGCAGCCTCCACAATGGATTAGTCCACTGAGACAGGCGTGAATCAGACAGGTGTCTTGTGTGCCATACATTTTTTTATATATATTTGCCACTGCTCGACTATAAACATCTCAGTCGACCAACAGCCTATCGACCAGTCGACTAAATGGGGTCAGCCCTACCGATTTCAAAACTGTTCCGTGAAGTACTCAAGTAGCATACACTTGTACTTCCTCACCAAAAGGAGGCTATTGGGGAGGGGAGGACCGTCTTCTATTTGCCTACTAACAAATTTAAATCCTCCTCGACCACTCTATACTTATTGGTTTACGGGTCAAGGAGGAGGACAACATTTTTACCAAATGAGAAAAAGCCTTTGAGGCAGCTTGAGTCTTACGTTAGTAAATACATTGAAAATAACTGAAAACATTCATTCCCTTCATTTGCAATAATGACTGCTAATGCTGCGCAAATATGCTGACGTTAGCCAACATGCTATTTTGCTAACAACATGAGAATAGGGCTCCGTGCAGGAAGTAAACGAAAAACACAGATGCTGGTAAGTGAATTCTTTCTCCAGCCGTAAAGCACGGATCCCCCCCACCTTGGTTCAAGTAGACACAAGAGAGTGTGTGTGTGTGTGTTTTATTGTCTCTTGAAGGCCAAGCATGTCTTTGAACATTCACAGGCATGAGAACCAGCCAAAACAGATCATTCCTTGGCTTGCCTCCCACCCACCATATCTCAGGCCACAGGGGTTCCCTTGGAATCAATGAAGGCACAATGCACCTTAATCGTTGTGTGTGTGTGTCTCTCTCTTTCTCTCAAAAATAGTGCACTATGAAGGGAACACATCTTTGCTCTCCTCTGCTCCAGCTCCTCTATACCTCCACACTACTGCAAAGAACTCAATGGACTCTGTGTGCATTCTGGAGGAACTGGCCTTTTGGGGGGGTGTGCTTATTTTTCTGTCCATTGTCCTGTGCTAATAATAGACAGAGGTAGAGAGACAGACGAAGAGATGACTTCACACCTTAACCATTGTCTCTTTCCAACTCTCCCTCTCTAACTCTCCCCTTCTCTTTCGCTTTTCTTTGCCGACTTCTGCTTTAGTTTATCGGAGGAGGAAAACGCAGGAGTCCCGTCTGATCTTGTAATGCCCTCTTTTCCATTACATCTGGTGTGGGGACAACCTGACAGGAGACATAATGATTTTCTCCATGTCTGCTAGGATCATTTAGGGTGAAGGAAAAAAATGTAAAATAAATATGATGCTTGGCAGTGGTCTGGTCACACGCTAAAGTGAGGGACTATTTCCTTCACTGTATGCTTGGCACAATAATGATATCAAATCAGAGCAGGCCATGTGAAGTCCTATGGATGGGGAGGGCGGTTGGGGTGGGGGTGTTCTCTCTAGGCCTCATCCCCAAGAAGACTCAATTCAAAGCTATGGATTCACTCAAAGGCTTGTTTGTAGCTCATCACGGGGATAATAAAAACAAATGTTGCAGTGGAGGGAGGCACTTCGAGCAAAAACGCCCCCAAAATCCCCCCGACAAGCTACTCCTCTACCCTACCTTTCAGACACCCCTCCTATATCACCCAAATGGGTCCCCTATTTTTTTCACTCTCCCTCATCCCCTCCTTCTCAATCATTTTCTCTCTCCCTCATCCCACCTTCTCATTCCCTCTCTCCACCTCATCCCCCCTTCTCATTCCCTCATCCCCCCTTCTCATTCCCTCTCTCTCTCCCTCACCCCCCGTTCTCATTCCCTCTCTCTCTCTCCCTTGCCCCCCTTCTTATTCCCTCTCTCTCCCTCACCCCCCGGTCTCATTCCTTCTCTCTCTCCCTCATCCCCCTTATTATTCCCTCTCTCTCCCTCATCCCCCCTTATTATTCCCTCTCTCTCCCTCATCCCCCCTTCTTATTCCCTCTCTCTCTCTCTCCCCCCCTGCTCATTCCCTCTCTCTCCCTCATCCCCACTTCTCATTCCCTCTCTCTCTCTCACTCACCCCCCTTCTCATTCCCTCTCTCTCCCTCGCCCCCTTATTATTCCCTCATCCCCCCGGTCTCATTCCTTCTCTCTCTCCCTCATCCCCCCTTCTTATTCCCTCTCTCCCCCTCTTCTCATTCCCTCTCTCTCCCTCACCCCCTTCTCATTCCCTCTCTCTCTCCCTCATCCCCCCTTCTCATTCCCTCTCTCTCTCCCTCATCCCCCCTTCTCATTCCCTCTCTCTCTCCCTCATCCCCCTTCTTATTCCCTCTCTCTCTCCCCCTTCTCATTCCCTCTCTCCCCCCTTCTCATTCTCTCTCTCTCTCTCTCTCTCTCTCTCCCCCTTCTCATTCCCTCTCTCTCTCTCCCCCTTCTCATCCCCCCCATTCTCATTCCCGCTCTCTCTCCCTCACCCCCCCTTCTCATTCCTTCTCTCTCTCCCTCATCCCCCTTCTTATTCCCTCTCTCCCTCATCCCCCCTTCTCATTCCCTCTCTCTCCCTCATTCCCTCTGTCTCTCCCTCATCCCCCTTCTTATTCCCTCTCTCTCCCTCATCCCCCTTCTTATTCCCTCTCTCTCCCTCATCCCCCTTCTTATTCCCTCTCTCTCTCCCTCCCCCCCTTCTTATTCCCTCTCCCCCCTTCTCATTCCTCTCTCTCTCTCTCTCTCACCCCCTTCTCATTCCCCTCTCTCCCCCCTTCTCATTCCCTCTCTCTCTCCCCCTTCTCATTCCCTCTCCCCTTCTCATTCCCTCTCTCTCTCTCTCTCCCCCTTCTCATTCCCTCACCCCCTTCTCATTCCCTCTCCCCCTTCTCATTCCCTCTCTCTCCCCCTTCTCATTCCCTCTCTCTCACCCCCGCTTCTCATTCCCTCTCTCCTTCTCTCTCTCCCCCTTCTCATTCCCTCTCCCTCCCCCTTCTCATTCCCTCTCTCTCTCTCTCCCCTTCTCATTCCCTCTCCCCCTCCCACCCTTCTCATTCCCCCTCTCTCTCTCCCCCCTTCTCATTCCCTCTCTCTCTCTCCCCCTTCTCATTCCCTCTCTCTCTCTCTCCCTTCTCATTCCCTCTCTCTTTCCCCCTTCTCATTCCCTCTCTCTCTCCCTTCTCCCCCTTCTCATTCCCTCTCTCTCTCTCCCTTCTCATTCCCTCTCTCATTCCCCCCCTTCTCATTCCCTCTCTCTCTCTCCCCCCTTCTCAATCCCTCTCTCTCCCCCTTCTCATTCCCTCTCTCTCTCTCTCTCTCCCTTCTCATTCCCTCTCTCTCTCCCCCTCTCATTCTCTCTCTCTCTCTCTCCCTTCTCATTCCCCTCTCTCTCTCTCCCCCTTCTCATTCCCCTCTCTCTCTCTCTCTCTCTCCCCCTTCTCATTCCCTCTCTCTCTCCCTCACTCTCGATGAAAGGCATGCATTGAGCCGGCAGTGGCATTCCAAAACCTCAGCCCACGGCTCCAGAGTGTCTGGCTGTTCAACACTGCTGGGAGCGATTAGTTTAAGTAAGGCCTGACCCGCCTACTCACCCATGGAAAAACGTCAGATCTCTTGTTACACTTTGGGTTGGAGAAGGGGAGGACTGTGTGTGCATTGTGTATGTATGTGTTGATGTGTGTGTATGTTGATGTGTGTGTGGTGGTGAAAGAGAAAGAGAGAGAGAGAGTGCATTTGTGTATGTGTGTGTTGATGTGAATGTGTGTGTATGTGTATGAAAGAGAGCGCATGTGTGTGCGTGTGTGTTGATGTGTATGTGTGTGTTGATGTGTGTGTATATGAAAGAGAGCTCATGTGTGTGTGTGTGTATATGTGTGCGTGTGCACGCGCATAGAATTTACGAGAGGTGGGTCACACGCTCACTTGGCTGCATCTTCCTGAAGTTTCCACAGAGGAAGGCCAAGTGCACAGACCGACTCCAAACCTTTTCTCCAATAACTCTGTTAAACGATATTCAATAACCACCTTCTCCTTCTCTCTCCATTTAAACCGAGCACCAGATAAACCTACTGAGCTATCCATGGCATATATAGTTAAAGCCTTACATGCTCCCACTTCCAGTATTATAATCACTAAATGCACCATGCAGTAAGAGCTTGTCTGAAGTTTGTCCTCCTCTGCCAACCGTAGAACATTTTCAGCAAACATGAGTTCTAAACTACTGATTAGAAACACAAACATGCTAGACTGACAGTCGACTTTCTATGGCCCTACTGTTGTTTTCATACCTACAGTACGCAGGCCTGAAGCCTTTTTACAAATATAGTATAGCATAGTAACATATACCATATGCAATATGTATACGGCATTCTTATCTTCTTATAGCCGAAACATGCAATATATACTGTAATCCATTTGAAGTCCATGATTAACATAAGCATTGTGCATTATTGTACATTGAACAAAAATATAAACAGAACATGTAAAGTGTTGGTCCAATGTTTCATGGGCTGAAATAAAAGATCCTTGAAATTTTCCATACGCACAAAAACGTATTTCTTTTACATTTTGTGCACACGTTTATTTGTTTACATCTCTGTTAGTAAGGAATTTATCCTTTGTCAAGAAAATCTATCCACCTGACAGGACTGGCATAGCAAGTAGCTGATTAAAAAGCAGGATCATTACACAGACACACCTTGTGCTGGGGACACTAAAAGGCCACTCTAAAAGGTGGTGTTTTGTCACATAACACAAAGCCACATGTGTCTCAAGTTGAGGAAGCGATTGGCATTCTGACTGCAGGAATGTCCACCAGAGCTGTTGCCAGAGAATTTAATGCTCATATCTCTACCATAAATCACCTCCAATGTCGTTTTATAGAATTTGTCAGTATGTCCAACCAGGCTCCAAACCGCAGACCACGTGTAAGCACCTCCACATCCGGCTTCTTCACCTGCAGGGGGAGGGTGGGTTCTGAGAAGTATTTTTTATGGGGAAGAACTCATTCTCATTGGCTGGGCCTGGTTCCCCAGTGGGTGGACCTGGCTCCCCCCCTGCCCAGTCAAGTGAAATCCATAGATTTGGGCCTAATTTATTTTTTTCAATTGACTGATTTCCTTATATGAATTGTAACTCAGCAAAATCTTTGAAATTGTTGCATGTTGCATTTATATTTTTTTGTTCAGTATACTTGATCAGTATAACAGTCACCTTGTAAAACAGATTTTAAAGAGAGCAGACATTTCACAAGAGGCATGTCTGAGCAGTAGGACAGGTGAGAGTAGAAACAAACAAAAAAAGTAAGAGCCCAAACTGCATTTCTCTTCCTATTAAATGGTTTAACCTGATTTTCATTCCATGGTGGTGGTTGGTTGTGTCGCCCGTTGTGCTTACAGGAAGGACCTGACAATAGTGCCACATTCTGACCCACAGTGAACTGTACTTTTCCTGTCATGTCAGAGACGTAACAATAGGCAGGTGAAATTAAACATACATGAACACGGTGGCCCGGGAAAGTCCTCGTCGTTGCGACTCAAAGACGCACTTTGACATGGCCAGCCAGAGACCTCATCTCATCAGGGTGTACGGTTACTGTGACCGTACGTGTGTGTTCCTTCCTCTACCTGCAGTTGATCCTATTATAACCTTCTCGTTATCCTCCGGGCAAGAGCAGCTGTGTTGTGCTATTGTCTAGCGACGGCCACACCTGTGTTTTGCAGGTGGCTCATCTGGAGAGCAGTGTTATGAACACCTGACCAGGCAGAGACAGAGCCTGCTGGGGGATTTGTGAAGTGCTCAATTAAGCCTTGTTCACACTGCAGGCCTTAATGCTCAAATCAGTTTTGTTTTTCAAATCCATTTTGGACTAATGATTGTCCAAACAGCAAGTTACAAGTGACCGAGTCGGATGTGTGTGTTCAGACAGCAGTCATTTGCTGACATGGCTATGCTAGTTGTCATAGTAACAACGGGTGTGCACATAGGGGTACATGTAGGCTGATTGGTGCTTCCTCTCACTCCAAAGTTGTTGTGTAGCAAGTTAACAATGCCTGTCATGGATGTCTCGCAATTTCTGTTCAAAATCATAGCGTAGGAAAACTTTTAAAGCCTCAAAGGAAAAGATTATTCAACTTTCAAAACAAGTAATTTTGGCCAAGGCAGGCAACTAGCTAGCTAGGTAGCTGTTCAGATTTCTAGCACATTCACTCATTTGTTTGTAAACAATTATCAGGCTAATTAGCTAAACATGTTCTTACTACTCTGTTGACAGTTTGACAAGTAACAAGATATGCCCAATAACAGTCTACAAACTAAATAAATACGATTTGACCGTTCAGACACATGGCGAGGAATCAGATTATTATCTGATTCAAAAGCTCCCACAAAGGACTCATAAGTAAGCGTTTCATGGTAAGGTATACACCTGTATTCACTGCATGTGACAAATAGAATTTGATTTGAGGAATCATGTGGCGTAATGTGGCATCATATATGCGATTCCATGTGCTTTTTGGTGGTTCAGACTGCAGGAAAAAGATCAAATTTGAATCGGATATGCAAAAAATGTGATTTGAATCACTTGCCAGTGCGAAGACGGTTTTACAAGCTCAGCTAGATAAGAACTCTGAGGAATCTGGGCAGACACACATAGGCATGCCTTTAACTTACTCAGGGTTCAGCCGCAGGGATGTTTAGACTTGTCAGAAGTGCGCTCCCCCGGAAGGTGTGTGCATGTGTGTGTGTGTGCATGTGTGTGAGAGACTCTCACACTAACAAAACAAACAGACAAGTTGTGTGTTTCTCTTTGTTGTTGTCTAAAACTGATACAAGTCTCTCTCTCTCTCTCTCTCTCTCTCTCTCTCTCTCTCTCTCTCTCTCGCTCTCTCTCTCTCTCTCTCTCTCGCTCTCTCTCTCGCTCTCTCTCTCTCTAAACAAAACAACAATGACAAACACCAACAAAGCGAATTAAACAAAACAAAGCTGTCTCTCCACAAAACATCCCCACACACTAAGGATGATGAGACCACCTGCCTCGGCTTTGTGGCCACAAGAGGCAAACTAAGGGCATAATAGTGTTAGGGTTGGCCCTCTCCTTGATGGTTATTTCAAACTAAGGGCACAATAACACCACTGATCCTCTGATGTCACAAGACACAAAGCCAACAAGCAAAAGATACCACCAAAGGAAAGACACATGAACGTCATGGTACAGGTCTGCTGATAAGATCACATTCCAACAAAAAAGAGCAAGCATCGTTGAATAGTGTCTGGAAAGTTGGAGATAGGGGAATAACGGAATGACAACAGGTTTTCATAAAGCATCTCAGAGTGGAAGTGCTGATCTAGGATCAGGTTCCCCCTGACGCTAATAATTGTACTCAGCCGATGATTTTAAAAGGCAAAACTGATCCAAGATCAGCACTTTATGACTACAGATCCTGAACAGACCCCCTTCCATGGGTGACGCTGAAGCTCAGCAGGACTGGAAACATAGCTGTGATAAATGGGGTGCAGTTTGATGAGGCAGCATCAGGAGGCATAAAGCGCTCGTACAACAGACACATGGGAAGACTTTGTCTGAACCGTCCATCATCCGTGATTTAGGTCAGCTGGTTAGCCAGAAAAAATGTTATCGCTAAAGCAGGAGTGTCAAACTCCTTCCATGGAGGACCTAGTGCCTGCTGGTTTTTCCTTTCAATTAAGACCTAGACAATCAGGTGGGGGGAGCTCCTTACTAATTAGAGACCTTAATTAATAAATGAAGTACAAGGGACAAGCGAAAACCCGCAGACACCCGCCCCTCAATGGATTGAGTTTGACACATGCGTTAAAGCATACAACGAGACAGACTTGGGCCAGTTTTACACATGATTTTAAATACCCGATGATGTGTCACGTCACGGTTATGTCATGTCAGTGTAAAGAATGTAAAAAGTTATGACAATGTAAAGAATGTAAACAGTTATGACAATGTAAAGAATGTAAACAGTTATGACAATGTAAAGAATGTAAACAGTTATGACAATGTAAAGAATGTAAACAGTTATGACAATGTAAAGAATGTAAACAGTTATGACAAGGTAAAGAATGCCTTGCGAGAGAAGGTTTGCATTTGAAAGATGTCCTAACTCTTGAAAGGTTTGGGGGGAAATTATGAGAAGTCTTTTTTTGGGGGGGGCTCCCAAAATAACTGACAACTGAGTTTCTCATTTGAAAGCCCGTCCATATTGTGCTATCAGTCTTCAATGGGAAACTCATACAGGCATAGATTTGAACTCTCCTCTGGGTGCTGACAAGCCCACTGCAGCTGGACTCCCCATCCCCATTGACCAGGAGAGAGAGTGCGAAAGAAAGAGGGTGAGAGGGGTAGAATATCCCGAAAGCTGTGGAGAATAGGGGGAACCAATCCTAACGAGGCTTTGTCTGGACTGGAGCAGGGAAGAACGGGTATTAAAAAAGCATAATGTGGTGATACGGTCCTTTCACTTGTCTTTTCCACTGTGACCGCTCTAATTTACTACTGGGTGATTAGTACTTTTGTTCTCTGTCAATGTCCTCTGCGTAAAGTAGGAGACTTAATAAATTCCCGCAGACAATAAGGCCCCCACGTCCCACCAGTCGAATGCCCGCCAACACAGAGGGGTAGAAAGGATACATGCATTTTCAATGAAGGTTTTCACAGCAGGACACAAAGGTATTAATCCATTTTGGGGGACTTTCAAAAGCCCTCTGAAATATGCTAAACACATTTTGAACCCCATAGCTGGTTTCAAGCCTTAAATGTGTCATATGATATCAACGTGTAATGCAGATACAATGACACAGTACCAACATTATGAGGCTAGTTAGTCAAACAAAATGACAGCTCTGCATACTGAGCCCTGTAGTCAACTCAACAGCATAACAAAAAGCCTCTAAGAAGTGATAGTCTTGACCGTCCACAAAAAAAGGGGTTGAGATGGAGAGAGGAACGGAGCGGAGCACGCCCCAGGCCCACTAATAGGTTTTGTCTCCTGTAGACTGGCATTCCAGAGGATTGTTATTGGCGGGCGATCCGAAGAGCAGGGCCCACATCTGGATCCAATCCTCCCACCCGGTCCGTGCAGTGCGCAGCAACAAGAAACAGCTGTGCGAACCTGGCGTCAATTAGCCTCACATTCTCCTGACAGTTAATCAGTTCCTCTCCCTTTTCTTCTTCCTCCCTCCTTCTCTCTCTGTCACTTTTCTGTCTCTCTCCCTCTCTCTCCTTCGTTTCAGGTTGCCTCACAGGCTGAAATAATAGGGGTATGTGAAATAAGGACGGACGGCGACTAGCTCACAAAAACACTCCTACATGACAGGGCCTGTCAAGGGAGATTTATTGAGTCAGTGGCTCGCAACACACTATCACATCTTATTGTGAAATAGACACAAATTGCTTATTCAAAATTTGTGACAGGCACACGAAAAAAGATCACTTTTTGTGTGTATTACACCATTTTCATTACACAGTTTTCTTCCTTCATAATGCATTCGTGTACATTACACAAACTCCAATTTGTTGTGGTTAATGTTAGATAGGCTAGCTAGGTGGCTAACTTTAGTGAGGCTAGGAGTTAAGGTTAGTGTTAGGTTACGGGTTAAGGTTAGGACTAGTTAACATGCTAGCTAAGTAGTTAAAAGGTTTAGGAGTTAGGTTAAGGGGTTAAGATTAGGGGAAGGGTTAAATAACATGCTAAGTATTTGCAAAGTAGCGAAAATGCTAAAGTTATCCATGAAGAGATTCTAACACGCAAACTCTGGGTTGCTGGGTTCTGACTCGTGTTAACCCTTGTGGGGGAGATTTAGGGTAGACTTCTAAATGGATAGGAGAGATGGATGTTTGTGATTTCCTCTCACCAAAGGGAATAGACTGATCTATTAGAGTAAAAGGTCGGTTTTCATTTAGACTTTTGGAGTTGGTATTTTAGTAGTTTATGACCCTCATTAATGAATAGAAGACATGGAAACAGAATATTTTTGCGATTGTTTTTATTGTGGCTCTAATTGATGAGGTCACGGAAAAGCGAGGCACCCCGATCTAACTCCACACCAAGCATAAAAGTCTGCTCAAGTTGTTTCCAGTCATAACCACACTTTATAAATGACTATGTATGATCTGCCTGTGCACACAAAATGTAATCACCAATCAGTGATGAGTCAAACTTAGTTCACCTCAACAACAAAAAACTATTCAATTCCACACTGCTCCACTTCACTCAAATCATCTGCGTTTCTGAATCAAACTCAGATTCATCCTCTGATAGTTATTAATGGGGGCCAGGCTTAGAGCAAACCTCCAATCTGATGGGCCTGACTATGGAGCTGGATGAGAGCAGCGCCATGGGGCCCAGTAAAGCATTAACAGGTGTTACTGGTGGAAAAGACCCACTCAGAGACCAGAGAGAGCCGTACATGAGAGGCGATGAGAGGGGATGAGGATGCTGGGCTGACTCACTCCCAGCTACAGGCACCTCTCTCTCCACAGTGCCAGGGAAATTCTCCCACATGACAACACAACATAAAGGCGCCAGATCTGGCAACCCGGAGGAGCCACTCAAGCCAAAACCAATTAGGAGCCTAATGCAAACCTGCAGGACCCTTTTGTAATTTATTTATTTCCCTTTAAAAAGTCAGGGGAATGGAATCAGAAAAAAAAAGCGAAAAAAATATGGAAAATGGGGAAATTTGTAGTTGTGTCCAACTTGCCCACATGTTTTCAAGTGGATTTAATTGAATCAAGGGACAAAACAGTGATTGAGAAAGAACGTGAGCGATGTTGTGTTCTCTTTGGCACCTCTGTCATCGCACAACTATCTCCTTGCACACTATCTCCTAGCACAACTATCTCCTTGCACACTATCTCCTAGCAAGACAACCGATGTGCCACACTCCCTTCTCTATACTGTAAAACGATTCAAGTTATACCATTGAAAAAACAACTACATTGAAACTAGCTGTATATTTCAACATGTATTCGTTCAGGTCAACATTTTGGACCAAAATCCAAGAACATTAAGAACCATAAAACGGAAGATCAATCACGATTACAGTTCCATCATGGATGCCAGAGGAGCTCTGCTGCTCTCTGCTGGTTACTGTAACAAACGATGTTTCATCATTAGGACTACTGTCTCGTCTTTGTCGAGACATCGTTTGTTATTCCGACATTGGGACAAAAGGGAGACAAATTATTTCTCCCGGGTCAAACACACAAATACAGTTGTGCCTTGAGGCTGTGGCTAGGTCTGGCGACCCCACTTGCATTGCATGACTGTGCCTTTGTCCCACAGGCTAAGTAGACAAGTGGGAGTTCTCTATTGGCAGTCTTTCGACCGCCTGGTGTTATTGTCTTGAAAAGCTGTAAAGCTCCAGATGGTGCAAAACTTTGCCTGGTGGACTAATTCCAAATCATCCACTGAAAAGACACATTTAGAGGGACGGCCTTCGCAGCATAATATCAGGATATTACCAGCTATACGAGGGCAAAGCTCACAACATCATTATATGCATGTTATTATAGCCTACAGTTAGGTTACTAATATAATAATTTAATTTAATTAACAAAGGTAATGCAAAAAAAATAATATTTATAATGAGACACATTTTAATTGACTGTGAACATAATTATATTTTCTTGATGTAGGCCTGCTTGGGCTATGTGTGAATGTCCCATTGAATGTTTGCACTCTTGTCAAATTATTGAGGTCAAATAAAAAATGTCTGCCTACTAAACGTCATAACATTACACTAGGCAACGAAATACCCAGGACAAAAGACACGTCTACTGTTGTGGATATATTATGGGGAAAATCGACCAGCCTTCCATGCAAACAGTTTCCGCATTTTTGAGTCCTTTCCTGAGCGCGCGCGACCAGTAGCTATTTGACGCTGTCCCTTTTATTTATAGCAGCGCATCTCATCCAAACAAATAGCCATAGGATAATGTCAAAATAATAATACTCGAAATGGTCACAAAAACGTTTAACGTGTATTTTACAGCACTAAAACATAGATAGGTTAGTTACTTACATTGCAAAGCGCCCGTGATCCCGACCATGCTCTTCGCACTTTGAATGGCAGTGTGCACGTTTCAAGATACAGCCTACTATAACCAAAATATTACGCTTATCGAGTCAACTGATATCAGCCACTGACTTGTTTTTCTATCAAGATAATAGACACAGTGATCCGTAACACTGCAGCATCAGGTATCAGGGGCATAGGCTGCTACTGTAGCAACATTGCACTGAATATTTGAGTGGGCGGGCCAAATTGTAATCCTTTCGAGAAAAAGCCAAAACTGTGCTGCGTTGTTACACCGTCGTTAACAGCAGGGACATATCTTTTACGGACGCTAAATTAGATTATGGGAAATACGACAATAATAATTATTAGTCTGCTCTGGGTTTTAACCAGCGACCTTTCGGTTACAACTCTCCTAACCTCTACGCTGCCTTCCGCCCAACAGACCACTACTTGTTTGCATGTCAACGGTGTGTTGACAAAATGTCTTTTAAATCAAGATACATATTATGTTTTTGGTTACCACTAGTCTGCAATGCATTTGGCCATATCCTACGGAAGTCACAAGAAGGAGCAGACAGTAATTTCTTCTGAACATTTTATCTTTGTTGAGAATATTCAGGTAATGTTTAGATTGATTCTATTTTCTATTTTTGTCATGTTGTAGGCTATTTTTGGCATAGATGTCAATCAAGAATGTTCTATTTGATAATATAATAATAATTTATATTTGAGAGAGAGAGAGGTAGGTCTAGACCACATCCACATCTATTTATTTGATTCATCCTTGTGCCATCTATACAGTGGTGTTGCTTTCTTGCCTCTCTGCAACACAACAACCTATTGAAGGCAAGGAATGATTAGTATTGGAACCCATCCAGGCCCTCATATGTTGTTTCTCATGGAAACAGGATATATAATTTGCTTGCTGAGAGCTACCCCCCCCCACACACACACACACATGCCACATGCTCCTGTCTCCCTCCCCCTCTTCTCCTCCCCCATCCACCACCCCTGCGGAGGCTGCCACCTGCTCTCGGAGCATGCCACACAGCTGCTGAGTTACAATAACAAATTAACACCCACAGTGGCCCGGCCATTACCTACTGTTTGTGGTCCCCACCGGGGACCTACTGCAGGCTGTAGCCCATCAATCCCAACCAGGGACCTACTGCAGGCTGTAACCCATCAACCCTAACCAGGGACCTACTGCAGGCTGCAGCCCATCAACCCCAACCAGGGACCTACTGCAGGCTGTAGTCCATCAACCCCAACCAGGGACCTACTGCAGGCTGCTGTCCATCAATCCCAACCAGGGACCTACTGCAGGCTGTAGCCCATCAACCCCAACCAGGGACCTACTGCAGGCTGTAACCCATCAACCCTATCCAGGGACCTACTGCAGGCTGTAGTCCATCAACCCCAACCAGGGACCTACTGCAGGCTGTAACCCATCAACCCTATCCAGGGACCTACTGCAGGCTGTAGTCCATCAACCCTAACCAGGGACCTACTGCAGGCTGTAGTCCATCAACCCCAACCAGGGACCTACTGCAGGCTGTAGCCCATCAACCCCAACCAGGGACCTACTGCAGGCTGTAGTCCATCAACCCCAACCAGGGACCTACTGCAGGCTGTAGCCCATCAACCCCAACCAGGGACCTACTGCAGGCTGTAGTCCATCAACCCTAACCGGGGACCTACTGCAGGCTGCAGTCCATCAACCCTAACCGGGGACCTACTGCAGGCTGTAGCCCATCAACCCCAACCGGGGACCTACTGCAGGCTGCAGTCCATCAAGCCTAAACGGGGACCTACTGCAGGCTGCAGTCCAACAAGCCTAAACAGGGACCTACTGCAGGCTGCAGTCCATCAACCCTAACCGGGGACCTACTGCAGGCTGCAGTCCATCAACCCTAACCGGGGACCTACTGCAGGCTGCAGCCCATCAACCCTAACCGGGGACCTACTGCAGGCTGCAGTCCAACAAGCCTAAACAGGGACCTACTGCAGGCTGCAGTCCATCAACCCTAACCGGGGACCTACTGCAGGCTGCAGTCCATCAACCCTAACCGGGGACCTACTGCAGGCTGCAGTCCATCAACCCTAACCGGGGACCTACTGCAGGCTGTAGCCCATCAAGCCTAACCGGGGACCTACTGCAGGCTGCAGTCCAACAAGCCTAAACGGGGACCTACTGCAGGCTGCAGGGACCTCCAGGGACTGCAGGCTGCAGTCCATCAACCAACTAACCTACTGCAGGGACCTACTGCAGGCTGCAGTCCATCAACCCCTAACCGGGGACCTACTGCAGGCTGTATCCCATCAACCCCAACCAGGGCTGCAGTCCATCAACCCTAACCGGGGACCTACTGCAGGCTGCAGTCCATCAACCCTAAACGGGGACCTACTGCAGGCTGCAGTCCATCAACCCTAACCGGGGACCTACTGCAGGCTGCAGTCCATCAACCCTAACCGGGGACCTACTGCAGGCTGCAGTCCATCAACCCTAACCGGGGACCTACTGCAGGCTGCAGTCCATCAACCCTAACCGGGGACCTACTGCAGGCTGCAGTCCATCAACCCTAACCGGGGACCTACTGCAGGCTGCAGTCCATCAACCCTAACCGGGGACCTACTGCAGGCTGCAGCCCATCAACCCCAACCGGGGACCTACTGCAGGCTGCAGTCCATCAACCCTAACCGGGGACCTACTGCAGGCTGCAGTCCATCAACCCTAACCGGGGACCTACTGCAGGCTGCAGTCCATCAACCCTAACCGGGGACCTACTGCAGGCTGCAGTCCATCAGTCCCCCTAACCGGGGACCTACTGCAGGCTGCAGTCCATCAACCCTAACCGGGGACCTATTGCAGGCTGCAGTCCATCAACCCTAACCTGGGAACCAGGGGACCTAGTCCTGCAGGCTGCAGTCCATCAACCCAGTAACCTGGGACCTACTGCAGGCTGCAGTCCATCAACCCTAACCGGGGGGGACCTACTGCAGGCAGTCCTCAACCCTAACCGGGGACCTATTGCAGGCTGCAGTCCATCAACCCTAACCGGGGACCTACTGCAGGCTGTAGCCCATCAACCCCAACCGGGGACCTACTGCAGGCTGCAGTCCATCAACCCTAACCGGGGACCTACTGCAGGCTGCAGTCCATCACCCCTAACCTGGGACCTCCTGCAGGCTGCAGTCCATCACCCCTAACCGGGGACCTACTGCAGGCTGCAGAGTCCATCAACCCCACAGGATCCTTCACCTATCAGGGTGTGGCTTGTAATAAGGGGAGAGAGAGGGAGAGAGAGGATGTCATCTTTGGATCTGCTCTTTCTACTACATATAACTGATTTCTTAGAGAGTGTGTTTGGAGCAGGAGTGAGAGAGGGGTTGGGAGATATTATGGTCGTATTCAACCATATTTATTATACAGTATCTTTACTTGGACAATGTAAGTGATTTAACTTTCCGTGTCAATAAAGTTTATTGAATTGCTTTGAGAAAGAGATGGAGAAAGAGAGGGAGAGAGAGGGAGGGAAAAAGAGGGTGAAAGAGGGAGAAAGATGGAGAGAGAGAGAGTGAGAGAGCGGAAGAGAGCAAGAGAGAGAAAGCGAGGGAGAGAGAAAGAGAGGTTGTCACAACTGCATTTATATGCTTATCTTTAAATCTTCTAGAAGGGAACAGGCATCCCCTCAATCTCCAGATCTATCTTCATCATCTCCATCAACAGCACATAGCCTATACTATTCTAGGAAACAGATGAAGAGATGACTAGGAAACAGATGAAGAGATGACTAGGGAACAGATGAAGAGATGACTAGGGAACAGATGAAGAGATGACTAGGGAACAGATGAAGAGATGACTAGGGAACAGATGAAGAGATGACTAGGGAACAGATGAAGAGATGACTAGGGAACAGATGAAGAGATGACTAGGGAACAGATGAAGAGATGACTAGGGAACAGATGAAGAGATGACTAGGGAACAGATGAAGAGATGACTAGGGAACAGATGAAGAGATGACTAGGGAACAGATGAAGAGATGACTAGGGAACAGATGAAGAGATGACTAGGGAACAGATGAAGAGATGACTAGGGAACAGATGAAGAGATGACTAGGGAACAGATGAAGAGATGACTAGGGAACAGATTAAGAAAAACTATGATGTATGAAGTTCAAAATTGGGTTTGATAGTTCAAATTATCACACCATGTCGGAATTACATGTCACCAAACCATGTGAAAGCAGAGTATCATAACACAAAAATATTCAGTTTTGGAAAAAGTACCCAATTGTCATACTTGAGTAAATGTAAAGATACCTTAATAGAAAATGACTCAATAAAAGTGAAAATCACCCAGTAAAATTCTACTTGAGTAAAATACTAAAATTATCTGGTTTTAAATATACTTAAGTATCAAAAGTAAAAGTTTAAATCATTTCCTTATAATAGGCAAACAGGATGGCACGATTTTCTTGTTTTTTTTAATTGACGGATAGCCAGGGGCACACTACAACACTCAGACAATTTAAAAACAAAGCATTTGTGTTTAGTGAGTCCGCCAGATAAGGGGGGGGGTGACCAGGGATGTTCTCTTCATAAGTGCTTGAATTGGACCATTTTCATGTCCTGCTAAGCATTCAAAATGTAACAAGTATTTTAGGTGTTAAAGTACTATATATATAAAGTACAGATACCCCCCAAAAAATCTTTAAGTAGTACTTTCAAATATATTTACCAAAGTACTTTACACCACTGAAAATACTAATCAATGGGTTGAATGAAGGGATGATATATTGTTTACAAGTTCAACTTCCGAGCACAAGAGCACACTGCTTGTTGTAGACACTGTCTAGCCACTCTGAACATAAACAAGCAGTTTAAGAGTTTTCTAATGATATTCTCCCAAATCATATTCTCCCAAACAGTACGTAAAACCCCTAATAAAACAAGTTTCAGTAGAGTAACTAAACAGCACCTAAAACCCCTAGTAAAACATGTTTCAGTAGAGTAACTAAACAGCACCTAAAACCCCTAGTAAAACAAGTTTCAGTAGAGTAAATAAACAGTACCTAAAACCCCTAGTAAAACAAGTTTCAGTAGAGTAACTAAACAGTACCTAAAACCCCTAGTAAAAAAGTTTGTGACACGTTAACAAAAGCTGGTTAGAGTCCAAGAGTGAAGCTAAGAGAGCAGAGTCAGACGGCCGGGATTTGCCCGTCATTATTGCCCTGTGTGTGACAGCTGGCCTCTGCATCTTTGTCACCGTTCCCTTAATCACACACCAGCAGGTCTGCTGCAGCCTGCAACTGAGCTGTGGGTGACCTGGCAGATCGCACGCCCTGAAAAATAACTGTTCACCCTGCCACACTTCCTGCTCCTACTGACATCTGACTGACTGGCCGGCCCTGGCCCGGTGACTCTTAACCCGGGCCGACCCAGGGCCGATTCTGTGGGGTTAGAGCCAAGGCCATGGTTTAGGGGGTTTGGAAGGCCATTGTAATAGTTAATGTGGTCGTCATTCAGTGACCCTGAGCCTGCTGTCCACTTGTCTTTTACTGGTCTTCCTCCACCTCTTTCTTTTCCCTTTGCTTGTTGGGGCCACACGGCGGCACGCTTATCAGCTGAGCTCAGGAAACAGTCGGTGTAAGAGGGGTCACGCGGCAGACGCTGTGTTCATTCTCTAGAGTAAAGCCCCCCACAACCTTCAACACACACACACACATACACCAGCACTGACATCACCCTCAACATGCGCACGCTCACACACACACCATCAGTCTTGACATACACACAAACATCCCTACCCTTAAACATGCATGTGGAAACAAACACCAAATCCCACAAGTACCCCATCAGTATGAGAAAGTGCAGAGAGCATCCATATCATTAGTAGGGGGGAGAGGGACCCCCAGACAGACAGACAGTAGGGATTACAAAATCCATGGCCCAGACAGAGAGAGAGATAGCCCATTACGTAGCTCCTCCCTCTATCCTCATGCATATATATACCTTTACATTATTCAGGAAGAAAAAGACAGAGGAAATAATGAGATCAACCGAACACCGCGGAGACAATAGAGGACAGAGTTATACAGCAGAAGGTGCAGCCGCCCTGACCTCGCGCTGTCACTTGACACCCTCGTTCTCACCCAAAGTTTCACTCACGACTCGAGTCAACCGGGTGGGTAAGTACATATTGGTAAGTGGATGGGGTGAGTCGGCCCTAACCTGCCCACCCCAATTTGTTACAACTAATTGAAATGTAAAGTAATTTACAGTACTGTAAAGCAATATACAATAATGTTAACAAATGTAAAGTACTGTAAAGTAACATAAGGTACTGCAATGTACTGTAAAGGGCTCCTGAATGGCGCAGCGGTCTAAGGCACTGCATCTCAGTGCAAGAGGTATCACTACAGTCCCTGGTTTGAATCCAGGCTGTATCACATCTGTCTGTGATTGGGAATCCCATAGGGTAGGCTGTCCTTTAAAAAAAAAAATGTTCTTAAGGTTCAATTTTAAAAAGACTTTAAAAAATACCAAAACATTAATGTAATGTAAGCACTATATACAGTATAGGGACGGTATTAATCTGAAATTGGGTCTGCGTAACCCTGTATGAATCAGGCAGGCAGAAGCCCCCTCCACCCTCCATCCACCACCCTCCCTGACAGGCTGCTGGGGATGGGGGTAGCAGGCCAGGCTGCCAGCCGTCCCCTCAAATGGACACACTGGCCCATATGGCATATCTGGAGAGGGTGGAGAGGGATTTGAAATGAATCAGCAGACCATCCCCAACTGTCCTCTACCACCACCACCTCACTACTACTACCACCACCAATGCAACACACACAAAATCACAGTCAACTGATGTGCGTGTGTGTTTGTATGGATCAATACAGTTAACACTCAAGTGTGTGTTTGTATTTACACACTTTGTTGTGTCTACGAGTCTTATGAACCCTGCAGGTATTCCATTCATTGCAGCTTTTAGGAATATTAGATTGGATCCTTTAGAATGGCTTGGGGTGGCCACCTGCCATGCACATTACGAAGAAGCAGCAGTATGACAGATGCATGAAGAGCAGGTTATTTGGTCAAAGAATGTCATAATTCCATTGTTGTATGTGCTACTCAAATCAAACAGCATTGTCCACTTAGATAGATCATTTGATACTGTCAGGGTTTTCGCTGCTGGTCATTCGAGTCAAGTGCAGGAGAGCAGAGATAGGTGATCAGGTGACTTTATTTGCCATTAGCAATAATAGACGAGCGCAAACAGCTACAACTCATGCCAACCGGCAAAAGTGACAAGCGCAAAATACCATCAAGAATACAACCATAAGTTTCACCAAAATTTCCCCAATAGGGTACAGGCAATGCCCAGGGTGAAAAAACCAGACTGGTGCGATACAATGAACACAAAACAAAGACTGTGATTAGGGAATGTAAATCAGGTGTGCGGGGAACAAGACAAAACAAATAGAACAATGAAAAATGGAGCAGCGATGGCTAGAAGACCAGTGACGTCGGCCGCCGAATGCCGCCTGAACAAGGAGAGGGTACAACTTTGGCTGAAGTCGTGCCAGTACCCTCCTTGGAGCCACGCAATGACACCGGCCTCGGGGAAGACCTGGAGGGCGAGGCGTAGGGCGATCGGGCCGGAAGCGGTGGAACTCCCGCAGCATTTCAGGGTCCAACACGTCCACCACCGGAACCCACCACCTCTCCTCCGGACTGTACCCCTCCCACTCCACGAGGTACAGAAGGCCCGACGCCTCGAATCCCGACGCCTCGAATCCAGGATGGGACGAACGGAGTACGCCAGGACACCCTCTCGATGTCCAGAGGGGGCGGAGGAACCTTCCTTACCTCAGACTCCTGGAGCGGACCAACCACCACCGGCCTGAGGAGAGACACATGGAATGAAGGGTTAATACGGTAATCGGGGGGAAGCTGTAACCTGTAACACACCTCGTTCACTCTCCTCAGGACTTTGAATGACCCTGCAAACCGTGGGCCAAGCTTCCGGTAGGGCAGGTGGAGGGGCAAGTTTCGGGTCAAGAGCCAGACCCGGTTCGCACCGGGCCTCACTGCGGCGCTGGTTTTTTGTCGCAGCGCAGCCCACTGGAGGTGGACATGGGCGGCTTCCCATGTCTCCTCTGCACGCCTGAACCAGTCGTCCACCGCAGGAGCCTCGGTTTGACTCTGATGCCACGGTGCCAGAACAGGCTGGTACCCCAATACGCACGGAAAGGGGGAGAGGTTAGTGGAGGAGTGGCGGAGTTCTGCGCCATCACGGCCCAGGTCATGAACGCCGCCCACTCCCCCGTCCGGTCCTGGCAATAAGACCGCAGAAACCTGCCCACATCCTGGTTGACTCTCTCTTCCTGCTCGTTACTCTCGGGGTGAGAACCTGAAGTGAGGCTGATTGAGACCCCCAGACGTTCCATGAACGCTCTCCATAGACTCTCGAAGTGAACTGGGGACCTCGATCAGACACTATATCCTCAGGCACCCCGTAGTGCCCGGAAGACTTGCGTAAATAAGGCCTCCGCAGTCTGTAGGGCCGTAGGGATACCAGGCAAAGGGAGGAGACAACGGGACTTCGAGAAACAATCCACAATGACCAGGATCATGGTGTTTCCCTGTG
The DNA here is from genome assembly GCF_023373465.1 of Oncorhynchus keta. NCBI lineage: Eukaryota > Metazoa > Chordata > Actinopteri > Salmoniformes > Salmonidae > Oncorhynchus > Oncorhynchus keta. The sequence goes on along the minus strand of NC_068441.1, from coordinate 44,188,137 downwards.
AGGGAGGAAGATCGGTCAGAAAATCCACCGACAGGTGTGACCAAGGCCGTTGTGGAACGGGTAAGGGATGTAGCTTATCTCTGGGCAGGTTTCTAGGAGCCTCACACTGGGTGCACACCGAGCAGGAGGAAACATAAACCCTCACGTCCTTTGCCAAGGTAGGCTACCAGTTTTTCCCACTCAGACAACACACCGTCCGACCGATCCCTGGATGACCAGAGGAGGGTGACGTGTGGGCCCAATAGATCAACTGGTCACGGACAGCAGATGGAACGTACAAATGCACGCGGGACACTGAAGGGGAGTGGGCTCTATATGTAACGCCTGCTCAATGTCCGGGTCCAGCTCCCACACGACCGGCGCTACCAGGCAGGAGGCCGGGAGTAGGGGAGTCTGATCCATGGGCCGCTCCTCTGTGTCATACAGCCAGGACAGTGCGTCTGCTTTCACATTTTGGCAACCTGGTCTGTAGGACAGGGTTAACACAAAATGGGTAAAGAACATGGCCCACCTTGCCTGACGAAGATTCAGTCTCCTCGCTGCCCGGATGTACTCCAGGTTGCGGTGGTCAGTCCAGATGAGGAAAGGGTGTTTAGCCCCCTCAAGCCAATGTCTCCACGCCTTCAAAGCTTTAACCACAGCCAACAGCGCCAGGTCTCCCAAATCATAGTTCCTCTCCTTCGGGCTGAGTTTCTTCGAGAAGAAAGCACAGGGGCGAAGCTTCGGTGGCATACCCGAGCGCTGAGAGAGCACAGCTCCTATCCCAGTCTCGGATGCGTCCAGCTCCACTATGAACGCCAAAGAGGGATATGGATGGGCCAGCACGGGAGCCGAGGTAAACAGAGCCCTTAGGTGCCCAAAAGCCCTGTCTGCCTCAGTCTATCACTGCAAACGTACAGGACCCCCTTCAGCAGTGAGGTAATAGGAGCAGCCACCTGCCCAAAACCCCAGATAAATCTCTGGTAGTAATTGGCAAACCCTAAAAACCGCTGTACCTCCTTTACCGTGGTGGGAGTCGGCCAATTAAGCACGGCTGAAATGCGGTCACTTTCCATCTCCACCTCTGATGTGGAAATGCAATACCCTAGGAAGGAGACGGCCTGCTGAAAGAACAGTCGTCCAAGTACCCTGCGCACCAAGGATACATGCTCGGCACGTGTAGCGGAGTATATCAGAATGTCATTGATATACACCACTACACCCTACATGTGTAGGTCCCTGAAAATCTTGTCTACAAAGGATTGGAAGAATGATGGAGCATGCATCAACCAGTACAGCATGACGAGGTACTCATAATGCCCTGAGGTGGTACTAAACGCCGTCTTCCACTTGTCTCCCTCCCGGATACGTACCAGGTTGTAAGAACTCCTGAGATCCAGTTTAGTGAAGAAGTGCGCCCCGTGCATTGACTCAATCGCCGTGGCGATGAGAGGTAACGGGTAACTGTACCTCACCGTGATTTGATTTAGACCTCGATAGTTAATGCGCAGACCTCCCTCCTTCTTCTTCACGAAAAAGAATCTCGAGGAGGCGGGTGAAGTGGAGGACCGAATGTACCCCTGACACAGGGATTCAGAAACATATGTCTCCATAGCTGCCGTCTCCACTTGCGACAGGGGATACACGTGACTCCTGGGAAGTGTAGCGTCTTCCAGGAGATTTATCGCACAAACACCCGTCGATGGGGTGGTAATTGAGTCACCTTCTTTTTGAAGAAGGCGAGAGCCAAATCGGCATATTCTGGGGGAATGTGCACAACGGAAACCCCTACACACCTCCCCGAGCACTCTCACGACCACCCCGTGAGAGCCCTCTGTTGCCATGAAATGGTGGGGTCATAACGAGCCAACCAGGGAAGGCCTAATACCACGGGAAACACATGAGAGTCAATGAGGAAGAGACTGATTCTCTCCTCGTGACCCCCCTGTGTCACCATGGTCAGGGAGATGGTGGCTTCCCTGATTAACCCTAATGGTCGACTATCCAGAGCGTGTACCGGGAAAGGTCTAACCACAGGAATAATGGGAATCCCTAAACTAAGGGTGAACGCTCTGTCGACAAAATTGCCAGCCATGCCTGAATCGACGAGCGCCTTATGCTGACTCTGAAAAAAACAAACATGGTTGTTGGTTGTTGGATTCGCATTTATCGTCGAAAGAATGAGCGTTACATCGAGGCCTGTAATCTGGAGCAGGATCGATTTGGAGGTGGAGGGTCCATCACGGTCTAGGGCAGTGTGTCACAGCATCATCGGACTGAGCTTGTTTTCATTGCAGGCAATCCCAACGCTGTGCATTACAGGAAAGACATCCTCCTCCCTCATGTGGAACCCTTCCTGCAGGCTCATCCTGACATGACCCTCCAGCCTGACAATGCCACCAGCCATACAGCTCGTTCTGTGTGTGATTTCCTACAAGACAGGAATGTCAGTGTTCTGCCATGGCCAGTGAAGAGCCCGGATCTCAATCCCATTGAGCAAGTCTGGGACCTGTTGGATTGGAGGGTGAGTGCTAGGGCCATTCCCCCCCAGAAATGTCCGGGAACTTGCAGGTACCTTGTCGGAAGAGTGAGTACGGTGCAGTACCGAAGAGCCCTTACTGCTGCTCGATCATCCTATTTTTCTAACTTAATTGAGGAAAATAAGAACAATCCGAAATTCCTTTTTGATACTGTCGCAAAGTTAACTAAAAAGCAGTATTCCCCAAGAGAGGATGGCTTTCACTTCAGCAGTGATAAATTCATGAACTTCTCTGAGGAACAGATCATGATTATTAGAAAGCAAATTACGGACTCCTCTTTAAATCTGCGTAATCCTTCAAAGCTCAGTTGTCCTGAGTCTGCACAACTCCGCCAGGACCAAGGATCAAGAGAGACGCTCAAGTGTTTTAGTACTATATCTCTTGACACAATGATGAAAATAATCATGGCCTCTAAACCTTCAAGCTGCATACTGCACCCTATTCCAACTAAACTACTGAAAGAGCTGCTTCCTGTGCTTGGCCCTCCTATGTTGAACATAATAAACGTCTCTCTATCCACCGGATGTGTACCAAACTCACTAAAAGTGGCAGTAATAAAGCCAAACCTTGACCCAGAAAATATCCAAAACTATCGGCCTATATCGAATCTTCCATTGCTCTCAAAAATGTTAGAAAAGGCTGTTGCGCAGCAACTTGCTGCCTTCTTGTAGACAAACTATGTATACGGAATGCTTCAGTCTGGTTTTAGACCCTATCATAGCACCGAGACTGCACTTGTGAAGGTGGTAAATTACCTTTTAATGGCATCAGACCGAGGCTCTGCATCTGTCCTCGTGCTCCTAGACCTTAGTGCTGCTTTTGATACCATCGATCACCACATTCTTTTGGAGATATTGGAAACCCCAAATTGGTCTACACGGACAAGTTCTGGCCTGGTTTGGATCTTATCTGTCGCAAAGATATCAGTTTGTCTCTGTGAATGGTTTGTCCTCTGACAAATCAACTGTAAATTTCGGTGTTCCTCAAGGTTCCGTTTTAGGACCATGTTAGAGGAAATTATGGTTGAAATGACTAATTATGTATACATTCCAATCAGAACTGACTAGTCCAAATGCTATAATGTAGTGTACATATGAATTTTCTCTCTTGCTCCCATTCCCAATTGTATATAATGTTTAGTAACAATGAAGGTCTGTTCCTTAGTTCATTCATTTGTACAATCTCCAGGTGGCAGGACCGGCCTATCTCCAGACTGTCTAGAATGCTGATTTATACTGACTGATCTTGACTTCAGGCGTAGAGCGAAGGCTCGAGAGCTAGAGGGCCTCTACTGGTGAACGTTTAGAAAACGCTGACGTCATTTTCAGTTTATAACCTGTGGAAATATGTTTATGTGGGAGTACTCTCTTGAATTAAACGCTGTTTCCTGGCTTTTAAGACTGGTCTCAATCTACTTCATGCATAATTCATGAACTTACAACTCATTAATGAATTAGAATGAGTGAGAATTTGGTTTTGGCAACAAAACATATAGCATTATATAACATAAAATTCCACTAACAGACCACTATTGTTTTCACTATATATTCACTATATATTTTACCTCTTGGGGATGTCATTCGAAAACATAATGTTAACTTTCACTGCTATGTGGATGACACACAGCTGTACATTTCAATGAAACATGGTAAAGCCCCAAAATTGCCCTCGCTAGAAGCATGTGTTTTAGACATAAGGAAGTGGATGGCTGCAAACTTTCTACTTTTAAACTCGGACAAAACAGAGATGCTTGTTCTAGGTCCCAAGAAACAAAGAGATCTTCTGTTGAATCTGACAATTAATCTTAATAGTTGTACAGTCGTCTCAAATAAAACTGTGAAAGACCTCGGGGTTACTCTGGACCCTGATCTCTCTTTTGAAGAACATATCAAGACCATTTCAAGGACAGCTTTTTTACATCTACGTAACATTGCAAAAATCTGAAACTTTCTGTCCAAAAATGATGCAGAAAAATTAATCCATGCTTTTGTCACTTCTAAGTTAGACTACTGCAATGCTCTACTTTCCGGCTACCCGGATAAAGCACTAAATAAACTTCAGTTAGTGCTAAATACGGCTGCTAGAATCCTGACTAGAACCAAAAAAATGGATCATATTAATCCAGTGCTAGTCTCCCTACACTGGCTTCCTGTCAAGGCAAGGGCTGATTTCAAGGTTTTACTGCTAACCTACAGAGCATTATATGGGCTTGCTCCTACCTATCTCTCTGATTTGGTCCTGCCGTACATACCTACACGTACGCTACGGTCACAAGATGCAGGCCTCCTAATTGTCCCTAGAATTTCTAAGCAAACAGCTGGAGGCAGTTCTTTCTCCTATAGAGCTCCATTTTTATGGAATGGTCTGCCTACCCATGTAAGAGACGCAAACTCGGTCTCAACCTTTAAGTCTTTACTGAAGACTCATCTCTTCCGTGGGTCATATGATTGAGTGTAGTCTGGCCCAGGAGTGGGAAGGTGAACGGAAAGGCTCTGGAGCAAAGAACCGCCTTTGCTGTCTCTGCCTGGCCGGTTCCCCTCTTTCCACTGAGATTCTCTGCCTCTAACCCTATTACAGGGGCTGAGTCACTGGCTTACTGGGGCTCTTTCATACCGTCCCGAGGAGGAGTGCGTCACTTGAGTGGGTTGAGTCACTGATGTGATCTTCCTGTCTGGGTTGGCGCCCCCCCTTGGGTTGTGCCTTGGCGGAGGTCTTTGTGGGCTATACTCTGCATTGTCTCAGGATGGTAAGTTGGTGGTTGAAGATATCCCTCTAGTGGTGTGGGGGCTGTGCTCTGGCAAAGTGGGTGGGGTTATATCCTTTCTGTTTGGCCCTGTCCGGGGGTGTACTCGGATGGGGCCACAGTGTCTCCTGACCCCTCCTGTCTCAGCCTCAAGTTTTTATTTATGCTGCAGTAGTTTATGTGTCGGGGGCTAGGGTCAGTTTGTTATATCTGGAGTACTTCTCCTGTCCTATTCGGTGTCCTGTGTGAATTTAAGTGTGCTCTCTCTAATTCTCTCTTGCTCTCTTTCTTTCTCTCTCTCGGAGGACCTGAGCCCTAGGACCATGCCTCAGGACTACCTGACATGATGACTCCTTGCTGTCCCCAGTCCACCTGGCTGTGCTGCTGCTCCAGTTTCAACTGTTCTGCCTTATTATTATTGGACCATGCTGGTCATTTATGAACATTTGAACATCTTGGCCATGTTCTGTTATAATCTCCACCCGGCACAGCCAGAAGAGGACTGGCCACCCCACATAGCCTGGTTCCTCTCTAGGTTTATTCCTAGGTTTTGGCCTTTCTAGGGAGTTTTCCCTAGCCACCGTGCTTCTACACCTGCATGGCTTGCTGTTTGGGGTTTTAGGCTGGGTTTCTGTACAGCACTTTGAGATATCGGCTGATGTACGAAGGGCTATATAAATACATTTTAATTGAATTGAATTGAAAAAGGTAACATCTCACAGCAAGACCTGGCAAATCTGGTGCAGTCCATGAGGAGGAAATGCACTGCAGTACTTAATGCAGCTGGTGGCCACACCAGATACTGACTGTTACTTTTGATTTCGATCCCCCCTTTGTTCAGGAACACATTATTCCATTTCTGGCAGTCACATATCTGTGGAACTTGTTCAGTTTGTCTCAGTTGTTGAATCCTGTTATGTTGATAGAAATATTTACAGATGTTAATTTTGCTGAACATAAACGCAGTTGACGGTGAGAGGACATTTCTTTCTTTGCTGAGTTTATGTTCTACTGTACTTGTCTATAACTATTAGTCAATCTATTTTCACCTGCACATAATGCTGGTTAACCCAGAACTGCTGGTTAACCAAAATCTTGCGTAATTTGGTCAGACTTGTAGTCTTTCCACGAGAGATGATATCGCACAAGGTCTTTCAAATAACAAATCATTTTTCACAGTGTTTTAACACATATCAGATCTGCAGCAGTCAATTGTATTGTCAGAACTGGGAAGATTATTGTGGGGTCTCACTTTATAAAAAACTACAACTCAAAAAAGGCTTCATACATTTACTTAACTAGGCAAGTCAGTTAAGAACAAATATTATTTGTTATTTACAAGACGGCCTACACTGGTCAAACCTGGACCAATTGTGCCCCGCCCTATGGAACTCCCAATCACAGCCGGCGGGGATACAGCCTGGATTCCAACCAGGGTGTCTATAGTGATGCCTCTAGTACTGAGATGCAGTGCTGCGCCACTTTGGAGGGTTATGTGTGTGTCTGGGGTGGGTGGGTCTGTCTGTCTGTTTTAAGATCGATCTATCTACACGTCTAACAGATTAATTTAAATTACCTTTGGAGATTAGGTGTACAGTTGAAGTCAGAGGTTTACATAAACCTTAGCCAAATACATTTAAACTAGTTTTTTTTCCACAATTCCTGACATTTAATCAGAGTAAAAATTCCCTGTTTTAGGTCAATTAGGATCACCACTTTATTTTAAGAAAGTGAAATGTCAGAATAAAAATATAAATAATGATTGATTTCAGCTTTTATTTATTTCATCACATTCCCAGTGGGTCAGAAGTTTACATACACTCAAATAGTATTTGGTAGCGTTGCCTTTAACCTTCCACAAGCTTCCCACAATAAGTTGGGTGAATTTTGGCCCATTCCTCCTGACAGAGCTGGTGTAACTGAGTCAGGTTTGTAGGTCTCCTTGCTCACCCACGCCTTTTCAATTCTGCCCACAGATTTTCTACAGGGTTGAGGTCAGGGCTTTGTGATGGCCACTCCAATACCTTGACTATGTGGTCCTTTAGCCATTTTGCCACAACTTAGGAAGTATGCTTGGGGCCATTGTCCATTTGGAAGACCCATTTGCGACCAAGCTTTAACTTACTGACTAATGTCTCAAGATATTCTTTCAATATATCCACGTAATTTTCCTCCCTCATGACGCCATCTATTTTGAAGTGCACCAGTCCTGCAGAAAAGCACCCCCACAACATGATGCTGTCTCCCTCGTGCTTCACTGTTGGAATGGTGTTCTTCGGCTTGGAAGCCTTCCCCTTTTTCCTCCAAACATAACAATGGTCATTATGGCCAAACAGTTCTATTTTTGTTTCAGCAGACCAGAGGACATTTCTCCAAAAAGTACAATATTTGTCCCCATGTGCAGTTGCAAACCGTAGTCTGGCTTTTTTATGGCAGTTTTGGAGCAGTGGCTTCTTCCTTGCTGAGCAGCCTTTCAGGTTATGTCGATATAGGACTCGTTTTACTGTGGATATAGATAATTTTGTACCTGTTTCCTCCAGCATCTTCACAAGGTCCTTTGTTGTTGTTCTGTGATTGATTTGCACTTTTCGCACCAAAGTACGTTCATCTCTAGGAGACAGAACGCATTTCCTTCCTGAGCGGTATGACGGCTGCGTGGTCCCATGGTGTTTATACTTGCACACTATTGTTTGTACAGATGAACGCGGTACCTTCAGGCATTTGGAAATTGCTCCGAAGGATGAACCAGACTTGTGGAGGTCTACCATTTATTTTCTGAGGTCTTGGCTGATTTCATTTGATTTTCCCATGATGTCAAGCAAAGAGACACTGAGTTTGAAGGTAGGCCTTGAAATACATCTACAGGTACACCTCCAATTGACTCAACTTATGTCAATTAGCCTATCAGAAGCTTCTAAAGCCCCAACACCATTTTCTGGAATTTTCCAAGCTGTTTAAAGACACAGTCAACTTAGTGTATGTAAACTTCTGACCCACTGGAATTGTGATACAGTGAATTATAAGTGAAATATTCTGTCTGTAAACAATTGTTGAAAAACTTACTTGTGTCATGCACAAAGTAGATGCGCTAACCGACTTGACCAAACTATAGTTTGTTAACAAGAAATGTGTGGAGTGGTTGAAAAACGAGTTTTAATGACTCCAACCTAAGTGTATGTAAATTTCCGACTTCAACTGTATATATCTGTGCTTTGATTTCATGTCTGTGTGTGTGTGTGTGTGTGTGTGTGTGTGTGTGTGTGTGTGTGTGTGTGTGTGTGTGTGTGTGTGTGTGTAAAAGGCAAAACTGCTCCTAGATCGGCGTTCATAATCAACTATCTTTTATGAATATGGGCCCAAGTTTTGTCGACTCCAGACTACATAAACCACCTAGCGGTGGGGCCACCCTTATCCACATATCTGTCTCCTCATTTCAGTATTGCATTAAAAAAACATCAACATCTATTTAAATGTAAAGTATTGTAGTTGTAGCTGAAGTCAGAGGTCAGCCCACATGGCTACATTGAGCTTTTCCTGGCTACTTCTGAATTTTCTCTTCTTCCTCCCAAAGTGTGCACTTGTTCAATTCCCTTTACTGATTTAAAAATACCACGGTGGAACCTCCCCATTCACCTTTACATTGCAAATACAAGTCTCCTATGTAAAGACACCATAAACTTATGTGGAGACACACGCGATAGGTAGGTTCAACCACCAGAGGGTGGCAAAGGCTTGAAAAACCCAAGAAATAGGATCTAAAAAGCTATTGAACTCCATCGAAGTATTTCCCAGTGTCTTTCTTACTTTTTATTTTCTATTTCCCACAGATCACGAGCTATGGGCCAGTGAGCACAAAGTATAAATTATTAGCCTTCCAAAACGGTATAGGTGAAACCATATACAGAATACGCTTCTAAGTGTTTTGCACTGACAGATGTTCTATTGGAGTTATTTTACGGGAAACTTTCCTCACGATGTGTATCGTGGCTTAAAGGTAGACTGCATTCAACTTGAAGGGACTCCATTAGTGTAGTTCCTTCCTGTATCCTTGTAAGGGGTGTAAGCAGTAAAAAAAACTACATTAACTAGAGAGAGAGGGAAAGACATGCGGGTTGAAGCTCCGCGTTCTAAATCGGGGTAACTGCTGTGCTGTTTCACCTGCTGCCAAGTAACAGATGCAGCGCATTTACAGCTAGACTATAGCTTGACAGACATTCCTTTCTCGCGACTGTCTTGTTGTGTTCCAAATTGCAACCCTATTCCGTATGTGGTGCGCAGGTTAGCTTTTTTCGTCATGAATCTTGTTCTGGAGGAAGCTCTGCAGCGTAGTCACTAGCTGGCACAGCCACTAAGTCATACATACAATCAGAACCATAAACTCAACCACACTGCTAAGACTAATGCCTATAACACAAACCTTAAATTAAGACTAAAAAGCACATTTTTGTTTTCATGAATTTGAACAATATTGTCAATTTTGACTTTGCACCTGGCCTACCTAAGGGGAAATCGCGCAGTTATGCCTCCAGCACAAGACTCATGACAATAAACGTGAACCTGCATGTATAATGCACTACTTTTGACCAGAGCAACCAGAAACTTATAGGGCCCTGACCAAAAGTGCAGGGAATAGGGTGCCATTTGGTATGGACCCTCTGTTCTCTGTACTAAGAGCACACTCCCCTTACTCCTCAGGAATTGACATTTTGTCTGCCTCAGGCTCTTCGGAGTAATTGGCAGATAGGGTTGTTATTGATTAAGTTTCAGAGCCCCATACTGCATCCTCACCTACAGCATGGTGTTAACATCTTTAGAGGAAGGGCCATATGCTAAGAGCCCAAGAACGAGGTCAATATAGTTTGTTTCCCAAATGGCTCCCTATTCCCTATATAGTGCACTCCTGTTGACCAGGGCCCATAGTGGTCTAATAGTGAAAAGAGTACTGTTTCTGGCCTAGTGAGATGGTTGGGATGGTTGTCTCCTATAAAACAGTTTATAGGTTATTGATGATCCTATTACACTGGCAATTTTAATCTCAAAGTGGACTGAGTTGCTATTTCTCAGCACTTTTATAAAGTAGGCCTATGTTTCACCTTCTTCATTGAATGTGTTTTTTATATACTAAAACAAAAGGGATACATATCGTCTTTCCTTTAACCTTTTGAGGTGCAAAACTGTAGTGGACTATTAGGCTATAATGTAAATTAATCATATAGAGTTTCCCTCTGGTAGAATTCAATATCATCACTAAAGAGGGATTGTATTGTAATACATTTTGGCTAAAGATAATGGGATATTTAGATCTACCACCATTAGATACAATGCAACATCATACAAATTGTGTATGTTTCATACAAGTGTAAAGAACAAGTTACAACATGATATTGTGGCTCCCGAGTGGCACAGCGGTCTAAGTCACTGCATTTCAGTGCTTGAGGCATCACTAGACAACCTGGTTTGAATCCAGACTGTATCACAACCGGCCGTGATTCGGAGTCCCATAGGGTGGTGCACAATTGGCCCAGTGTCAACACGGTTTGGCCGGTGTAGGCCGTTATTGTAAATAAGAATTTGTTTTGACTTGCCTAGTTATATATAAAAAAAATAAAAAAAAATTGTGGTGACCTTAACCCAACACCTAGTGGCTGGTTAAGGTGTTGGTTTGACAGTTGCTGGACCTGGGTTTGAGTTCCGTTTGGGACTACCCCCCCTGAATTCCCTACACTGGTGTCAGAAGTGGGATGGCACCTGAGGCCATCGGAGGGGCATGGTGAGTGACTCGGTAAAGAGAAGCATGAGGACACACTCTCCTGAAGGAAGGGGATATTATATAACCTAGCAACCTCATCAAATGGTTTGGGCATAATGGTTAAGGTGTTGGCTGACAATTTTTATTTCACTAGTCAAGTCAGTTAAGAACACATTTTTATTTACGGCCTATCCCCGCCAAACACTAACGACTATGGGTCTCCCAATCACGGCCGGCTGTGATACAGCATGGAATCAAACCAGGGTTTATAGTGATGCCTCTAGCACTGAGATGCAGTGCCTTTACCGACGCCTGCGCCACTCGGGAGCCACAATTGCTGGACTGGTGTCCGAGTCCAGGTTGTGGCTACCCCGAATTCGCTACAATATCAATATTTTTATTATCAGAGAAAACATCAAACCTAAACCATGGTCAATAATATTAAAATATAAGATTAAAATATTTGACCCATCAAAAACATCGTTAGGAGTAGTTTGATTTGGTAGGCTACTGCAGCCTTTGATTCATTTTGATTCATGTTAAATCGGGATGTCTGTCAATAGAATGATTTCTAACACTTTATTGTGGTTTTTATGAAGAAATATGAAAGTCCAGGACCAATTAACTATTTTCATCGTCAAAAAAAATGTTGGCCCCACTGCACCAACTTTGTTCATTAATGAAAATAATTGTGCTCAATTAACTTTCGAGTTTGATATTGCAAAACATCTTGGAATAGGAGAGAGTTGGAGGAGGGGGCTGGGTCTCCTGCCTTACCCCTATCTCTTTACACGACTGCCAACCCGTCTATAGAGTTATTCCAGGAATGTGTTGAACATGGCTGCCGCGATGAAGGCACAGAAAACTGGACTGTTGGAACTTCGAGTTACCGTGGACCGTTGGATCCGTGTATTAGCCACACTTACGGAGGATACTTTAACCGTGAGCCCCGGAGAGGTCGCCGAAGAACCAGTGAAACCCAACCCAACTCCCGCCGGTGACATTAATGGAGACCCAGCCAACCTCAGCTCCTTTCCCGTCCCAGAAACGATCACCAACGTTAAGCGCACGGTGAGAGTTACAAAGCAAGATGTGGGAGGACTTGGAATTAGTATTAAAGGTAAGTCCAACATGGCGCTAATAAACAACACTCTAAAACGTGTATTTGGTCCCTTTCCTAAATGTAACTATGTAAACTACCCGACACTTGGATTAGAATGACCTAAAAGTAAATGCTGAAAGTAGCCTACTAAAATTATCCCTCACCGAAGACTTCAACTCTTCAAAGGTCAGTCATTGGGTTGAAGGTTTTCGTGCTGTATGTAATTGCACTAGATAGACTACGCCTATTTATCACAGTTCTAACAGCAGAAACCTATTGAAAGAACACATCACAAACTATTCTCACCAAGACCAGCCATATCAGTTCATCATGAAAGTATCCCAATAACCCGTGCAACGTTGCAAGCAACTGTATTTATTTAGACATTTTATTTTGATGACCTGATTCTCTCTGTAAACACGTTATATGACAGGGTAAAGATCGACTACTAGGAACGTTTGAAGTTGGTAAGGTTGTAATGGTAACTTTTAGTGAAAGCTAGTCTATCTGCCATGCAGTCATGGCATATAGTAAACTCTTCATATAGAAATAAAAGCTGATGTTATGCAAGCACAGTGAAACAGTTCCATGATGTCATGGGAGTGAAATGTCTAATGTAGTCCTGTGGGAATTTGGAGCCAGAGTCTGAAATCCATACCAAAAGCTGACATTTAAGATGATATGGCAGTCTACTACATCAAACAAGTAGGCTAAGGTCCATATGTCGTATTGAATTATAAAATCTATTTATTACATGATTTTTCTTTCAAATACTGTGTTTACAAGTTATTATTCCCAACGTCAAAATGTCTCAGAATAGTCCATTGTCTTTTTCAAGTATTCCTCAATCAAAGTTATGGCTCAAACATGTGATTGGGAGGCAATGATCTACCTGCTTACTGCGTCATCGAAATCGAAAAGCAAATAAATAAAAACATTTGAGACACACCCTTTCCATGTACGCTACTGGATCATCTATTGTACACCACCCAGGGCACCATTGGAAATGAGATTCTGCTCTCAATTGGGCTCCCCTTGATTCAATACAAGTTAATAAAACATCTGTATATATATATTTTTTTTAACTGTAGCGTGCACATGCAATCGGATACATTGATGAAACATGCTTGTAGGAAGAGCAAGACTTTTGAGGTCTCAAGCAGAAAATACAGTATTTCTAAGAATACTACTCTACTCTTGTTTGAGCTTGAGAGGGTGTGTGTGTGTGAAGGGGGTGAGGGGAGTTCATCCTCTTCAAAATCACTTGATCTAGAGAATAACATTCCTGTGCTCAGTTATGTTTAGTAGCGCCCAGGCTGATAAACTATTTTCCTCCACAAGCTTCTGCCCACCTGTAAGAACAGGCAGCTGCCACTCAGATCTCCCAACATGGTGTGGTGGCCTATAGCCTCAGCTGTCACTCAGATCTCCCAACATGGTGTGGTGGCCTATAGCCTCAGCTGTCACTCAGATCTCCCAACATGGTGTGGTGGGCTATAGCCTCAGCTGTCACTCAGATCTCCCAACATGGTGTAGTGGCCTATAGCCTCAGATCTCCCAACATGCTGTCACTCAGATCTCCCAACATGGTGTGGTGGCCTATAGCCTCAGCTGTCACTCAGATCTCCCAACATGCTGTCACTCAGATCTCCCAACATGGTGTGGTGGGCTATAGCCTCAGCTGTCACTCAGATCTCCCAACATGGTGTGGTGGCCTATAGCCTCAGCTGTCACTCAGATCTCCCAACATGCTGTCACTCAGATCTCCCAACATGGTGTGGTGGGCTATAGCCTCAGCTGTCACTCAGATCTCCCAACATGGTGTGGTGGGCTATAGCCTCAGCTGTCACTCAGATCTCCCAACATGGTGTGGTGGCCTATAGCCTCAGCTGTCACTCAGATCTCCCAACATGCTGTCACTCAGATCTCCCAACATGGTGTGGTGGCCTATAGCCTCAGCTGTCACTCAGATCTCCCAACATGGTGTGGTGGCCTATAGCCTCAGCTGTCACTCAGATCTCCCAACATGCTGTCACTCAGATCTCCCAACATGCTGTCACTCAGATCTCCCAACATGGTGTGGTGGCCTATAGCCTTGCATTCCTTTTGATGTTTAAAACAGCAGCAGAGCTGGTTAGTAAAATACCTCTCAGTCTAGTCAATGACACACACATGAACATATGCACTATACACACACATACACATGGATTTAGTACTGTAGATATGTGGTAGAGTAGGGGCATGAGGGCACACCGTGTGTTGTGAAATCTGAAAATGTATTGTAATGTTTTTAAAATTGTATTAACTTCTATCATATAAAATAAGGCACCGTCATCAAACATCAATGGCTTTGTTTATCATGGCTGTTGTGAATAATGCTTATCATGGAGAGACGCTATGGCAGGGAGCTGGGCGATATGTGCAGAAATCCATATTGCGATAAATGACCTGAATTGATGCGATAACTGTAAATAGAATGAAAAGTTTCTAACATTCATTTGCACCACAGTTTATATTATATATATATATTTTAAATTCTTTAAACTACTGTCATCCAGGACCTCTATCAGGTGGTGTCAGAGGAAGAGACAAAAATGACCAAAGACTCCAGCCATCCAATCCATAGACTGTTCGCTCTGCTACCGTCTCACAAACGGTACCAGAGCATTGGCTCTTAGACCAACAGGCTCAGAGACAGCTTCTACCCCTAAGCTATAAGACAGCTAAATAGCCAGACTGCTAAGTAGTCAATTAATGGTACCGGAATGATCTGCACTGACCCTACACACACTCACTAGACTATATATAGACACTAAATTGACACTGCCCAAAAGACCTGAAAATGTCTTTCTAACAATCATCAACAACCATCTTGACAGAGCTTGAAGAAACTGTTTAAATAATAATGGGAAAATATTGTACAATCCAGGTGTGGAAATCTCTTAGAGACTTACCCAGAAAGAGTCACAGCTGTAATCACTGCCGAAGATGATTTTAACATGTATTGATTCTGGGGGTTGAATACTTCTCTAAACAAGATACTGTATATTAGTGGTTTATTTTTTATTAATAAAAAAAATGTTATAATTTTTTGTAGATAATTCACACAAATAAAGACAATGAAATACATTTTAATCCCACTTAGTAACACAACAAAATGTGGAAAAAGTCAAGGGGTGTGAATACTTTCTGAAGGCACAGTACATACAGTTGAAGTTTACATACACCTTAGCCAAATACATTTAAATTAAATTTTTCACAATTCCTGACATTTAATCCTAGTAGAAATTCCCTGTCTTAGGTCAGTTAGGATCACCACTTTATTTTAAGAATGTGAAATGTCAGAATAATCACATTCCCAGTGTTTCAGAAGTTTACATACACTCAATTAGTATTTGGTAGCATTGCCTTTAAATTGTTCAACTTGGGTCAAATGTTTCGGGTAGCCTTCCACAAGCTTCCCACAATAATTTGGGTGAGAGGACATTTCTCCAAAAAGTACAATCTTTGTCCGCATGTGCAGTTGTAAACCGTAGTCTGGCTTTTTTATTGCAGTTTTGGAGCAGTGGCTTCTTCCTTTCTGAGTGGCCTTTCAGGTTATGTCAATATAGGACCCCTTACATATCTGTTCAATCTAACCCTGGAATGTAAGGAATTTCTGAACATCGGGAAATCAGCATTTGTCCTACCAATTTTTAAAAGGGAGATCAAACTCTTTTAAATGATTATAGGCCAATCTCAAAGCTATCACCCCTGGTGGAAATACTTGAAACCCTTGTGAGTGAACAGATAAAATAGTTTTTATTTAGTAACTCTATTTTATCAATGTACCAATCGGTTTCAGGACGAAGTATAGCACAATTACAGCAGCCATGAAGGTTTTAAATGATACCACTGAAGCCCTTGACAAAAAACAGCACTGTGTCTCACTTTTTATTGATCTCTCTGAGGCTTTTGATACAGTTGATCATGCTATACTAAGGCAGAGGGTGTAGGTCTTTCAGAGCATGCAGTTGCATGGTTTGCTAACTATCTGTCTGATAGAACTCAGTGCACTCAATTTGATGGGCTTATGTCTGTTAAATTGGCTGTCTTTAATGGTGTGCCCCAAGGCTCTGCTCTGTACTTGGTCCTCTCTTATTTACAATGTATATAAATGATTTTGACAAACATTTCCAAAATGCGCAACTTCATTTTTATGCTGATGATACTGTTATTTACTGTTGTACCTCGTCTCTTACAAAAGCTTTCCAGAACATGCAAACTGCTTTTTATACTGTTCAACATACCTTGTGTCAATTGAAGCTTATCCTCAATACTGACAAAACTAAACAAATGGTGTTTTCTAAAGCAAGAAATATACCCCTGAACCTTTCACCTTTAACTACCTGTCAGGGCAAGCAGATTGAGGTATTAACCTCATATAAATATCTTGGCATTTTAATTGATGAAGGCCTCTCTTTTAAATTGCATATTCAACAACTTACAAAAAAATTGAAGCTGAAATTGGGATTTCATTTTAGCAATAAGGCCTGTTTTTCTTTTGAAGCCAGAAGGAGGCTATTATCAGCTACATTTATGCCTTTACTAGACTATGGGGATATTTTATATATGAATGCTTCCGCTCAGTGTTTGAGATCAATTGGCACCCTTTACCATGGCACTTTGAGATTTATTTTAAACTGCAAAACCATTACGCACCACTGCACTTTGTATACCAGTGTTGGCTGACCTTCTCTAGTCACTCGTAGGCTCAGGCACTGGTATACTTTTCTTTAGAAAGCCATTTTGGGTTTACTACCTTTTTATTTGGGCATTTTTATGGTTCAGAAATGTGGTGGGTCGTCTCTTCATTCGCTGGACTTTATCCTGCTAACTGTTCCAAATGTCCGAACTGAATTTGTTAAAAGGGCTTTTATGTACTCTGCACCATTGGCTTGGAAAGCCTTACAA
Source organism: Oncorhynchus keta (assembly GCF_023373465.1). NCBI lineage: Eukaryota > Metazoa > Chordata > Actinopteri > Salmoniformes > Salmonidae > Oncorhynchus > Oncorhynchus keta. Next base: position 44,171,071 of record NC_068441.1, on the reverse strand, counting down.
AATACTTTTAAACTGGAAGAACTTGTCCCGATTGGTATTTTTAAATCACTGATGAATGATCTTGAGACTGATTCCCTGACCTGTCAATGTTTTTAATTTGCTGTTTTTGATTTTGTTATACTCTTGTGAATTCTATGGTGTTGACTAGATTACTTGTAGTTTTTCATGTTTGTCTGTAATTGTTGTAATGACTTGGTGCTGCCTATCTTGGACGCTCTTAAAAAAGAGATTTAAAATCTCAATGAGCCCTTCCAGGACTCATTTTACTGTGGATGTAGATACTTTTGTACCTGTTTCCTCCAGCATCTTCACAAGGTCCTTTGCTGTTGTTCTGGGATTGATTTGCACTTTTTGCACCAAAGTTTGTTCATCTCTAAGAGACAGAGCGCATCTCCTTCCTGAGTGGTATGACAGCTGCTTTTTCCCATGGGGTTTATATTTGCGTACTATTGTTTGTACAGATGAACGTGGTATCTTCAGGCGTTTGGAAATTGCTCCCAAGGATGAACCAGACTTGTGGAGGTCTACAATTTTTTTCTGAGGTCTTGGCTGATTTCTTTTGATTTTCCCATGATGCCAAGCAAAGAGGCACTGAGTTTGAAGGTAGGCCTTGAAATACATCCACATGTACACCTGCAATTGACTCAAATTATGTCAATTAGTCTATCAGGAGCTTCTAAAGCCACAACATAATTTTCTGGAATTTTCCAAGCTGTTTAAAGGCACAGTCAACTTAGTGTATGTAAACCTCTGACCCACTGGAATTGTGATACAGTGAAATAATCTGTCTAAACAATTGTTGGAAAACTTACTTGTGTCATGCACAAAGTAGATGTCCTAACTGACTTGCCAAAACTATAGTTTGTTGACGAGAAATTTGTGGAGTGGTTGAAAAACGATTTATGTAAACTTCTGACTTCAACTGTATATACCTCAAATACTTCGTACCTCTGCACATTTATCTGGTACTAGTACTCCCTGTACAGTGCATTCGCAAAGTATTCAGACCCCTTGACCTTTCCACATACATCTGCATGTGTCTGCTCAAACGGTCAGAAACAGACTCCATGAGGGTGGTATGAGGGCCTGACATCCACAGGTGGGTGTTGAGCTTACAGCCCAACACCGTGCAGAACGTTTGGCATTTGCCAGAGAACACCAAGATTGGAAAATTCGCCACTGGCACCCTGTGCTCTTCACAGATGAAAGCAGGTTCACACTGAGCACATCTGACAGACGTGACAGAGTCTGGAGACGCCGTGGAGAACGTTCTGCTGCCTGCAACATCCTCCAGCATAACTGGTTTGGCGGTGGGTCAGTCATGGTGTAGGGTGGCATTTCTTTGGGGGGCCGCACAGCCCTCCATGTGCTCGCCAGAGGTAGCCTGACTGCCATTAGGTACCGAGATGAGATCCTCAGACCCCTTGTGAGACCATATGCTGGTGCAGTTGGCTCTGGGTTCCTCCTAATGCAAGACAATGCTCGACCTCATGTGGCTGGAGTGTGTCAGCAGTTCCTGCAAGAGGAAGGCATTGATGCTATGGACTTGCCCGCTCGTTCCCCAGACCTGAATCCAATTGAGCACATCTGGAACATCATGTCTCGCTTGCACCACTGACTGTCCAGGAGTTGGCGGATGCTTTAGTCCAGGTCTGGGAGGAGATCCCTCAGGAGACCATCCGCCACCTCATCAGGAGCATGCTCAGGCATTGTAGGGAAGTCATACAGGCACGTGGAGGCCACACACACTACTGAGCCTCATTTTGACTTGTTTAAAGGACATTACATCAAAGTTGGATCAGCCTGTAGTGTGGTTTTCCACTTTAATTTTGAGTGTGACTCCAAACCCAGACATCCATGGGTTGATAAATTTGATTTCCATTGATCATTTTTGTGTGATTTTGTTGTCAGCACATTCAACTATGTAAAGAAAAAAGTATTTAATAAGAATATAGTCAGAATCAATAAAGTGTTTTGCGTTCCTCATTGAATTGTTAGTCAAACCGTCTATTCACACAGTGGGAACAAAGGAGTGATGTCCTCCTGAAAGGTTGTAGTTTGCCCAGATACAGGGACAAGACTCTACAGCTGACTTAAGAGAAATTCTGAAGAGCACTCGTCTGGTGGTCTATACTGTACTATGCAGATGATATACTGTAGTATGTTAGCGTGTCCGTCCAGGGGTTTTGGCAGCCGTCCCAGCCAGTTAAGCATTATATGGGTGAAAGTGTACTGACCAGGTCCTGGGGTGAGTATTGGCATCCAATGGCTTGTATTTGCACTGTCCTGGGGGCAGGGTAAGAGGTCCAGAGTGTTTTGTGTAATACAGTGAAAGAAGTTTACGTGATAATTGGCTATAGTTTCTCTGGTACAAATGCTCAATGAAAAAGCTTAAGATATTATTTTAAGATTCACGGTGTGGGCCCTTGGACCTTTGAGACTTATACGGTTAAGAGGTGGCTCAAGTCTGTGCATAAAATATTCAGAGACACTTATTGTCCTCTACACTCTCACATGCAAGCTTTACAAAATATCTATGTTAATGTAGGCCTCAGCATTACAAAATATCTATGTTAATGTAGGCCTCAGCATTACAAAAGATCTATGTTAATGTGGGCCTCAGCATTACAAAATATCTATGTTAATGTAGGCCTCAGCATTACAAAAGATCTATGTTAATGTGGGCCTCAGCATTACGAAAGATCTATGTTAATGTAGGCCTCAGCATTACGAAAGATCTATGTTAATGTAGGCCTCAGCATTACAAAAGATCTATGTTAATGTAGGCCTCAGCATTACAAAAGATCTATGTTAATGTAGGCCTCAGCATTACAAAAGATCTATGTTAATGTAGGCCTCAGCATTACAAAAGATCTATGTTAATGTAGGCCTCAGCATTACAAAAGATCTATGTTAATGTAGGCCTCAGCATTACAAAAGATCTATGTTAATGTAGGCCTCAGCATTACAAAAGATCTATGTTAATGTAGGCCTCAGCATTACAAAGATCTGAGTTAATGTAGGCCTCAGCATTACCAAAGATCTGAGTTAATGTAGGCCTCAGCATTACAAAAGATCTATGTTAATGTATGCCTCAGCATTACAAAAGATCTATGTTAATGTATGCCTCAGCATTACAAAAGATCTATGTTAATGTAGGCCTCAGCATTACAAAAGATCTATGTTAATGTAGGCCTCAGCATTACAAAAGATCTATGTTAATGTAGGCCTCAGCATTACAAAAGATCTATGTTAATGTAGGCCTCAGCATTACAAAGATCTGAGTTAATGTAGGCCTCAGGAGCCGAATTCCTAACAAAGGCTGAATTCCAAACATCACACACATCAGGTCCTGCTCCAGGTGTTTGAAACAAGAATCGATAGTATAAATGTGAGTTGTAATTCAAAAAACATGTAAGATGTCCTTTTAAGTGTGATTATTTTCCCTTATAACTAATATGACGCATGGTCAAATAAATAGCGTGGAAATTATAATGTTAAAATTAGAACAATGACATGTGATTATATTTCTTTGGTGAAAATCACATTCAATAAACTCCTTGGGGTATGAATGCTTGCTATTTAAGTATTGCTCAATATTCAGTGTGATTTCTTTGTTTAGAATTTCACATTCAACTTGATTGCCAAGAATGTAGTCAATGAAATATTGCCCCAGAAGCTTATGATTGGTTCATGATCTAATCTAAAAGTCTATTTGGAGTTTGTTCCTTGGTGATTTCTATTTGATCACCTGGTGATATTACAGTCTGGATACATTTTTCTGCAATTTCTGTTTTTATCAGTTGAATCACTGAGGATATTTTTTCCTGCTGTCTCTTGCCTCAAATGCCTCTCACACAATTCATCAGAGGGCAGAATCTCAACTTGGTGGGCATTATTTCTGCACCTCAATCACCGAACAAACAAACATCAAATGTCACTCTAGCGTGCACCGCTAGACCTAGACAGACATAAAAGGCATAGATCATGTTGACAGCTGAGGGAGTCACCGTCTATGCCGATACCACTGGGATTGAGATGCATGGGCGAGGTGTATCAACCCCAGCATTTTTTATTGAAGGCACCTGGCTCTAGTCTCAGAAAGACGATGCACAATGTAAATCTGTGGAATCCACGTATGAGCCAACCTGTGAAAGATATATATATTCTGAATTAATTTGATTTAATCCTCTTTCTGTACATTTCTCAGCCGCTTTAAGGACGAGACCTAACTGGCCTTGACAATATTTACCAAGAAAGGGCCCCTTGGAAGTAGCAGATTCATCAGTCTATGAACTGAGCTTCATTATCCTGTTAGAGAGAAGAGACTGCAGCGGGGCAAAGTGGATGACTGGTGTCCTCGTATGTTCTAAAACTGCAGTCTTAATGGGGAACTTATCCCTTGCTCAGCTTTTCGAAAGAACTGCTTGAGCACGGCTTTGCCTTCAGAAAGTATTCAAACCCCTTGACTAAATCCACATTTTGTTGTGTTACAGACTGAATTCAAAATGGATGAAATATATTTTTTGCCCACCCATCTACAAACAATACCCCATAATGACAAAGTGAAAACATGTTTTAGAAATGTTTGCAAATGTATTATATCTAATTTACATAAGTACTCCCACCCCTGAGTCAATGCTTTGTAGAAGCACCTTCAGCGGAGATTACAGCTGTGAGTTTTTCTGGATATGTCCCTAAGAGATTTCCACACCTGGAATGTGCATTTGCCCATTTATTATTTTCAAAACTCTTCAATCTCTGTTAAATTGGTTGTTGATCATTGCTAGACAATCATTTTCAGATCTTGCCATAGTTTTTCAAGCAGTCAATGAGCAAAAGCCTCTTTGGCCTTTTGGGTGGAATGTTATTTATATTTTTCTGAATGTAATAATTAATAAAGATTATTTAGAAAACCTGATGAAATTGTGGTATTTCTATGTCAAACAGTTTTGTTATATTTCAGTCTTATGTGATGTATACAAAGTGTAATAGTGGGATGCAAACTCAAAATTGAATAAATGTCAACTCAATATGATTGTTTCTCTCTGGCAACTGAGTTAGGAAGAACGCCTGTATTGTTTTAGTGACTGGGTGTATTGGCACACCATCCAGAGTGTAATTAATAACTTCACCATGCTCAAAGGGATATTCAATGTCTGTTAATTTTATTTTAACCCATCTACCAATAGGCGCCCTTCTTTGCGAGGCATTGGAAAACCTCCCTGGTCTTTGTGTTTGAATCTGTGTGAAATTCACTGCTCTACTGAGGGACCTCACAGATAATTGAGATGAGGTAGTCATTCAAAAATCATGTTAAACACTATCATTGCACACAGTGAGTCAATGCAACTTATGTGACTTGTTAAGCACATGTTTTTCTCCTGAACTTATTTAGCCTTGCCATAAGAACGGGGTTGAATACTTGACTCAAGACATTTCAGATTTTCATTTTTAATGAATTTGTAAATATTTAGAAAAACATAATTCCCCTTTGACATTATGGGGTATTGGGTACATGCCAGTGACCAAAAAAAATCTATTTAATCCATTTTAAATTCAGGCTGTAACACAACAAAATGTGGAATTAGTCAAGGGGTGTGAATAGTTTCTGAAGTGCCCACCTGAATTATTGTCACCCTTGGTAAATACTAACAAAAAAGGCTGTGAAAAATGTAATTGTTGTTTGTCAGCTTGATCTGACACTCCAAATATCACATGACTTTAAAATTTTAAGTTACAATTGTTCAAATAAAATACAATTGTCATTAATAAATAATTATTTAGTTCAAAAACATGCATGTCACAATTATTGGCACTCCTGCGTTTTGTACTTAGTGCCCCCCTCCCTCTGCCAAGATAACAGCTCTGAGTCGTCTCCTATAATGTTTGATGAGGTGGGAGAATACACCCTCCCTCTGCCAAGATAACAGCTCTGAGTCATCTCCTATAATGTTTGATTAGGTGGGAGAATACACCCTCCCTCTGCCAAGATAACAGCTCTGAGTCGTCTGCTATAATGTTTGATGAGGTGGGAGAATACACCCTCCCTCTGCCAAGATAACAGCTCTGAGTCGTCTGCTATAATGTTTGATGAGGGGGGAGAATACACCCTCCCTCTGCCAAGATAACAGCTCTGAGTCGTCTCCTATAATGTTTGATGAGGTGGGAGAACACATATTAAGAGATTTGAGACCATCTTCCATAGAGAACCTCTAGATCCTTCAGAGTCCTTGGTACTCCTGAAATTGTTGCAACTCCTATTACTAGCCTGTTCAACCTATATTTCATATCATCTGAGATTCCCAAAGATTGGAAAGCTGCCACGGTCATCACCCTCTTCAAAGGGGGAGACACTCTAGACCCAAACTGCTAAAGACCAACAGTTGAAATCGAAAGTTTACATACACCGTAGCCAAATACATTTAAACTCAGTTTTTCACAATTCCTGAAATTTAATCATAGTAAAAATTCCCTGTCTTACGTCAGTTAGGATCACCACTTCATTTTAAGAATGGGAAATGTCAGAATAATAGGAGAGATAATTATTTATTTAAACTTTTATTTCTTTCATCACATTCCCAGTGGGTCAGATGTTTACATTCACTAAATCAGTATTTGGTAGCATTGCCTTTAAATTGTTTAACTTGGGTCAAACATTTCGGGTAGCCTTCCACAAGCTTCCCACAATAAGTTGGGTGAATTTTGGCCCATTCCTCCTGACAGAGCTGGTGTAACTGAGTCAGGTTTGTCGGCCTCCTTGCTTCGCACACTCTTTTTAAGTTCTGCCCACACATTTTCTATAGGATTGAGGTCAGGGCTTTGTGATGGCCACTCCAATGCCTTGACTTTGTTGTCCTTAAGCCATTTTGCCACAACGTTGGAAGTATGCTTGGGGTCATTGTCCATTTGGAGGACCCATTTGCGACCAAGCTTTAACTTCCTGACTGATGTCTTGAGATGTTGCTTCAATATATCCACATAATATTACTCCCCATGATGTCATCTATTTTGTGAAGTGTGAAGTTCCCAAGTTCTCTCACGTCACCCCGCTCCTCCGCTCTCTCCACTGGCTTCCAGTTGAAGCTCGCATCCGCTACAAGACCATGGTGCTTGCCTACGGAGCTGTGAGGGGAACGGCACCTCAGTACCTCCAGGCTCTGATCAGGCCCTACACCCAAACAAGGGCACTGCGTTCATCCACCTCTGGCCTGCTCGCCTCCCTACCACTGAGGAAGTACAGTTCCCGCTCAGCCCAGTCAAAACTGTTCGCTGCTCTGGCCCCCCAATGGTGGAACAAACTCCCTCACGACGCCAGGACAGCGGAGTCAATCACCACCTTCCGGAGACACCTGAAACCCCACCTCTTCAAGGAATACCTAGGATAGGGTAAGTAATCCTTCTCACCCCCCCCCCCCCTAAAAAGATTTAGATGCACTATTGTAAAGTGGCTGTTCCACTGGATGTCATAAGGTGTATGCACCAATTTGTAAGTCGCTCTGGATAAGAGCGTCTGCTAAATGACTTAAATGTAAATGTAAGTGCACCAGTCTCTCCTGCTGCAAAGCATCCCCACAACATGATGCTGCCACCCCCGTGCTTCACGGTTGGGATGGTGTTCTTCGGCTTGCAACCCTCCCCCTTTTTCCTCCAAACATGACGATGGTCATTATGGCCAAACAGTTCTATTTTTGTTTCATCAGACCAGAGGACATTTCTCCGAAAAGTACAATCTTTGTCCACATGTGCAGTTGCAAACCGTAGTCTGGCATTTTTTTTTGATTTGCAGTTTTCGCACCAAAGTACGTTCATCTCTAGGAGACAGAACGCGTCTCCTTCCTGAGCGGTATGACGGCTGCGTGGACCCATGGTGTTTATACTTGCATACTATTGTTTGTACAGATGAGCGTGGTACCTTCAGGCATTTGGATATTGCTCCCAAGGATGAACCAGTCTTGTGGAGGTCTACCATTTTTTTTTTCTGAGGTCTTGGCTGATTTCTTTTGATTTTTCCATGATGTCAAGTAAAGAGGCACTGAGTTTGAAGGTAGGCCTTGAAATACATCCACAGGTACACCTCAAATAGACTCAAATGATGTCAATTTGCCTATCAGAAGCTTCTAAAGCCATGACATCATTTTCTGGAATTTTCCAAGCTGTTTAAAGGCACAGTCAACTTAATTTGATTTGACCTAAGTGTATGTAAACATATGACTTCAACTGTATATCTATCCTACCCTGCCTTTATAAGGTCTTTGAAAATCAAGTTAACAAACAGATCACCGACCATTTCGAATCCCACCGTACCTTCTCCGCTATGCAATCTGGTTTCTGAGCTGGTCATGGGTGCACCTCAGTCAAGCTCAAGGTTGTAAACGGTATCATAACTGCCATCGATAAGAGACCAATACTGTGCAGCTGTATTCATCGACCTGGCCAAGGCTTTCGATTTTGTCAATCACCACATTCTTATTGGCAGACTCAACAGCCTAGCTTTCTCAAATGACTGCCTCGCCTGGTTCACCAACTACTTCTCTGATAGAGTTCAGTTTGTCAAATCGGAGGGCCTGTTGTCCGGACCTCTGGCAGTCTCTATGGGGGTGTCACAGGGTTCAATTCTCAGGCCGACTCTCTTCTCTGTATACATCAATGATGTCGCTCTTGCTGCTGGTGATTCTCTGGTCCACCTCTACGCAGATGACACCATTCTGTATTCCTCTGGCCCTCCTTTGGACACTGTGTTAACTAACCTCCAGACAAGCTTCAATTCCAAACAACTCTCCTTCCGTGGCCTCCAACTGCTCTTAAATGCAAGTAAAACTAAATGCATGCTCTTCAACCGATCGATGCCCACACCTGCCCGGCCGTCCAGCATCACTACTCTGGACAGTTCTGACTTAGAATATGTGGACAACTACAAATACCTAGGTGTCTGGTTAGACTGTAAACTCTCCTTCCAGAGTCACATGAAGCATCTCCAATCCAAAATTAAATCTAGAATCGGCTTCCCATTTCGCAACAAAGCATCCTTCACTCATGGTGCCAAACACTCGTAAAACTGACTATCCTCCCGATCCTTGACTTCGGCGATTTACAAAATAGCCTCCAACACTCTTCTCAGCAAACTGAATGTAGTCTATCTATTACAGTGCCATCTGTTTTTTCACCAAAGCCCCATATATTACCCACCACTGCGACTTGAATGGTCTTGTTGGCTGGCCCTCACTTCATATTCATCGCCAAACCCACTGGCTCCAGGTCATCTATAAGTCTTTGCTTGGTAAAGCCCCGCCTTATCTCAGCTCACTGGTCACCATACCAGCACGCACTACAGCAGGTATATTTCACAGGTCACCCCCAAAGCCAATTCCTCTTTTGGCTGCCTTTCCTTCCAGTTCTTTGCTGCCAATGACTGGAACGAACTGCAAAAATCACTGAAGCTGGAGACTCATATCTCCCTCCCTCAATTACTTTAAGCACCAGGCGTCAGAGCAGCTCACAGATCACTGCACCTGTTCATAGCCCATCTGTAAATAGCCCATCCAACTACCTCATCCCCATACTGTTATTTATGTTGCTCCTTTGCACCCCAGTATCTTTACTTGCACAATCATCTTCTGCACATCTTTCACTCTTATTTAATTGCTATATTTTGTTATTATTCCGCCACTATGGCCTATTTATTGCCTTACCTCCCTTATCCTACCTCATTCCCACACTATATATACTTTTTCTATTGTATGATGGACTGTACGTTTGTTTATTCCATGTGTAACTCTGTTTTGTTTGACACACTGCTTTGCTTTATCTTGGCCAGGTCGCAGTTGTAAATGAGAACTTGTTCTCAACTGGCCTACCTGGTTAAATAAAGGTGAAATAAATAAAACATATACTCACTTGTGGACTCCTCTTAAGCTTACCCCGCACATTTTCAATGGGGTTTAGGTCAGGGGACTGGGATGGCCATTGCAAAAGCTAGATTATAGGGTCAGTAGTTTTGGAGACTTGGTGACCCCAAGATGTAATCAACTTGTACAATTCTCCAACTATGATCTTTGGAGATTTGTTTTGCCACTTGAACCATCCTTCTCATTGTGCATGGAGGCAAAATACTCTTACTTCATCACAGCTCCAGTTGTTTTAAATGTCTTCGTTATTGCCCTCATAGTGGAGATGGGTATTTTCAGGCGTGTTGCTATCTCTATATAGCCATTGGCTGATTTGTGAAGGTCAACAACATTTAGTCTCCTTTCACTTGTGTGTTCCCATGTTGATGGATGACTAAGGGAGTTTAGTGTGTCACCTCATATTTATACCCCAGTGAAAGATTTCCTAAAACTCAGATGAACTTTAAATAGTAAAATATTAATCATTAATCAGAATATACATCAATTAGATTTTGTTCATAAGAATTTCTAGGTTTCCAATCATTTATTTTAACAATTTGAAAGATCACATTTTTTCACAGCCTTTTTTGTTCATACTGTATTTACCTATGGTGCCAATATTTCAGGAGGGCACAGTATATATTGTTAGTATGTACAGTGGGGAGAACAAGTATTTGATACACTGCCGATTTTGCAGGTTTTCCAACTTACAAAGCATGTAGAGGTCTGTAATTTTTATCATAGGTACACTTCAACTGTGAGAGACGGAATCTAAAACAAAAATCCAGAAAATCACATTGTATGATTTGTAAGTAATTCATTAGCATTTTATTGCATGACCTAAGTATTTGGGCTTTATAAATAGTTTATTTTTATGTGTTGGGCTTTAGCTGAGATGATTCAGTTAAGTGTATTTGTCCAGGCTTTAATTGTTCCTAGACGACCCCCCTTCATTCTCACTGTGGATAATTCTAATGGTATAACTTTGAACAGGAAGTGTATCCACTGGAGTATTGGGAGAAAGTCGGGTGTCCAACATCTTTTCTGCAGCGGTGCTGCCAGTAGTAATCATCATTTTATAACATAGTAGATGCAAAGCATTTGATTATTTACATTCATGCACATTGAAATTCATTTTGAACACTTTGTGTTAGAAGCATTTAACTGCAGGGCATCCCACGTCATATGAAGGAATGTGCCTACCTTATTTAGCAGACACAGTCAACAGTTGGGAGGAGGGGCCAATTTAATCGTAAAATGTTTTCTTGCTGTTAAATACAGTCTGTGAACAAACTTAAAATGCATACGTTGATGGTTGGAATTACAAGATGCCAAGGTCATATTTCTCCATATTCTGTTCCATCACTTAGATCTGTGGACCACCCTTTTTTAATGACTAGCTTGTTTATATATATATATATATATATCAGTCCTTTTTGGGAGCCCAGGTAATTGTCCTTTTTGGGAGCCCAGGTAATTGTCCTTTTTGGGAGCCCAGATAATGTATTTATAAATCCCATCACTGGATGTTTCGGTACATATGAAAAGCATTTTCTCAATCACAAATATTCATACCACTTTGACCTGTCCATAAATAAAGATCCCTGTAAACAGTAATGTAGTTTAAAGCGATTTGTTATAGGTAGCTAGAAGGAGATCAGCGTCTTACCTTCCTGTTCTACAGCATAAACCTACTGTCACAGTGGAGCACAAGTGAAACATGAAAACTACTTTGAAATCCCGGCACCGGGTTTTTTTTTCCTGACTGGAATAGCTGGATCAAATTTAAAACGGGAAATAGAGTTCTGATTGTGTTCTCCACTGTACAATATCGAGCATGTGAGCTCAGAGATGTGAAATTGTGCACTAAAATCAAATTATGGAATTTTCACAATGCCCTCAAATGACATAATTTCCAAGCATTCCAAAGAAGCATGTTGACTGGTTCCCTCCTTTAGTGTTATATCAAGGATACAAAATCTAACCTTACCAACACATTATTGCAGATCATTTGATGATGTATTTAGCTGTTGCATAATGAAAGGTTTGGAAAAACAGCAAAAAAACCTTTTCATGTCACCTTTAAGCCCTAGGAAAAAGCATATGTACGGTATTCCTGTAGACCACCATATTTCATATTCACATCCCTTCTCCATTAAGAGAGGGGCACACACTTAGACTGGTAACCATCTGGTTTATACTTTGTATGAGAAGCGCACCAGGTTCCTTTAAGATGAACTGAACCGATGCCATATGCTTTACTTTGCAGGTGGGAAAGAGAATAAAATGCCTATTCTCATCTCAAAGATCTTCAAAGGGTTGGCTGCTGACCAGACGGAGGCCCTGTACGTGGGTGACGCCATCCTTTCGGTCAACGGCTCTGACCTCCGGGAGGCCACACACGATGATGCCGTGCAGGCTCTAAAGAAGACGGGCAAGGAGGTCATCCTAGAGGGTAAGCACCACCAGGACATTTCTGCCAGGCCGGGGTTCCAAGAAATGTTCTAGCATGACCAAGTCGATTATCGACCAAAAGGTCGCTGGTGTAGAGGTTCAAACCCAGCATTGCATGCCATGAGGTAGATTGCTTCTCCTTCAGTGGATTAGAAGCAAGATGAACTGTGAGTAAGTGAACAGTAAGTAACTTTGGATAGAAGTAGCGAACAACTGCCAAGAAATAAAAATGTCTCACCTCGAGGAAAAGCCTCTTAGCACACTGAGATCGAGCCGGGGCTGCAGAGGGGGGGTTACAGATGTAGGATCTTCATTTGATCACCCTGTTTGTTGCAGGATGACTTGTAGTGTTACATTTTGTAGTGTATTTGAGGTTTTAAAAGGCTTCTGAAGTTTGTAAATGTAATTTATCAACCCCTAGAAAAATGTCCATGAATTATAATCCACATAATAATTCACATTTTCTGTTGCTGCAGGATTAATTTCCTGCAGCAGCAAAATGGCTCAAATTTAAATCCTACATCTGTATCAGAGTCGATCCTATTTAACCAAAAATAATGGCTGCAGCAAATCCCATCAGAACCCATCAAACGCCCCATTGAAAATAGCTCAAATGAGAACTTCTGGGCTGCCGGTTGGCACTGCAGGGGATCAATGTGGAGAAAGTCCTGGAGGTGGTCATGTAGGCTCACTGCTCTCTGTCTGTCAGCCAGGCAGCTCCAGCAGCAGGCGAAGGGAAACGGACAGTGTTGAATTGGAGACGAGGTCTTTAACTGAGATCAATAGAAGGCTTGCATGTTGTCCATCGATTGCATCACAGGTGTTCTGTGACTCCCAATATTTTATGTGCGTAATGAATGTGCACATCATTGGACCGGTCTGTTATTCTACCCTCTACAAAAGGGACTTATGCTGTGCTCTAGAAGGAAGCACAATATCCACAGTGAATTTCTGTAGGCTGTTGACCACCAACTTCTCCAGTACTGTCCAGATGGTCCTCTGAGACATGCATACAGTAGACGGATACACACGTTTATTAATGTGAGGCGGGTTAGCTTGCTGGCACACAACCCCACAGCGCTCCACAGCCAGCTAGGCAAGGGAAATCCCTCTAAATCCCTCTGCCCTGTCAACACCGGAGCAGAAAAGGATCAGGCAGCTCATCCAACAGACCTGTGATCCATAATGTCAGAAATCATTTCATGGGTTACTCATCCTGAGGAGCGGATTTGGCAGGAAACAAGTCGAGAGGCTTTGGGACTTTGCTGAAGGGGAGGTTATTGAGAGGCTTCTGTTGTGTCTAGGAGTTGCTCCAACAGTTTATAAACAACCGCGCTAAGCCTGAGGTAGTTTGGTTGTCTGATCTCAAGGCAACATGGCATTGTATTCACTACTTTGTCCATAGTGACACCTGTGATAACCTTATGACTTCCAGAACTTGGAAAAGAGAAGTAGTCTCACACTGTCTCTGTGCTCCTGTCTTAGCAACTTAGTTGAAGATGTGTGAGTATTTTTCTTTATTTTCTATTGAAAATTGATTGCATTTTGAATCTTGATATGTGTTGTCTTCCATTGGACACACAACATTTTTCTTGAGGCAAGTCGAACTTTGGTAGCCAAAGTCTACGCCCCTTCATCGGTGATTGGTTAACAGTAGGGGTGGGAAATATGGACGGGATTCTTCAATGAAGTGTTTGCTGTCATTCAACGAGAAAGACGAGAGTGCAGCCAATGATGTATATAAACCCTGGATTGTTGATGTTATGTATTGAGACGATTTGAATCCACCAGTCAGCCATGTTGGCGCTCTTCAGAAAAGCAGTCTTCCATAGGAATGAATGGAATTCTACAGTATTTTATTGAAATGTTTGAAGGAAAAAATTACATGTATCGAAGTATTTTTTGATTGTGGTGGGGACAATAACATTAGTACTTTCTAATATATATATATATATATATATATCTACACACACACACACAGTTGAAGTCGGAAGTTTACATACACCTTAGCCAAATAGGTTTAAACTCAATTCCTGACATTTAATCCTAGTAAAAATTCCCTGTTTTAGGTCAGTTAGGATGACCACTTTATTTTAATAATGTGAAATGTCAATAATAGTAGAGAGAATTATTTATTTCAGCTTTTATTTCTTTTATCACATTCCCAGTGGGTCATAAGTTTACATACACTCAATTTGTATTTATTAGCATTGCCTTTAAATTGTTTAACTTGGGTCAAATGTTTTGGGTAGCCTTCCAAAAGCTTCCCACAATAAGTTGGGTGAATTTTGGCCCATTCCTCCTGACAGAGCTGGTGTAACTGAGTCAGGTTTGTAGACCTCCTTGCTCGCAGACACTTTTTTGTAGTTCTACCCACACATTTTCTATAGGATTTGTGGGCTTTGTGATGGCCACTCCATTACCTTGACTTTGTTGTCCTTATGCCATTTTGCCACAACTTTGGAAGTATGCTTGGGGTCATTGTCCATTTGGAAGACCCATTTGCAACCAAGCTTTAACTTCCTGACTGATGTCTTCAGATGTTGCTTATAATTTTATAATTAATTAATTTAGTAATTTTCATGCCTCATGATGCCATCTATTTTGTGAAGTGCAACAGTCCCTCCTGCAGCAAGCACCCCCACAACATGATGCTGCCACCCCCGTGCTTCACGGATGGGATGGTGTTTTTTGGCTTGCAAGCCTCCCTCTTTTTCCTCCAAACATGACTATGGTCATTATGGCCAAACGGTTCTATTTTTGTTTCATCAGACCAGAGGACCAGTACCATCTTTTGTCCCCATGTGCAGTTGCAAACCGTAGTCGTCTGGCAAACCGCAAACCGTAGTCTGGCTTTAAGGCAGTTTTTAGAGCAGTGGCTTCTTCCTTGCTGAGCGGCCTTTCAGGTTATGTCCATATAGGACTCATTTTTACTGTGGATAAAGATACTTTTGTACCTGTTTCCTCCAGCATCTTCACAGTGTCCTTTACTGTTGTTCTGGGATTGATTTGCACTTTTCTCACCAAAGTACGTTCATCTCTAGGAGACCGAACGCGTCTCCTTCCTGAACGGTATGACAGCTGTGTGGTCCCATGGTGTTTATACTTGCATACTATTGTTTGTACAGATGAACGTGGTACCTTCAGGCATTTGGATATTGCTCCCAAGCATGAATCAGACTTGTGGAGGTCTACCATTTTTTTTCTGAGGTCTTGGCTGATTTCTTTTGATTTTCCCATGATGTCAAGCAAAGAGGCACTGAGTTTGAAGGTAGGCCTTGAAATACAGCCACAGGTACACCTCCAATTGACTCAAATTATGTCAATTTGCCTATCAGAAGCTTCTAAAGCCATGAAAGTAGATGTCCTAACCGACTTGCCAAAACTTTAGTTTGTTAATAAGATATTTGTGGAGTGGTTGAAAAAAGAGTTTTAATGACTCCAACCTAAGTGTATGTAAGCTTCCGACTTCAACTGTATACACACAGTGCATTCGGGAAATTACTCAGACGCCTTGACTTTTTACACATTTTGTTATGTTTTGCCTCATTCTATAATTGAAAAAATATACATGTTTTGCTCTATTCATCCTTCCTTCGGTCCTGACTAGTCTCCCAGTCCATGCCGCTGAAAAACATCCCCACAATCTCATGTTGCCACCATCATACTTCACAGTTCTCCAGACGTGGCGCTTGGCATTCAGGCCAAAGATGGTCTGAGAGTCTTTATGTGCCTTTTGGCAAACTCCAAGCGGGCTGTGACGTGCCTTTTACTGAGGAGTGTCTTCCGTCTGGCCACTCTACTATAATGGCCTGATTGGTGGAGGGCTGCAGAGATGGTTGTCCTTCTGGAAGGTTCACCCACCTCCACAGAGTAACTCTGGAGCTCTGTCAGAGTAACCATTGGGCTCTTGGTCACCTCCCTGACAAAGGACCTTCTCCCACGATTGCTCAGTTTGGCCGGGAGACCAGCTCTTGGAAGAGTCTTGGTGGTTCCAAACTTCTTCCATTTAAGAATGATGGAGGCCACTGTGTTCTTAGGGACCTTCAATTCTGCAGAAATATTTTGGTACCCTTCCTCAGATCTGTGCCTCGTCACAATCCGGTCTCTGAGCTCTACGGACAATTCCTTCGACCTCATGGCTTGGTTTTTGCACTGTCAATTGTGTGACCTTATATAGACAGGTGTGTGCCTTTCCAAATCATGTCCAATCAATTGAATTTACCACAGGTGGACTCCAATCAAGTTGTAGAAACATCTCAAGGATGATCAATGGAAATGAGATATACCTGAGCTCAATTTTCTAGTCTCAATGCAAAGGGACTGAATACTTATGTAAACAAGGTATTTCTGTTTTTTTAATTTTTTAAAATGAAAACAAACAAACAAACATTTTTTTTGTCATTGTGAGGTATTGTGTGTAGATTGATGAGTTGTATTTTTTAAATTCAATTTTAGAATTGGGCTGTAACGTAACAAAATGTGGAAAAAGTCAAGGGTTCTGAATACTTTCCGAAGTCTGTGTGTGTGTGTGTGTGTTTAATACAATTTACAATTATGCATTAATGTGTCTGTAATAGAATACATGTGGGAAAAACAAATGTAGACGTTTCTAAATGCTTCTCTATAGCTTACAAAGTATTTGTTACAATGGTGGGGGAGTGGCAAGATGGAGGCGTGTGGTTTCAAAACAGCGCCCCCTGTCAGTCATCAAATGTACATTGTATATACAGTAGTATGTGGACACCCCTTCAAATTAGTCGTAATCTTTTAAGGGAGTGTGCGAGAGCACTCATTTGGTTTGCCTGGCCGAGTTCTAGCTTCTAGCTAGGGGCCAGCTGAAATGAAGCATGCTGACGGCTTAAAGAGAGAGAGAGACATTCGGACATTGCAGCAGCAGGTAGGCCTATAAAATATGAGATTAGACAAATAACTAGGTAGCCAATTCAAGACACACAACATGGCCATGGCTAAAAGTATGTGATCGGCTAGGAGCAACAAAGGCTCAGCCTTGAAGTGATAGGCCACGCAAGTTCACAGAACGGGACCGTCAAGTGCTGTAGTGTGTAGCGTGTAAAAATGTCTGTCCTCTGTTACAACACTCACTACCGAGTTCCAAACTGCCTCTGGAAGCACAATAACTGTTCATCAGGAGTTTCATGAAATGGGTTTCCATGGCTGAGCAGCCGAACACAAGCCTAAGATCACCATGTGCAATACCAAACTTCGGCTGGAGTGGTGTAAAGCTTGCCGCCATTGGACTCTGGAGCAGTGGAAACGCGTTCTCTGGAGTGATGAATTACGCTTCACCATCTGGCAGTCTGAAGGACGAATCTGGGTTTGGTGGATGCCAGGAGAATGCTACCTGTCCGAATGCATAGTGACAACTAAAGTTTGGTGGAGGAGGAATAATGGTTTGGGGCTGTATTTCATGGTTCGGGCTTGGCTCCTTAGTTCTAGTGAAGGGAAATTTTAACGCATACATAGACATTCTAGGCAATTCCTGTTTCAGCATGACAATGCCCCGTGCAAGGTCCGTACATTTACATTACATTTACATTTAAGTCATTTAGCAGACGCTCTTATCCAGAGCGACTTACAAATTGGTGCATTCACCTTATGACATCCAGTGGAACAGCCACTTTACAATAGTGCATCTACATCTTTTAAGGGGGGGGTGAGAAGGATTACTTTATCCTATCCTAGGTATTCCTTAAAGAGGTGGGGTTTCAGGTGTCTCCGGAAGGTGGTGATTGACTCCGCTGTCCTGGCGTCGTGAGGGAGTGTGTTCCACCATTGGGGAGCCAGAGCAGCGAACAGTTTTGACTGGGCTGAGCGGGAACTGTACTTCCTCAGTGGTAGGGAGGCGAGCAGGCCAGAGGTGGATGAACGCAGTGCCCTTGTTTGGGTGTAGGGCCTGATCAGAGCCTGGAGGTACTGAGGTGCCGTTCCCCTCACAGCTCCGTAGGCAAGCACCATGGTCTTGTAGCGGATGCGAGCTTCAACTGGAAGCCAGTGGAGAGAGCGGAGGAGCGGGGTGACGTGAGAGAACTTGGGAAGGTTGAACACCAGACGGGCTGCGGCGTTCTGGATGAGTTGTAGGGGTTTAATGGCACAGGCAGGGAGCCCAGCCAACAGCGAGTTGCAGTAATCCAGACGGGAGATGACAAGTGCCTGGATTAGGACCTGCGCCGCTTCCTGTGTGAGGCAGGGTCGTACTCTGCGGATGTTGTAGAGCATGAACCTACAGGAACGGGCCACCGCCTTGATGTTAGTTGGGAACGACAGGGTGTTGTCCAGGATCACGCCAAGGTTCTTAGCGCTCTGGGAGGAGGACACAATGGAGTTGTCAACCGTGATGTACAACCGTACAGAAATGGTTTGTTGAGATTTGTGTGGAAGAACTTGACTGGCCTTCACAAAGCCCTGACCTCAACCCCATTGAAAACCTTTGGGATGAATTGTAACGCCAGCTGCGAGCCAGGCCTAATTCACCCAAAATGACTTGAATGGGATTTTTGCCACAAATGCAAAAATCTTAGCATGAGGAAACAGTGCCAGGGAACTAAAGCAAAGCATGTCCATTGACTGCTTTCAGGGTAATGAAACCAATAAGTCATTTTGTAATTTGGGGGAACTATCCCTTTAAGTTACAACAGATATCCCTCGAGCCTGTGGTATGTTACTTTAGATTATTGCACTTTATGTTCATAATAATATTGAATGATAGTGCAGGGCATAATGGACATGAACATATTTAAGGAGTGTAGAGGGAAAGGCTCTTCAGTATTCCTGGCATCCCTCCAATGGAATAATCTCCAACTGGGTGACACAGACACCTGAGAAGGTCAGATACATATAACACAAAAACATCACCGCTTAAATCGTAAAACTGCAGCAGGCTTTCATTTCTTATCTGAGCTGTGTGTGTGTGTGTGTGTGTGTGTGTGTGTGTGTGTGTGTGTGTGTGTGTGTGTGTGTGTGTGTGTGTGTGTGTGTGTGTGTGTGTGTGTGTGTGTGTGTGTGTGTGAACGAGAGAGAACGAGAGAGCATGAGAGAGAGAGCACGAGAGAGAGAGCACGAGAGAGAGAACGAGAGAGAGAAGGTGGGCTGCACCTGATATGGTCATACTTTACATATTGTGTCTGTACCAGTCAAAAGTTTGGACACACCTACTCATTCAAGGCTTTTTCTTAATTTTTTTGACTATTTTCTACATTGTAGAATAATGGTAAAAACATAATTTGAAATAAATAGCACATATGGAATCATGTAGTAACCAAAAAAGTGTTAAAGAATTCAAAATATATTTTAGATTCTTCAAAGTAGCCACCCTTTGCCTTGATGACTGCCAAGTGTGTGCAAAGCTTTCTCTCAACCAGCATTTGCAACTGTCTTGAAGGAGTTCCCACATGCTGAGCACTTGTTGGCTGCTTTTCCTTCACTCTGCAGTTCAACTCATCCCAAACCATTTTAATTGGGTTGAGGTCGGGTAATTGTGTAGGCCAGGTCATCTAATGCAACAATCCATCACTCTCCTTCTTGGTAAAATAGCCCTTACACAGCCTAGAGGTGTGTTTAGGGTCATTGTCCTGTTGAAAAACAAATGATAGTCCCACTAAGCACAAACCAGATGGGATGGCATATAGCTGCAGAATAATGTGGGAGCCATGTTGGTTAAGTGTGCCTTGAATTGTAAATAAATCCCTGTCTGTGTCACCAGCAAAGCACCATCACACTTCTTCTTCCATGCTTCACGGTGGGAACCACACAAGCAGAGAACATCCGTTCACCTACTCTGTGTCTCACAAAGACACGGCGGTTGGAACCAAAAATCTCAAATTTGGACTCATCAGACCAAAGGACAAATTTCCACCTGTCTAATGTCCATTGCTCATGTTTCTTGGCTCTTCTTCTCATTGGTGTCCTTTAGAAGTGGTTTCTTTGCGACTGCACGTGAGAAAACTTTCAAAGTTCTTGAAATGTTCCATATTGACTGACCTTCATGTCTTAAAGTAATGATGGCGTGTTGTTTCTCTTTGCTTATTTGAGCTGTTCTTGATGTAATATGGACTTGATATTTTACCAAATAGGGTTATCTTCTGTATACCACCCCTACCTTGTCACAACACAACTGATTGGCACAAACACATTAAGAATTCCACAAATTAACTTTTAACAAGGCACACTTGTTAATTGAAATGACTACCTCATGAAGGTGGTTGAAAGAATACCAAGAGTGTGCAAAGCTGTCATCAAAGCAAAGTGTTACTACTTTGAAGAATCTATTTTTTGGTTACTAAATTATTCCATGTGTTATTTCATAGTTTTGATGTCTTCACTATTATTCTACAATGTAGAAAACAGTAAAAAAAAAGAAAGAAAAACCATTGAATGAGTAGGTTTGTGCAAACGTTTGACTGGTACTGTATATTGGATGTATATATAACATAATACAATATAGAGAATAATTCATACTGTTATATAGTATACTTTACTTTAATACTGTATAATAGCAGTTTGTCCTGTTCATTCCTCTAACCTCTGGCTTAGAGGAGAGGTACAAAAAGCACTGGACCAACTTCGACCTGGTTTAGGCAACACTGCCGCTGACACATATCTCAGCCTGGACCTCATTTGGATTCTGCCCTGAGACTGCACTCATCACTGCCCCTGGCCAACCATGGAGCATTCCCACACAGTGAGAGGGAACCAGGGGGGTGGCAGCATGCTCCCCAGGGCAACCAAGCCTAACAGGGTGTCACAGAGGGTGGCTGGTTGGAGTAGAGGTGACACCATGACATGGACAGGAGAGAGAAACTGTGTGTGTGTGTGTGCGCCTGTGCGAGTGTGTGTGCAAGCATGTTTTTGTGTCCATGCATACATTCTGCTTGCAGCATACATGCAGCTTACATGCACACTGTGTACATACGGTATGTGCAGTGTTTGATGTGTCTTGGGGGGGGTAAGAGTACCGGCAGTGCACCGTGTGCTGTGGTGTGGGGCAGAATGGAAGGTCTCTAGGGAAAAGTGATGAGCAGGAAGTAGCTAGCTCTTCCTAAACCTCACCACACCAGGAATCTTTTGCTCCACTATATGTGGTATCTACATGGTCTACCGTCTGAAAAGGACACTCTACTCTATATGTGCTAATGAGAGAATAGGGCTGCCTCCTTAATTGTACCCTATTCTGGTCAAAAGTAGTGTCTTATGTAGGCAATAGAATGCCATGTGGGACACAGTCTTACATGTATTCAGTAGAGACCAACAGATGGGGAAGGTTACATTGTAGCGAGAGAAAGTGTGAGAAAGTGCTGCTATCGCAGCACCGTTCCTCAACTATAAGCAAGGGTATTTTCTTAATGTCAGGCTAACTTTTGGTTGAATTTTACTGAGAGAGACTGGCCAACGGCAGTAAATCCATGGCTGAAATGTGCTGGTGCCCATTGCCAAGACATTTAACGAGGAACACTGGTCACGACTGACAGAGCGGCCCAGCCTGCCTGCCTGCACACAGAGCTAAGGGCCCTATAGTGCACTGATGCAGCAGGGTTTAGAGTAGTTACATTGTAGCCTGGTTGCCAGACTCTTATTGCCATAGACAACTTTTTGTGGTCTTATGATGGATCGTTGTTGAATACACACTACTGAGACAATCAGGTCAATGTTCAGTAGCGAACACTGTAGCCAATCGGTTTGAAATGGACAACGAAAATAAGCATTACTGATTGGACTAGCTTTTTACCGGTTCCTCCATGTTTTAAAGCATTTTCTAGTTGTGGTGTATGTAAAAGCATGTCAGTCTCTTGTTGCTTCTTAATGTTACAGTAGATGTATTACGACTATTGATGAACATCAAATTGAAGTGCATCATTCCAAGATCAAACTTACAACTGCATTTCTCTTCTTTGTGAGCGAAGCAACCTCTTTAGTTATAGGGTTTTTCTACAGGGGATCAGTTCCTGACTTGAACTGTTTCCGTGCCATAAAAAGTCTATACAATTGAACATATACACAAAGTGCCTTCAGAAAGTATTCATACCCTTGAAGTATTCCACATTTTGTTGTCTTAGCCTGAATTCAAAATGGATTCAATAGATTTTTTTTATCTCACCCATCTACACACAATAGCCCATAAGTGAAATGTGTTTTTAGAAATGTTTGCAAATATATAAAAAATGTAATACAGAAATATCTTATTTACATGGTTATTCACACCCCTGAGTCAATACTTTGTAGAAGCACCTTTGGCAGCGATTACAGCTGGAGCTTTCCACACCTGGATTGTGCAACTTGTGCTGATCATTCTTGTAAAATTCTTCAAGCTCTGTCAAATGGGTTATTGATCATTGCTAGACAACCATTTTCAAGTCTTGCCATTTAAATTATGGCAAGAACAGCTCAAATAAGCAAAGAGAAACGACAGTCTTATCATTACTTTAAGGCATGAAGTTCAGTCAATACGGAAAATGTCAAGAACTTGGAAAGTTTCTTCAAGTGCAGTGGCAAAAACCATCAAGCGCTATGATTAAACTGGCTCTAACGAGGACCGCCACAGGAAAGGAAGACCCAGAGTTACCTCTGCTGCAAAGGATAAGAACATTAGAGTTACCATCATCAGATTGCAGCCCAAGTAAATGTTTCATGGAGTTCAAGTAACAGACACATCTCAACATCAACTGTTCAGAGGAGACTGCATGAATCAGGTCTTCATGGTCAAATTGCTGAAAAGAAACCACTACTAAAGGACACCAATAGCAAGTGGAGACTTGCTTGGGCCAAGAAACACGAGCAATGGACATTACACCGGTGTAAATTTGTCCTTTGGTCTGGAGTCCAAATTGGAGATTTTTGGTTCCAACCGCCGGTGTGGGTGAACAGATGATTTCCGCATGTGTATGTTCCACCGTAAAGCATGGAGGAGGAGGTGCTATGGTGTGGGGTTGCTTTGCTAGTGACACTGTCTGTGTGATTTATTTAGAATTCAAGTAACACTTAACCAGCATGGCTACCACAGCATTCTGCAGTGATATGCCATCCCATCTGGTTTGGGCTTAGTACCACTATCATTTGTTTTTCAACAGGACAATGACTCAACACACCTCTAGGTTGTGTAAGGGCTATTTTACCAAGAAGGAGAGTGATGGAGTGCTGCATCAGATTACCTGGCATCCACAAACCCCTGACCTCAACTAAATTTAGATGGTTTGGGATGAGTCGGACCGTAGAGAAGGAAAAGCAGCCAACAAGTGCTCAGCATATGTGGGAACTCCTTCAAGACAGTTGTAAAAGCATTCCAGGTGAAGCTGGTTGAGAGAATGCCAAGAGTGTGCAAAGCTGTGATCAAGGCAATGGGTGGCTATTTTGAAGAATCTAAAATGTATTTTGATTTGTTGAACACTTTTTTGGTTACTCCATGATTCCATATGTGTTATTTCATAGTTTTGATATCTTCACCATTATTCTACAATGTAGAAAATAATAAAAATAAAGAAAAGCCTTGAATGACTAAGTGTTTCTAAAAGGTATGACCGGAAGTGTTAGTCAAAACTGGAACTCGGCCACTCAGGAACATTTACTTTCTACTTGGTAAGCAACTCCAGTGTAGATTTGGCCTTGTGTTTTCGGTTATTGTCCTGCTGAAAGGTTAAATCATCTCCCAGTGTCTGATGGAAAGCAGACTAAACCAGGTTTTCCTCTAGGATTTTGCCTGTGCTTAGCTCCATTCTGTTTATTTTTAATCCTGAAAAACTCCCCAGACCTTAACGATTACAAGCATACCCATAACATGATGCAGCCACCGCGATGCTTGAAAATATTGAGAGTGGTACTCAGTAATGTGTTGTACTGGATTTTCCACAAACATACCACTTTGTATTCTGGACATACAGTTCATTTATTTGCATTATTACTTTAGTGCCGTGTTGCAAACAGGATACATGTTTTGTAATATTTGTATTCTGTACAGGCTTCCTTCTTTTCACTCTGTCAATTAGGCTACTATTATGGAGTAATTACAGTGTTCTTGGTCCATCCTCAGTTTTCTCCCATCACGGCCATTAAACTGTTTTAAAGTCACCATTGGCCTCATGGTGAAATCCCTGAGCGGATTCGTTTATTTTTTTCCCCATCTACCCATAGGTGCCCCTATTTGCAAGGCATTGGAAAATCTCCCTGGTCTTTTGTGGTTGAATATGTATTTCAAATTCACTGCTCAACTGAGGGACCTTACAATTATCTATATGTGTGGGGTACTGAGATGAGGTAGTCATTCAGAAATCATGTTAAACACTATTATTGCACACGGAGTGAGTCCATAAAACTTACTATGTGATTTGTTAAGCACATTTTTACTCCTAAACGTACTTAGGCTTGTCATAACAAAGGGGTTGAATACTTATTGACTTAAAACATTTCAGCTCTTCATTTGTAAACAAAAATCTAAAACCATATTTCCACTTTGACATTATGGGGTATTGTGTGTAGGCCAGTGACAAACAAATCCAAAAGGAATCTATTTAAATTCAGGCTGTAACAATGAAAAATGTGGACTAAGTCAAGGGGTGGGAATCCTTTCTGAATGTCATGAAAATGTGTCAGTACTCAGGAATGTCTGAGCCGGAATTGTTTTATTTTATTTTTTATTATTATTTTTTACCTCTATTTAACTAGGTCAGTTAAGAACAAATTCTTATTTTCAATGACGGCCTATGAACAGTGGGTTAACTGCCTGTTGGATATTGGATATTGGATAGGTTATTAAAGGCGTTAATTTCTGCCTGTGATAAGTATTGGCTCCAGGGTTTCTTGTCAGCATTTCAAGTAAGAACTAACACCCCTTATCTAATAGGGCTCTGAGGACAGTGTAGGGCAGGCAGTGAAATGTAGACCATTTCAGCATTACACTGACAAGGCAATGACAAGTAGCTCTGGAGCTATTACAACCACAACTCTGCGCTCCTCGAACTAATCAGGTACTTGAAAATCCCTCTGTGTTTATTTGTGTGTGTCTGTGCATGCATTTCTCAGTCTACATGACAATGATGCTAATATGTCCTGGCCGAGTGTGTTTGGTCCAACGAATAATGTGCCAATAGAGTTCCCAGAGTTCTGCAGCCGCAGGCCACGCTTCCCAGAGTTCTGCAGCCGCAGGCCACGCTTCCCAGAGTTCTGCAGCCGCAGGCCACGCTTCCCAGAGTTCTCCAGCTGGAGCCAGAGCCAGACTTCCGTCACTGAAGCAACAGGTGATGGCGAACAACTATGTCCACATCTCACTTCCCCTTCCCTGCATATCCCAATACCAGCCTTCCCTGCTGATCTGGAGATCGGCCAAACAAAAGATTGCAAGGCCTTGGAATTGGGAAAGGCTAGGAAACCGGGAAGTACTGTTGGATTCGTGGTAAACTCCTCTCATCCCACAATTTCTGTTCTTTCCCATGGCCGAAGTAAGAAAAGGCGTAACTCCCCAGGACTTATGACATGAGGGGCGGCAGGGTAGCCTAGTTGTTAGAGACTTGGACTAGCAACCGGAAGGTTGCAAGTTCAAACCCCCGAGCTGACAAGGTACAAATCTGTCGTTCTGCCCCTGAACCCACTGTTCCTAGGCCGTCATTGAAAATAGTTTATTGATCTGCCTAGATTAAATAAAGGTAAAATAAAAATAAAAATAAAAAATGAGCTACAGACGATATTTATGTTTTTCCTAAAGTAATTGAGCCTCCTTGTCTTGGCACAAGCAGCTGTCCTACTTCTTTTTCTCCCTTTTTAGGTTGCCAGTGAGGCTGCCAGTGAGGCAGTGCATTTGGATTAATTGGCAGTTGGGTGCCAGTTTTGTGCCCACGCAGCCTTTCCCAGTCAGCAATGTGTGAGGTAGCAGCCGGAGCTAACCTGACCCTAAAGCTCTCGTGCGGCAGGACTAGCCTTGGTAACATGTTAGCCTAGCAACTTAGCAAGGCTTGTAGCTTTACTGTAAGCTTAGTAACTGGCTGGTCCAACAGCAAGAATACATAGACATGAATTCGGTTGAGAGTTGCTAAAACCATCTTCAGAGCTGTTTCTACAAGGGTTAAAAATATCAAATGAAATGTTACCTCCCTGGTAAGCAATGCCAAAGATGTTATTATATTATATTATATTGGCAAGACAGTTGAGTGACCGCTCTAACAATGGAAACAAATGTCCTCAAAGATGGAAGGCAGGCAGGAGGAGGCGAGATCAGGTGGGACCATTCTAGCCAATGAGGGGGGGGACTGTGGTAACCAGGATAAGGCAACCGTTGTCATTTGCTTTTCATATGCCCGGGAAATAGCCTCCACAATCCAAATATGAAAGACTACCCCAAACTGGATTAGCGAAACAGACAAAAAGCTGGTCATAAACACGGACATTCTTGTTTTTATCCATATAAGCGCGTAAAGCACCAGAAACAGGCCATTAGAAAGGGAACACTTTGAAAGCCAGGGACCTGTAAAACATAGGCATAACCTTGGGAGCAAACTGCAGAACGTAACTTTACTTTGGAGTCGCCAGGCACAAACTCCACACAGGAAGGGTGCACTGATAGCGTGTGGAGCACCCCAACACACTTGGTGGTCACCAAGGCCATGAGCAGGACAGTCTTATAGGAAAGGACCCTCAGGTCCACAGACTCCAATGGTCCAAATGGAGGCTTCAACAAATCGTCCAGGACCAACTCCAGGTCCCAGGTTGATGCCATAGGCTTAGACACTGTTCGGAGCTGACGCCTTTCAGGAACTGCACCACCAGATGATGAGACCCTGGAGTAGAGCCGTCACCCCTACAGAACACGGCGAAATGTGGAAAAAGAAAACCTGTACTTCAAAACCTCTTGCATAGAACATCAAAATGTCCACCAAAGAGCTCTGAAAAGGAGAAACTCCAAGCTGCCACCAACACTAAAACGCATGCCACTTATATGTATACAACCCTCTCGTAGAGGGTGCACGTGCCGATTGTATAGTGTTGGAGCCCCTGGCTATCTGTAAATTAAAATAAACAAAATGATGCCGTCTGGTTGGCTTAATATAAGGAATTTGAAATGGTTTACACTTTTACTTTTGATATTTTAGTATATTTTCGCAATTACATTTAGTAGTAACTTTCACTTTTACTTGAGTCATTTTCTATTAAGGTAGCTTTACTTTTACTCAAGTATGAGAATTGGGTACTTTTTCCACCACGTAGCAATCAGCCAGAGCTGAAAAGGATGCATCAACAGAAGTGCCAGAACCACAGCTCATAGAGGTCATCAGACCCAATAACCGCAGGCACAAGCGAAAAGGCACAGAGTGCCCTTGCTGAAACTGTGCCAGACAGAGCTAGATTGCGACCCTCCTCTGTTGGGACAAAGCACATGATTCAGAACTGAGTTCAGAACGAGACCCAGAAACTGAATGCACTGAGCTGGAGTCAAATACTGTAACTTTTCTTGTGATTTACTACGAACCCCAGAGATTTGAATTTGGGAAACCAGCGTGGCAGTGTGGAGCTCTACTTGTCTTGACTCTGAATGACCAGCCTGTTTTAAGACAGGCGCTAGGACCCCGGGTAGCAAGGAGGAGGATGCACAGCGAACTGCAGACCGTATCCCCTCATCTCAGTCTTTGTCAACTACACATGACCGTCACTGGACAGAGTACACTGCCAGTCTCCCATACAGTACAAAGGGGTAGAGCACCACCATTTTTGTTGTCCTACTTGTTTTCATATCCACCAATATTGACAACTGTGTGTCTGAACGTGGGGAAGGAACTGTGCGTTCTGATACCCGGCCCACACCGGGTTCGGGGACCTTGGCAACCAGTAACTTAGCACCATTGACCGAGCCACTTGGGAGCACTAGTATGTTGTACCGAGTGACCGACTGAAAGGAAACATAGCTATGACATAGCTACTGTGGCATTGAACGGTAGTTAAGTAACTCGCTACATCGGTAACATTTTTAAACAGGGGTAAGTGACGCTTCACCGCTGCAGGGGCAGGAGGTAAATATCTTCCCTCAATCCTGGAGGAACTCTGCTGTGGGGGAAGATAACAAATTCAAAGTTACATTCGCCAGCAATGGTTCAGTCTCCCCTAGCGAATCCAAAGCCGGAGCTTCAGGCTGCCCCTTGCTGATGTCATCCGATTCACACTCTGAAATCTCTTAAGAGGGGATTGTATATCATCCCTGGAATCCGGACTTTGAAAACTGCCAGAGAAACTGGAATGAGTCTCACTTGTCTGGGATGATACCCCTATCAACTCCCACCACCAATCATCCTCACAAAGTCAGACAATGGTCACACTAACTGGTCTGAGCCAAGGCCTCCTGAGTGTATTTCCACCCCAAGGCAACAGGACAGCACTCGTGAGTATCTTTTAATTTTCATTGTGAAACCACATGCCCTAGGGCACGGACAGAGGTTCAAACTCGGCTGGTTAGCCTTTTTCTAACGTACTCTTACCACTGGCCAGCTTACTCAAGCAAGGAAGGGCTGGCTACACAAGAGTAGAGTAGAAAGCAGCTTTTAGCAAACACAAAAAACAATACCAAGACCAAACTCACAACAGCTACAGTAGGTGGATATGAGTACTCTCTCCCCAGTAAGAGATATCTAAATTGGAGCCGAATCACGCAGCCTTCACGTGCTAGCAAAGGTTGGAAATTGCATGATACGTTCTTTCAGGTGAGCTGAAAAGTGAAGAATTTTGGAAGTGGATGCAAGGGTATTTTAGCCAGGAAGGCGGAGCTTCCCGAGGGCGGGCTCGGCATCCGTTGGCTTGTTGTGCATGATTTCAGTTTGCTTAAGGTGAATAGGATTGGTCGTTGACTTCCCATAGTGCGTTAGTACTAGGAGTGTCCGACTGAAAGGAAATGGAGGTTATTATGGTTGGCCTGTCAATCAAAATAAATTGGCTTGTGAAACTCAATGACACTATCGCAATGGTCCACATCAAAGTAACAAATTTGTGCCAACAAAATAGCGGATGATCCCGTTACAGTATTACCCCACAGGATTGGAGCTAACCTTTGAGGCACCATCATGCTGAACTAGCCCTATGATGGTGCCCTATAGATCCGACGGTCCACCTATGCCTAGTAGCACCCAAGCTGTTAATACTTGAATACTTGAATGTGTACGCTGTCTTTCAACAGCGTACACATAAAACAACCTATGACAACACAAACCACGTTTCCATCCAACTATTTAATGAGGATGAATTAATTACCTGACGCATGAAAAAAGTCACGACCGGGCTGATGGAAACATGACATGCCGGTACAATGCCAACAGATAAATTGTTTGTTCCACATGGGTGGGATCTTTTTGTGTCTGTAAAATGTATTATGCGAGAAATGGCGATGGAAACGCCTTTATGTGCAAATATTGATATAATAACCTTCATATCGATGTAGCCTAAACTCTGAGTCACACGATGGTATGTTGTGTGGTCAACCTCACTACGGAAAGCATGGAGTTAATTAAGGCTAGAGATGAAATAAATTATGATGAACTTCATAGGGTGGTGAATGTGCAAGGTGATGAGCTTGATGCTCCTTTCAAATAAATATTGAGGATCTTATTCTAGTGACATGATCAATGCTTGCCTGCCATTTGACAAATACAAATAATATCTCTCTTATCCATAATAATCTCAATGTAGGTAGCCTACCCTAATAATCTCAATGTAGGTAGCCTACCCTAATAATCTCAATGTAGGTAGCCTACCCTAATAATCTCAATGTAGGTAGCCTACCCTAATAATCTCAATGTTGGTAGCCTACCCTAATAATCTCAATGTTGGTAGTCTACACGCACTGTATCTACGAGCTTTTAGCTAGAGCACATATTGCAAAGACCAGAGTGGGTACATTCACTATATAACATAACATTTTTTTGAGACAAAACCATCAGTAGAGTTGAAAATGCAACGGAAACCCATTTAACTTGTATTTTTCATTCAGTACATGGGAATTTGACCTAAGTTATTTTATGTGCACTACTTCATCACACATGGTCTTTCATCTGCAAAAAGTCAGTTTGATGGAAAAACATCTCTGTGGGAAAGTGTGCATATTGTTTTATGCAGATTTTTAGAATATTCACATGGAAATTTATCACAAATTGGATGGAAACCTAGCTACAAAGGGTCTTTTGAGTCAAACTTGGTGAATTTAAAAGGCCTGTGAACAATGTCAGTTCGCCTAACAGGTCTGCTACAATAGACGTGTAATTTCTGCTGACCGTGAGATGCTCCTATTCATTTCTTACACTGCTCTGGTTCTATTTTCAAGATTTTGACACTTGATAATGTGGCTCGCGCTCTCTCACTGTCAAACGTTACGCTTCCAGTGTATTGTATTTGTAGTGTTTCATAAGGATCCCCATTCCAGCTCCTCTTCCTGGGGTCCAGCAACATTAAGGCAGTTATATAAAATAAAACATATTACATGACATTACATTTCATAACACTTTTCACAACTATGACTAGACATATTTTATGATCAATAATAACCTTCTCGGGAACCATTCAGCGTCTATATATTTCTACACCACCTTATTTCAAATTAATATTAAGTTACTCAACACAATCCTCAGCATAGAAAAATATAATGGCTACAACAAAGAACAAAGTGCCAAAGCGCATATCTATTGCCTTATTAAAACATCCATGACAATATAATTATCACTTTCAATATAAACAAACGTCTACCTTATAACTGGCTCTTTATTTATACCACATTCCATTTAGCGCCAACTTCCAGGGTCTCAAGTCTCGACTCGTCTCTTGCCCCACGTGACTTACTTTGCTGTAAAGTGATCAAGACTTTTCTCTTAGCCACCTTTTAGTCTGATGTTTGGTTGGTTGGTTGGTTGCTATTTGCAAGGTGAGGGTCAATGCCATTTCAACTCAGTCCATAAATGAAATTGGAATTTGTCTATGTTCGCTGAGACTCTTGCACAAAGTATAAGCTGTCTTGGGCAACAGGGCTTTGGTCCACTTAGAGTATACACCAGAATGTCATTTTGTAATGAGCATCTATTCATATAGGCCATATGTAGCAGAGGCTTAGTTTGGAGTCTGTTTTGGCTATAGCCAAACTTTTGTATTGTTACAACACGGCCAGGAGTTGGCTAAAGTTGAAACTTAGAAGTCAATGCTGAATGAGATACACGCAGATTTACTCAGCGTTTGCAATTTGCACCACGTTTTCCCCCAGAATAAAACACCAAAACAAGCTAAAACATGAAACTGTATTCTTTCTCATAACCTTAACCTGCTTCAGAGAGTTAAAGTAATTCTTATGAAATGTTTTTGTAGAAATACATTGCATTCTACTAATGTTGTGCCACTGACAAAAATAACTATCTCCAAAACCTTATTGGGGTTGGGATGGCTTGGGCTTTCAACTACAGTTTGTGTTTTCCATTGACTGAACCACCAGCCCGGGGGGAAATATGTGTGTCCTATTCCCAAAGACATTCTGGCCTGTGTGCACATTCTAGTCAGGCTCATGGGTGGATTAGTACCACAAAAGAGAACGTTTCAATTAAATCACAACTCCTCCCTGACCCTTTCTCTTCCAGGGCCCCTGAACCCCCACACCCACCTCCAACTAGGCAAAGCCCCCTCAAGATCAGTGCCCCTAACCTACCCCCTAAAGCCTGCCGCATGCTTCGGTTCGGCTCTATACTTTCGCTTGAAAAACGAGAAAAAAATTGGCAATAGTACTGTTTATCCATTTTGAGATGCCGTAGCCAGTATACGCTTCCACAAAATAGTCAGAATGAAAGAAATCTGTCATTAATTTTGATGTTTTTGCTGAGGAGATCTTAGTCGTGCAATTTTGCATCTAACTAAGAAAAAATTTGCACGAAAGCAATTAACTCTAGTTGAATGACATCGACAAAGAGGCATAGACTTCGGCTTCCGAACATCAGCTTGCTGTAGAATTTTTTTTTCGCAAACAGACGAAAAAAACCCTTACCAAAACGAGCAAAAACATCACAAAATGTTGTTGTAATATATGCACAAACTGTTTGATGGGAAGCATGCGGACATCTTAACAGAGGCCTAGTTCCACACAATAACTCCTTAACTCTTGAGATGGGAAAACATCTTGAATGGGAAAACATGAAGTTTGTTATTTGTAAGTCGCTCTGGATAAGAGCGTCTGCTAAATGACTTAAATGTAAATGTAAATGTTATAAAGTTGAACATGTGCTCTTTGACAGAATGTAAACATTTTGTGAAATAGTTATTTATAAATATACCATGTACAGTGCCTTCAGAAAGTATTCTAGGATTGAGCCTTGGGGTACTCCCTTGGTGGCAGGCAGTGGCGGAGACAGCAGATTTTCTGACTTTATACACTGCACTCTTTGAGAGACAAGATATTGTTTTTGTTGTGTCTTTAGCAAACCAGG
This sequence comes from Oncorhynchus keta, assembly GCF_023373465.1. Lineage (NCBI taxonomy): Eukaryota > Metazoa > Chordata > Actinopteri > Salmoniformes > Salmonidae > Oncorhynchus > Oncorhynchus keta. The sequence goes on along the minus strand of NC_068441.1, from coordinate 44,138,298 downwards.
CCAAAGACCCTTCAGAGACACCAACACTCCATAGCTGGCCCACAATAATGGAATGGTCTACCGTATCAAAAGCTTTGGGCAAGTCAATAAAAATAGCAGTACAACATTGCTTAGAAACAAGGGCATTGGTGACATCACTGAGGACCTTTAAGGTTGCAGTGACACATCCATAATCTGAGCAGAAACCAGATTGCATACCAGAGAGAATACTATAGACATATTTTTTGATTAACAGGGCAAAATAGATGTCTCCCACACTACCCCCAGATCACTACTGGCTGTAAGCGAACGAGTGATGCTCCGTTTGGAGCAATACTGGCTGTATCCAAGGCGCAGTCAATCATTTACATAATAACAGAATGCAGCGCAGAACGTGACTGAGGAAAGAAGAGACAACCAACTTACTAGTTACCGCATCAGCGCGCGCTCTGGAAAGGCAGCTTGCCTGAACGATGAGATGTAACGTTAGGTGAGGAGCCTGACCACAGAGACTGGGCTGAGAAGGTGATGAAGCATACTTCATGAGCTGGAACTGAAAAACTACTGTCTTTGGAAAGTTTGAGGTGAGGGAGAAAGTGTGGTGGAACAAGTATTAGCGTTAAGTATCTTGCTAGCTGTATCAAGTTCTCTGTTAGCTAGCCAAGAGAAATGTTGAGCAACATTATCCAATTTATCTGATCAAATAATTGTGTTCATGGTGTGAAAATTAGCTTGCCAATAAAGTCAGACAGCTAACATGAGCTAGCTAATGTTACAGCATCAGATGAGCTAAAGTTAGTAACCTAACCAATTCGCTATAGTATTAACGGGTATACAACTCCTTGCCGTTACACGGAACCCAAACCGGCTGTGCGAGAGCGCCATCATGCACCATCGTGCATACATTTATTTTGTCCCCCTACACCAAACGCGATCCCGACACGCAGGTTAAAATATCAAAACAAACTGAACCGATGGCATTAATTTGAGGACCGGTCGAAAAGCATTAAACATGTATGGCAATTTAGCTAGTTAGCTTGCACTTGCTAGCTAATTTGTCCTATTTAGCTAGCTTGCTGTTGCTAGCTAATTTGTCCTGGGATTTAAACATTGAGTTGTTATTTTACCTGAAATGCACAAGGTCCTCTACTCCGACAATTAATCCACATATTAAACGACCAACTGAATCGTTTCTCGTCATCTCTCCTCCTTCCATGCCATAGTACTGTGTGTCTGGTATAGTACCGTGTGTCTGGTATAGTACCGTGTGTCTGGTCTAGTACTGTGTGTCTGGTCTAGTACCGTGTGTCTGGTATAGTACCGTGTGTCTGGTATAGTACCGTGTGTCTGGTATAGTACCGTGTGTCTGGTATAGTGCCGTGTGTCTGGTATAGTACCGTGTGTCTGGTATAGTACCGTGTATCTGGTATAGTACTGTCTCTGGTATATTCCTGGGCTGTATTAGGGTGTAGGGACTGTATTATGTTTTGTCTGCCAGGAACATTTTGCGAGGGAGGTTACTGGGGCATACAGCATGCTTCAAATGTCCCAATGTAGCTAATGAAATGGAATTCCAGTCGCTCCCACGGCAACAAGGAAGCAGGGGGGCTCGACCACAGAGGATTTTTGTCTTTGACTTGGCAACGGAGAGTTGTGTTTGCCAAGTTAGGACGTGAAACTAATGACCACCACTGTGCTGACTGACGATACCAGTCTTCACCCCCCAGTCGCCAGTGGACACACATCATGACATGGACACACAAAGTGTGCGTGACATGGTTTACCCCTATAGTTTCTCCCCCTTTGAGAATAGCATCTTCCCCATTAATAACGCCAAAGGGGGATTTGGAAGATGTGGTTTCGTTTACCCCATCTTTTTCAGTTTTTCGGCAATTTAAGTGGCGACTGCTGGGCTGTGTTTTTTGGCCCATTAGGTGATTTAGCGTGCCTTTAAAAAACGCCTCCTGTTAAGTGAACCGTGTTGAACTGAATTGGGGAGGAAATACATGGTCTGGATTTAGGGGTAGAATGTGAAGAGTCCCGAAGAAAAGCTTAGCGGGGGATTCTGCAATTGGAGCAAAGAAACTCCACACACACACACACGCGCGCACACGCACACACACACACTACTTGTTTGGCCTGCCAGATAAACTAAAGTAATAACAGTACAGTCTCAGCTAATTTTAACCCTGCTATTCATGTGCCCGCAACTGGTATTCATGGAAACTTCTGGATTCTGTTAAACATCTTTTGCCTCTGGTTGAATCGAGCTTAGTCATATGTTCCACCCCAGGATGTTTTCACTCTCTACAGCGCCAAGCTATTCAGCAATGCCCTCCTCCCTTCCCTTTCCATTTGTCCTGCTCGGTTTCAATTATATATTTGCCATTAGTGATGTATGGAAATTGAAAATACCTCATATTATTAATCTAGAAAATGCTCCTAGTTTTTTGGGAAATCATCTAAACTTATGTAACTCTACGTACCTTTTCATTTATCATCCAAGTCCATTCACTCAGTACCCACAATGCACCTAGGGGTTATACTGTATATAATAGGGCCTTGACAATACCAGTATCGCAATACTCATTAGTATCGTGGCAAGGAAACAAAACACAAAGCGGATTTAACTCTTTAAGAAAACAGCTCTAATGTTGGAAACAAGTGTCAATATGTTGTCATCGAGACACATGTATTAATTTTCCAGCCTATAGCACACAATATTTACGTACAGTAGGTTTTTGAAGGTTTTTAAGTCTGCTTCATGTATTCCCATTTGAAGGCCCTCGGATCAATTTTCAACTCAGTTCAGGTCTCAACTGCTGCAAGCTAGAATAGTAGAATAAAAAATGTCTCAAAATGTGGTAGTGCATCAGCAGTTTTCTCTGGTCATGTCAGTCACTGATAGTCACTCAATTAGCCATGTCAGCTAAAATGTGTCTTGGCTGTCAAGAGGGGGGTTGCAATTTATTTTTGCTCCCAATGTGTTGGGGAGTGGGGAGTACACAGACCCCTCATGATGAGGTCAGATTTTTTCTGTGGCCCCCACCCCCATCCAAGTTACCCATCCCTGGACTAGGGGGTCTATTTTGGGGGACAGAGGAAGCCCCTGTTGTCCCCCGAGAGTACAACTTCACCCCCCCCCCCCTCCCCCCACAGTGATACCCGGGTGGTGCTACTCTGGTTCCTCCATAGCGTCCTCTGGTCTAAACCAGAATGGAGCTCCTCTGATTCCTCCGTAGCGTCCTCTGGTCTAAACCAGAATGGAGCTCCTCTGATTCCTCCGTAGCGTCCTCTGGTCTAAACCAGAATGGAGCTCCTCTGATTCCTCCGTAGCGTCCTCTGGTCTAAACCAGAATGGAGCTCCTCTGATTCCTCCGTAGCGTCCTCTGGTCTAAACCAGAATGGAGCTCCTCTGATTCCTCCGTAGCGTCCTCTGGTCTAAACCAGAATGGAGCTCCTCTGATTCCTCCGTAGCGTCCTCTGGTCTAAACCAGAATGGAGCTCCTCTGATTCCTCCGTAGCGTCCTCTGGTCTAAACCAGAATGGAGCTCCTCTGATTCCTCCGTAGCGTCCTCTGGTCTAAACCAGAATGGAGCTCCTCTGATTCCTCCGTAGCGTCCTCTGGTCTAAACCGGAATGGAGCTCCTCCGGTTCCTCCGTAGCATCCTCTGGTCTAAACCGGAATGGAGCTCCTCCGGTTCCTCCGTAGCGTCCTCTGGTCTAAACCGGAATGGAGCTCCTCCGGTTCCTCCGTAGCGTCCTCTGGTCTAAACCGGAATGGAGCTCCTCCGGTTCCTCCGTAGCGTCCTCTGGTCTAAACCGAATGGAGCTCCTCCGGTTCCTCCGTAGCGTCCTCTGGTCTAAACCAGAATGGAGCTCCTCTGATTCCTCCGTAGCGTCCTCTGGTCTAAACCAGAATGGAGCTCCTCTGATTCCTCCGTAGCGTCCTCTGGTCTAAACCAGAATGGAGCTCCTCTGATTCCTCCGTTGCGTCCTCTGGTCTAAACCGGAATGGAGCTCCTCCGGTTCCTCCGTAGCATCCTCTGGTCTAAACCGGAATGGAGCTCCTCCGGTTCCTCCGTAGCGTCCTCTGGTCTAAACCGGAATGGAGCTCCTCTGGTTCCTCCGTAGCGTCCTCTGGTCTAAACCAGAATCTAAACCAGAGTCCAAAAGGCTCCTTAACAGCTTCTACCACCAAGCCATGCTGAACAATTAATATAATGCCCCCCCCACCTTTGATTTGGTTTTTACACTGTTACTACTTGCTGTTTATTATCTATCTGTTCTCTAGCTTGCAAGCCTCCCCCTTTTTCCTCCAAACATAACGATGGTCATTATGGCCAAACAGTAGAGGTCGACCGATTTTATGGTTTTTCAACGCCGATACCGATTATTGGAGGACAAAAAAGGCCGCTACCGATTAATTGGCCGACTTTTGTAATAATGACAACTACAACAATACTGAACAAACACTTATTTTAACTTAATATAACTTAATATAATACATCAATAAAATCAATTTAGCCTCAAATAAATAATGAAACATGTTCAATTTGGTTTAAATAATGCAAAAACAAAGTGTTGGAGAAGAAAGTAAAAGTGCAATATGTGCCATGTAAGAAAGCTAACGTTTAAGTTCTTTGCTCAGAACATATGAAAGTTGGTGGTTCCTTTTAACATGACTCTTCAATATTCCCAGGTAAGAAGTTTTAGGTTGTAGTTATTATAGGACTATTTCTCTCTATACCATTTGTATTTCATGTACCTTTGACTATTGGATGTTCTTATAAGGCACTTTAGTATTGCCAGTGTAACAGTATAGCTTCCGTCCCTCTCCTCGCTCCTACCTGGGCTCGAACCAGGAACACAACAACAACAGCCACCCTCGAAGCAGCAGAGCAAGGGGAAAAACTATGCAGAGCAAGGGGAACAACTTCTCCAAGTCTCAGAGCGAGTGACATTTGAAACGCTATTAGCGCGCACCCCGCTAACTAGCTTGCCATTTCACATCACATCGTTACACCAGCCTAATCTAGGCTTGAAGTCATAAATAGCAGAGCTGCTGGCAAAACGCATCAAAGTGCTGTTTGAATGAATGCTAATGAGCCTGCTGGTGCCTACCATCGCTCAGTCAGACTGCTCTATCAAATCATAGACTTAATTATAACATAATAACACCCAGAAAAGCGAGCCTTAGGTCATTAATATGGCCGAATCCGGAAAGGATCATATCGAAAACAAGACGTTTATTCGTTCAGTGAAATACAGAACCGTTCCATATTTTATCTAACGGGTGGCATCCATCAGTCTAAATATTCCTGTTACATTGCACAACCTTCAATGTTATGTCATAATTACGTAAAATTCTGGCAAATTAGTTCGCAATGAGCCAGGCAGCCCAAACTGTTGCATATACCCGGACTCTGCGTGCAATGAACGCAAGAGAAGTGACACAATTTCACCTGGTTAATATTGCCTGCTAACCTGGGTTTCTTCTAGCTAAATATACAGGTTTAAAAATATATAATTCTGTGTATTGATTTAAAAAAGGCATTGGTGTTTATGGTTAGTTACACATTGGAGCGACAGTCCTTTTTTGCGAATGCGCACTGCATCGATTATATGCAACGCAGGACACTCTAGATAAACTAGTAATATCATCAACCATGTGTAGTTATAACTAGTGATTATGATTGATTAAGTTTAATGCTAGCTAGCAACTTACCTTGGCTTCTTACTGCATTTGCGTAACAGGCAGGCTCCTCGTGAGGCAGGTGGTTAGAGCTTTGAACTAGTTAACCGTAAGGTTGCAAGATTGAATACCAAGATTGAATCTGTCGTTCTGCCCCTGAACAAGGCAATTAACCCACTGTTCCTAGGCCGTCATTGAAAATAAGAATGTGTTGTTAACTGACTTCCCTCGTTAAATAAAGATTCAATAAAGGTTTACGATTGTTATGAAAACTTGAAATCAGCCCTAATTAATTGGCCATTCCGATTAATCGATCGACCTCTACCAAACAATTCTATTTTTGTTTCATAAGACCAGAGGACATTTCTCCAAAAGTATAATCTTTGTCCCCATTTGCAGTTTTTATGGCTGTTTTTCCTCCAGCATCTTCACAAGGTCCTTTACTGTTGTTCTGGGATTGATTTGCATACTTTTCGCACCAAAGTACGTTCAACTCTAGGAGACAGAACACGTCTCCTTCCTGAGTGGTATGACGACTGCGTGGTCCCATGGTGTTCTTACCTGTGTACTATTGTTTGTACAGATGAACGTGGTACCTTCAGGCGTTTGGAAATTGCTCCCAAGGATGAACCAGACTTGTGGAGGTCTCCAATTATTTTTGTGAGGTCTTGGCGGATTTCTTTTGATTTCCCCATGATGTCAAGCAAATTAAGTTTGAAGGTAGGCCCTGAAATACATCCACAGGTACACCTCCAATTGACTCAAATGATGTCAATTAGCTTATCAGAAGCTTCTAAAGCCATGACATAATTTTCTGGAATTTTCCAAGCTGTTTAAAGGCACAGTCAACTTAGTTTATGTAAACTTCTGACCCACTGGAATTGTGATACAGTGAATTATAAGTGAAATAATCTGTCATTTAACAATTGTTGGAAACATTGATTGAAAAACAAGTTTTAATGACTCCAACCTAAGTGTATGTAAACTTCCGACTTCAACTGTAGAAGCAAAGTATCCAGGAGTCACTGAGGTTTGAAACAGTGTAGGGCTATCAGGTGCTTGTGTGTGTGCGTGTATGTGCGTATATGTAGGTCAGAGTTTGTTGTGTGAAAGTGTTGCCTAGTCAACCATGTTTGGGCTTTTGCAAGTGTGAGGGGTGTTAAACCAGCGTGTTTGAGACCACAGAGACAGCAGCCAGGTCGTGCAAGATCCACTGCGAAGTAGGACGTCGGGAGATGACTTGACAAACAGCCACTAGGGGCAACGGTGAGCGCTTACTATCCAGTAGGCTTGGTTTTACTAGGAGTCTCCGGCTCCGAGAGTCACGTGTTTTAACCCTATACCAAATCTTAATGGACAAACATCATTGAGTGAGTGAGTGAGTGAGTGAGTGAGTGAGTGAGTGAGTGAGTGAGTGAGTGAGTGAGTGAGTGAGTGAGTGAGTGAGTGAGTGAGTGAGTGAGTGAGTGAGAATAATGCTGACGGGGGTCTGGGTGAGAGACTGACTCACTGATTGAATGACTAACTTACTGACTGACTCACTTTCACTGACTGACTGACTCACTGGCTGACTAGCTGACACTGAGTCACTGACTGATTGAATCACTGACTGACTGAATCACTCACTGACTGACTCGCTGACACTGACTGACTCGCTGACTCATCAACACTGGCTGACTGACTGACTCATTCTCACTGACACTGACTGACTCACTGACACACTGACTGACTCACTGACTCACTGACGCTGACTGACTCACTGACGCTGACTGACTCACTGACGCTGACTGACTCACTGACGCTGACTGACTCACTGACGCTGACTGACTCACTGACACTGACTGACTCACTGACACACTGACTGACTCACTGACACTGACTGACTCACTGACACACTGACTGACTCACTGACACACTGACGCTGACTGACTCACTGACACTGACTGACTCACTGACACACTGACTGACTCACTGACACTGACTGACTCACTGACACACTGACTGACTCACTGACACTGACTGACTCACTGACACACTGACTGACTCACTGACACTGACTGACTCACTGACACACTGACTGACTCACTGACACACTGACGCTGACTGACTCACTGACGCTGACTGACTCACTGACGCTGACTGACTCACTGACGCTGACTCACTGACACTGACTGACTCCCTGACTGACCGACCGGGGCAGGGATGGGCAACTGACGGCCCGCGGCCTCCCTTTTGAAAGCCATCAGATCAATTTGTATATATTTTTTTCAACTCAGTCGGGGTCTCAAATGACTATTGAATAGAAGAATACACAAGGTCCAATTTCTACATTTGGTTGTGCATCATGTCAGTCACTGAAAGTCAGTCAATTAGCCCATGTCAGCAAACCTTTTTTAGATTGGTGTTAGTCTAGCGGCCAGCTATCTAAACTTAGTAATCATGGTCCACTGATTGTTGTTAGTGTCACTCAGATATCATATTAAAAACATTTCTCTGTGCTCTATGGCAAAATGTGTGGAATTGCATCATGAAATGTGTTATAAAATCCATGTGTAGGAATAGGAGGCCATGTGTAGGAATAGGAGGCCATGTGTAGGAATAGGAGGCCATGTGTAGGAATAGGAGGCCATGTGTAGGAATAGGAGGCCATGTGTAGGAATAGGAGGCCATGTGTAGGAATAGGAGGCCATGTGTAGGAATAGGAGGCCATGTGTAGGAATAGGAGGCCATGTGTAGGAATAGGAGGCCATGTAAGAGAGAAGGGATGCGTGGTGTGCAGGGTGAGCAGAGGATCAGGATTTGACTCAGTGACTTCATAAGTCACAGCAGTGAAAGATAATACTTATGAAGTTCACAACATTGATAAGATACCAGGCTATACTCCAAACTCCAAGTTAATTTGACTAATCAACCTTCTAATGCACACTCCATTAGCTAAACATTGAGGGGTGGTTTGCCGGACACGAATCAGGCGTAGTTCTGAATTAAAAATGATTCTCAATGGAGATTTTTAGTCTTGGTTTACAGGCTTAATCTGTGTCTAGGAAACCAAACCTTATAGTATCAAAGTCGGAATAGTTGTTCTTACTCTCACTGCTTCCAATTCACCTGATATGATACCTTACATACCTTCCTTCTCCCTCTCAATATGAATCCTCCTTAATACAACTCTCCCCATCTCTTGTTTCCTATCTCAGTGAAATACATCAAGGAGATGTCAGCCTTCTTTAAGAACACCTTGCCCGGTGCACCCCTACCCTGGGACTCCCCTCATGCCACGCCACAGAAGGGCGCAGACGCCCCCCCTACTGAGCTGAAGGAGGCCAGGACCATCCCCCTGAAAATGTGCCAGGTGACCAGGAAGCAGTGCCCCCCGGACACAGAGAACAGGTACTGTGGGTGGAACCCAGTTCAATGGGGAACTGAGTTACATGATCAGAGCGAGACAGAGAGAGAGGAAAAAGAGAGAGAGAGAGCGGGAGACGGACGGAGAGGCGGAAGGAGAGACAGAGAGAGGGAGACGGACGGAGAGAGGGAGAAACTGGGTACGATAGCTTGTATCTTGAATTCAGTAAGATGTTCATGAAGTCAGATGACTCACAAGGCACTCCTTTTGGAATCTAAATCAAGGCTCCTTGAATATAACGAGCACTCTACATTTGAATATTTACCTGATGCAAAGTCACACTCATTTTTCTCACCAACGAAGAACGAAGCCAACATCAGCGTGAGCTTTGGTTGTGAATGGTATGAACTTTCAACTCTTATTCACTACAGAAGTGATACCTAGCAACAGCAGCTGCATACGCAGGTTAGGAAGGAACAGACAGAGTATTCCGTCTATCAGACAACGACGTTACTACAACGTATCCAATTTACCAGCAGAGACATTCTTCAAAGGACTCGGTTGGGCAACACGGCTTCCATCTACCACCAACCTACCGAAGCGCAGCTCAGAGTAAATATTTTATTGCATTTTCCTTTTCCAAATGGCCGGTAATTTAGAATGCATAAGATTCTGTATTTATGATAGCACAGCTTCGCCCTTTGTTCCTCAGTCTTCCCGCTCTTTCACTCAAACCCAGCCCTTTTATTTTGTGTAACCAGCTGTCATATCTGTTCCGCCCGCTAGGGGCGTTTTCCTTTATGATGTAATTTGTCATTAATTATGATTTAATTATGTGTAATTCTGTGTGATTAGTTAGGTATTTAGTAAATAAGTAATTAAACCCAATTTTGTATTGCTGATTCAACCTGTTAGCCAGGGTTCGTGCAGATAACCAAGAATTTACAACTTTCAGATGAGACTGAATTAAGATGACGATTAATATTGACTGCTATTGATATAAAATATTACTAGGTCTTTAATAGTTTATTCGGAAGATAACAGCTCTATAAATATTATTTCCTGGTGCCCCGACTCTCTAGTTAATTACATTTACATGATTAGCTCAATCAGGTAATATTAATTACGGATCAATTATTTTATAGAATAGCATGTCACTTAATCCGGCATAGCCAAAGACACGACAGGAACAATAGTGTGTATGGGTCCTGCTTCATCTCTCTTCATATTTCACCCCTTATGGCTTGTTCCAGGTGAAAACGTTGAAATATTTCAACGAGAATCTACAGCACACTGGTATTGGGTTACCTTGTACGCTCCACAATGAGCTTTAATATAGCGCTCTATGTGAACAGACCCAACGCCATGGTAAACCTAAGCACTTGCTGTAGTGCTATAGGTCTGGGGGTGTGTCAGAAATATTTTTGCTATTTTCACAGCCGTTATTATGAGCGCAATCGCTGGCGCAAAATGACTGGGTTTTGATGAGTAGGCAAGTTGTAGTGATACTGCATGCGTTCGTCTCAAGTTCTGTTGGTTATTGACTAGTGATGGGGGCAAAAATTGATACAGTTACATATCGAGATATTATTTTGGACTAATATATCGTATCGGTTTGACAATATAACAATATTATTTTTGCGCTAGTTGGCTGTACTTGCAACACATGTTGTATCAGTTAAGAGCGTTGGGCCAGTAACCGAAATGTCGCTGGTTCGAATCAAAATCTAATTTTATTGGTTGCGTACCCATATACAGTGCCTTGCGAAAGCATTCGGCCCCCTTGAACTTTGCGAACTTTTGCCACATTTCAGGCTTCAAACATAAAGATATAAAACTGTATTTTTTGTGAAGAATCAACAAGTGGGACACAATCATGAAGTGGAACGACATTTATTGGATATTTCAAACTTTTTTAACAAATCAAAAACTGAAAAATTGGGCGTGCAAAATTATTCAGCCCCCTTAAGTTAATACTTTGTAGCGCCACCTTTTGCTGCGATTACAGCTGTAAGTCGCTTGGGGTATGTCTCTATCAGTTTTGCACATCTAGAGACTGACATGTTTTCCCATTCCTCCTTGCAAAACAGCTCGAGCTCAGTGAAGTTGGATGGAGAGCATTTGTGAACAGCAGTTTTCAGTTCTTTCCACAGATTCTCGATTGGATTCAGGTCTGGACTTTGACTTGGCCATTCTAACACCTGGATATGTTTATTTTTGAACCATTCCATTGTAGATTTTGCTTTATGTTTTGGATCATTGTCTTGTTGGAAAACAAATCTCCGTCCCAGCCTCAGGTCTTTTGCAGACTCCATCAGGTTTTCTTCCAGAATGGTCCTGTATTTGGCTCCATCCATCTTCCCATCAATTTTAACCATCTTCCCTGTCCCTGCTGAAGAAAAGCAGGCCCAAACCATGATGCTGCCACCACCATGTTTGACAGTGGGGATTGTGTGTTCAGGGTGATGAGCTGTGTTGCTTTTACGCCAAACATAACGTTTTGAATTGTTGCCAAAAAGTTCAATTTTGGTTTCATCTGACCAGAGCACCTTCTTCCACATGTTTGGTGTGTCTCCCAGGTGGCTTGTGGCAAACTTTAAACGACACTTTTTATGGATATCTTTAAGAAATGGCTTTCTTCTTGCCACTCTTCCATAAAGGCCAGATATGTGCAATATACGACTGATTTTTGTCCTATGGACAGAGTCTCCCACCTCAGCTGTAGATCTCTGCAGTTCATCCAGAGTGATCATGGGCCTCTTGGCTGCATCTCTGATCAGTCTTCTCCTTGTATGAGCTGAAAGTTTAGAGGGACGGCCAGGTCTTGGTAGATTTGCAGTGGTCTGATACTCCTTCCATTTCAATATTATCGCTTGCACAGTGCTCCTTGGGAAATATTTTTGTATCCAAATCCGGCTTTAAACTTCTTCACAACAGTATCTCGGACCTGCCTGGTGTATTCCTTGTTCTTCATGATGCTCTCTGCGCTTTTAACGGACCTCTGAGACTATCACAGTGCAGGTGCATTTATACGGAGACTTGATTACACACAGGTGGATTGTATTTATTATCATCATTAGTCATTTAGGTCAACATTGGATCATTCAGAGATCCTCACTGAACTTCTGGAGAGAGTTTGCTGCACTGAAAGTAAAGGGGCTGAATAATTTTGCACGCCCAATTTTTCAGTTTTTGATTTGTTAAAAAAGTTTGAAATATCCAATAAATGTCGTTCCACTTCATGATTGTGTCCCACTTGTTGTTGATTCTTCACAAAAAAATACAGTTTTATATCTTTATGTTTGAAGCCTGAAATGTGGCAAAAGGTTGCAAAGTTCAAGGGGGCCGAATACTTTCGCAAGGCACTCTATAGCAGATGTTATTGCCGGTGTAATAAAATCTGTTGATGTGCTCTTGAGCAAGGCACTTAACACTCATTGCTTCTGTAAGTCCCTCTGGATAAGAACGTCTGCTAAATGATTAAAATGGCAATTTAATACATATCGTATCGGCACCAAAGTATTGTGATATCATATTGCGAGGTCCCTGGCAATAACCCGCCCTATAATTGACAGTCTTTGCGTTGTCATCAATTCCATTTTGTCTGGGAGCACGGAATATCCTTGTCCTAGTCCATTGTGGATTCATACGACAGTCCAGTGTGGATTCATATGACAGTCCATTGTGGATTCATACAACAGTTTAGTAATAGCATAGGTAAGAGTAATAAGTGATAGCAACATTTGTTTTTAAATCCAGTGTATTCTGTAATTGCCTTATGTAAGTATAGGTCTTTAAGTAATCGCAGTTCTCCTCAAATACAATTTACAGGAGCGTAGTATTTTTTATCATATGTGTGCACGTTCTCAACAAGCAAGATATAGCCTAGGCCTATAATATGGCGTATAGGACTGAACATTTTGAAAAGCCTATGTTTGGAGGAGTGTGTCTTTGGCGCTCTTTTGGAAATGGAGAGGGATAGAAGCCAAATGTAGTAATGCACTGTAGGTAGGCCTATGTGAGTTGTGAATAATGTAGTAATGCACTGTAGGTAGGCCTATGTGAATTGTGAATAATGTAGTAATGCACTGTAGGTAGGCCTATGTGAGTTGTGAATAATGTAGTAATGCACTGTAGGTAGGCCTATGTGAATTGTGAATAATGTAGTAATGCACTGCAGGTAGGCCTATGTGAATTGTGAATAATGTAGTAATGCACTGCAGGTAGGCCTATGTGAATTGTGAATAATGTAGTAATGCACTGCAGGTAGGCCTATGTGAGTTGTGAATAATGTAGTAATGCACTGCAGGTAGGCCTATGTGAATTGTGAATAATGTAGTAATGCACTGTAGGTAGGCCTATGCGAATTGTGAATAATGTAGTAATGCACTGTAGGTAGGCCTATGTGAGTTGTGAATAATGTAGTAATGCACTGTAGGTAGGCCTATGTGAATTGTGAATAATGTAGTAATGCACTGCAGGTAGGCCTATGTGAATTGTGAATAATGTAGTAATGCACTGTAGGTAGGCCTATGTGAGTTGTGAATAATGTAGTAATGCACTGTAGGTAGGCCTATGTGAGTTGTGAATAATGTAGTAATGCACTGTAGGTAGGCCTATGTGAATAATGTAGAAATGCACTGCAGGTAGGCCTATGTGAATTGTGAATAATGTAGAAATGCACTGCAGGTAGGCCTATGTGAATTGTGAATAATGTAGTAATGCACTGCAGGTAGGCCTATGTGAATTGTGAATAATGTAGTAATGCACTGTAGGTAGGCCTATGTGAATAATGTAGAAATGCACTGCAGGTAGGCCTATGTGAATTGTGAATAATGTAGAAATGCACTGCAGGTAGGCCTATGTGAATTCTGAATAATGTAGTAATGCACTGTAGGTAGGCCTATGTGAATTGTGAATAATGCAAAAGCATGACGGAAAAAGCTTCACGAGTAGATCATTTAGAATCCTTCTATGGACGGGCTTCTTGGTTAATGCATGGCCAGGATAAAGAAGACACCCAACACATTGCTGTTGAACCAGCCTTCATTATAGTAGGGTAAGGGTAGTTTATTAATCAAATAAAACAGAGAAGAAAAATTGTTACAGGAAAATAACTTAAATGTTTGTAAATATCACTGGAGTCACTGGATTATCTCATCTCTCGTTGCATGATGGGCATATAGCCGACATGCAGGGTTTTTACATACATCCTCAATAACAACAGAAGCATCGCAGCTGGATAGGCTGCGCTTACATTGTCAAAATCCATGTCATAACCAACTGGGTTTCTGCTAAAGCCAGCTTTGTCCAGAGGTAAAGGAGAGGAGAGTTTTAATAGGATGTAAATGTATTTGTCACAGGAGGCAAGCTAATTGACCCTCCTCAACTTCTAGGGTCATCAAAATGGATTTTAGTGCATTCTCCAGGGACCTGACCACAGCTAACACTGTTTTCTTGTGTGCGTCTCTCCCCTTTCTCTCCTTACCTCTTTTCTTTCTCCATGTCTCTCACTTCACCCCCTCCCTCTCTCTCTTTCTGTCGCCTCTCTCTCCCCCTTTCCCACTCCCTCTCTCCCCTCCACACAGGTACTTTGAGGTGATCTCGTCCAGCAGAAAGAGCTCCGTGTTCCTGAGGGCCAAGGACCCTGCCATGGCCCAGTCCTGGTATAACGCCATCCAAGCCGGGGTTTCGGCCCTGGTGCCCCGAGTCAGGGATGAGCTGAGGGCCATGCAGGCGGGCCTGGAGGTCAAACACATGGGATGGATCACTGAGCAGGTACAAAGAGTCAAAGGTCAAATGTGAGTTTGTGTTAGGCTTTATGTATTTCTATTTATGGCAGCCTGCCCTGGGTCCAAATAATAACTTTGAACATTTGCTTTAGACTTCCTGGAGTCCCAGGTGGGCGGGTCTTTGTATTCTCGGGACTTTTCGCAACAGACAAACTCAATCAAGCACTGATAAAGTATTTGAAATGATTTTAAATAGTATTTGATCCCAGGTCTTGGCGCAATTATTTCTTTACTTGTTAGTTTTGACAAATGGTAAAAACCGAACTAAGACAGGCCTCTCTATTGGCTAGTCAGCTAATGTGTCTCCTGAGTGCGTTCCAATAAACATTGTCTGTAACATCAGTTGTTGTGACTGAAAATGTAATCTGGTTTATATCTTGGCATTTTATTGATGCGAAGGCCAGATTAGCAATGTCTGACTCAAAAGAATGTCTGACTCAAACACTGTGTGCATTAAGTGCATTAAGTGCATTAGAGACTAGTCTAGTGTCTGTTTAGTCTGTTAAGTGACTTTCTGAGAAGATTGTTTGCGCTAGCCTTGTGCTGAGGAGCTGCCAATTAGAAAGTCGTATGTGCCTTGAAAAGGCGAAAGAATGAAACATATACAGTTGAAGTGGGTCAGAAGTTTACATACACTCAATCAGTATTTGGTAGCATTGCCTTTGAATTGTTTAACTTGGGTCAAACATTTCTGTTAGCCTTCCACAAGCTTCCCACAATATGTTGGGTGAATTTTGGCCCATTCCTCTTGACAGAGCTGGTGTAACTGAGTCAGGTTTGTAGGTCTCCTTGCTCGCACACACTTTTTCAGTTCTGCCCACAAATCTTCTATGGGATTGAGGTTAGGGCTTTGTGATGGCCACTCCAATACCATGACTTTGTTGTCCTGAAGCCATTTTCCACAACTTAGGAAGTATGCTTGAGGTCATTGTCCATTTGGAAGACCCATTTGCGACTAAGCTTCAACTTTCTTGAGCAATATTCTTGAGATGTTGCTTCAATATATCCACATAATTTTCCTCCCTCATGATGCCATCTATTTTGTGAAGTGCACCAGTCCCTCCTGCAGCAAAGCACCCACACAACATGATGCTGCCACCCTCGTGCTTCACGGTTGGTATGGTGTTCTTCGGCTTGCAAGCCTCCCCTGTTTTCCTCCAAACATAACTATGGTCATTATGGCCAATCAGTTATATTTTTGTTTCATCAGACCAGAGGACATTTCTCCAAAAAGTATGATCTTTGTCCCCATGTGCAGTTGCAAACCGTAGTCTGGCTTTTTTATGGTGGTTTTGGAGCAGTGGCTTCTTCCTTGCTGAGCGGCCTTTTAGGTTAAGTCGATATAGGACTTGTTTTACTGTGGATATAGATACTTTTGTACCTGTTTCCTCCAGCATCTTCACAAGGTCCTTTGTTGTTCTGGGATTTATTTGCACTTTTTGGGCACCAAAGTATGTTCATCTCTCGGAGACAGAACGCTTCTGCTTCCTGAGCGGTATGACGGCTGTTGAAATACATCCACATTTACACCTCCAATTGCCTCAAATTATGTCAATTAGCCTATCAGAAGCTTCTAAAGCCATGACATCATTTTCTGGAATTTTTCAAGCTGTATAAATGCACAGTCAACTTAGTGTATGTAAACTTCTGACAAAACTGGAATTGTGATACAGTGAATTAATTATAAGTGAAATAATCTGTCTGTAAACAATTGTTGAAAAATGACTTGTGTCATGCACAAAGTAAATGTCCTAAAATAAATTGCCAAAACTATAGTTTGTTAACAAGAAATGTATGGAGTGGTTAAAAAAACAGTTTTAATGACTCCAACCTAAGTGTATGTAAACTTCCGACTTCAACTGTACAACGCATATTGTTGAAAACCCAACAACAAAGACAACAATGTCTAAAACCCTTTGATGGATGGAACAGGATCATTATAGACCTACAAGACATTGACTTTTCCAAGAAAATATTTCTGTTCATGTTTTTAATTGTCCTTGCCCACTGTGAATTCTGACAAATAGACATTCTTTGGAATGAAAAGAGACAAATGTGAACCTACTGATCAAATAGTCACTAACAAGACACCCATTGGTATGCTTCAGGCGAAATTATGTTACACATTTTCCCTGCTTGTACTTCAGTATGGAATTGAAATTAATATTTGATGTTAATATTTGATGTTAACCTTTAGCCAAGGAGGTATTTAAATATTTGACAGTGTGTGCATTACATTCATAGGGATGTGTACATATGTTGTGATATGAGTCATGAAAAGTGTGTGTGTGTGTGTTGTCTGTTTGTCCTCCTCTCCCTCAAGGCGACCCAGGGTCCAGAGAGACCGGTGCTGGCTCTGCTGACTGAGAGAGACCTGCTGCTGTACCCCACCCTTCCTGACAGTAAAGACGGCATCAACAGCCCAGCCAAGAGCCACCCGCTCATCACAACTCGGTAGGATCGACACAATAAAAACGATGCACTGCACTTAGACCACACGGTTGAACATCTTTCAAAAGCATTTAGTCAAATAGCCATTTTCACAAAACTGTCAACATTGATGGCTGAGTTTAGTCTGTGAAAATGGGCAGTATATCTAATATTATCTATTTCTAGGCTACTAAATGCTTTTTAGCCTATACAACCACACCCCCAGTCCCCCAAAAGCAGCCTTTTCGTAAAGCTCTTAAGCCTTGTTCACACTGCAGGCCTTAATGCTCAAATCACTTTTGTTTTTCCAATCCGTTTTGGAATACTGACTGTCCAAACAGCAAGTAATTTGCTGACATGGCTATGCTAGTTGTCATAGTAACATCGGGTGTGTGCAGTGGTGTAGGCTGATTGGTAGTAGTGCTCCTGCTTCCTATCACTCAGAAGTTATGTAGCATGCTAACAACGCCTGTCATGGATGTTTCCCAGTTTCTTTGAATGTTCAAAATCATAGTGTAAGAAAACTTTTAAAGCCTCAAAGGATAAGATGATCCAACTTTCAAAACAAGTAATTTTGGCCAAGGCAGGCAACTAGCTAGCTAGGTAGCTGTTCAGATTTCTAGCACATTCACTCATTTGTTTGTTAACAATTAACAAGCTGCTGACAGTAAAACTGTCAGCAGAGTAGCTAGCAAGCAACAAGATACTGTATGTCAAATATCAGGGCAAATAAATCAGATATGACTGTTGAGACACAAATCACACGGCAAGGAATCAGATTTGTTTCTAACTTCAAACCACCTACGAAGATGGTTTGAAATATGGCTTCAAATATCAGATTCCATAGATTTGGCTGTTCAGACTGCAGGAAAAAGAACAGATTCAAATCACTTCCAATGTGAACACTGCTTTAATGCTCTCTTAAAGGGGTGAGCAATGGAAATGGCTATGGTTGCTATATTTTATTTTTTTATTTGACCTTTATTTAACTAGGCAAGTCAGTTAAGAACAAAATCTTATTTTCAATGACGGCAGAACGATAGATTTGTACCTTGTCAGCTCAGGGATTTGAACTTGCAACCTTCCGGTTACTAGCCCAATGCACTAACCACTAGGCTACCCTGCCGCCCCATTGATTTGCCAGTGCAAATAATGCAGTCAGAACTTGCAGATACATCATACAAATATTAACGAAAAGACACATAGAAAGGTTTAACCCTATAAGGTTTTCTAACTTTAAGTCTAAGCCGTTGGGCAGGTGGGGTTCTTAGCTGACATATGGAATTGTTTTAAGATGGTCTTACTATGGATCATATAGCTATTTGATTTAGGATTTTAGGACCCCTTTAGGTATAAAATATTGAATTTGGCCTTTACTTACTAGCCCAGAGAAACGCATTGAATAACATGAGAAAAAGACAGTCAAAAAATAAATAAAAAGAAACAAGGTTTTGCAGTGTTTGTCCTTTATCTAGGAGATATAAGAAAGCTCAGGAAATATACAGCACAAGTCAAAAGTTTAGACACACCTTCTCATTCCAGGGTTTTTCTGTATTTTTACTATTTTCTACATTGTAGAATAATAGTGAAGACATCAAAACTATGAAATAACACATATGGGATCATGTTTTAACCAATAAAGTGTTAAAACAAAATATATTTTATATTTGAGATTCTTCTTTGCACACTGTTCTCTCTTCCAACCTCTTACCACATTTCCCCTCTATTCCTTCCTGTCTCCTCCAGACTGGTCCACTCAGGACCGGGGAAAAGCTCTCCCCTGCTGGACTCGGAGCTGTCCTTTGGGCTGCGCACCGGCACCAAGCAGGGCGTGGAGACCCACTTGTTCCGGGTGGACTCGGCCAAGGAGCTTTCAGCCTGGACCCACATGCTGGTGGACGGCTGCCACAACGCTGCCGAGCTCATCCAGGAGGTCACCACAGGTATAGATAAAGGAGTAGCAGATTAAGTTAGCCCACTGGGGGAGTTAATGCGAGTCTTCAGATCTCAGACAAGGTTCCAGTTGGGGAATGAGGAGCCTCTGCCAAGTTAGCCCGCTGAGCTAATGCATGAGCTCAGGAAGCTAACACAAGTCTTCAAGTCTCTGACAGGGTTTCAATACAGAACCATGTTCGTGTGATGAGGGGTCTGAGACTGGAGTACTTGCATTAGGTCTATGTGGACTTTTCCATGAATTCAATGAATGTTAATTCCCTTCCTGAAAAGGAATTGAACCCATCTCTAATGTCAAATAATATGCCAGGTCCCACTTAATCAAAACAAACAGCTACAAATACTACATACAGGGCATTCAAAAGTCAACCTGTACTTTCAAAAACATTGTAAATTGATTGATAATCAAGTTAGTGCATGGTGTCACCTACAAGAGTGTGTCACTATAGCAATGAATCGTTGCTGCAGCACAACTACTTTTTGGGGCAGCAGGTGGTTAGAGTGTTGGGCCAGTAACCAAACGGTTGCTAGATCGAATCCCTGAGCTGACCAGGTAAAAATCTGTCGTTCTGCCATTGAACAAGGCAACCTCCCCTGCTGGACTCAGAGCCATCATTGTAAATAAGAATTTGTTCTTAACTGACTTGCCTTGTTAAATAAAATAAAAATAAAATAAAAAATGGTTGAAAAGTTGCATTTTACGGCTCCAATAAATCATCATGAATGGCTGCAAGACAGCTGCAGCAAAGACCTTCAGCAAGTATGCAGGTCTGGCTGTTTTATATAGGGTAGTACTGCCCTCTGCTGGCGTTGGGGTGTGTTAAACCATAAAAACAATAAAAAGCCACTCATTGCATTCATATTCACTGTGATAGAACAGATCAGTCAATCAACTACTATACCTTCAGTATTCAGTTTTGTAAATGGAGTGTTACAGAAACACAGAGCAACCTATAATCAGAACCTTTAGGGGCAGTTTCCTGGTTTTCCTGATCCTGGACTAAAAAGCAAGAGAATCCATTGAGAATGCTTTTTGGTCGAGCACTTAGGCCTAGTGTATGTCTGGAAAAACCGGCCCTTAATGACCAACCTTCCTAATGCCTATATCTGTGGTCCCTGGCAGCCTGCAGCTGGAACGGGAAGGAGTGCAACCTGGGAGTGCACATCGACGAGGGCTTTAGCCTGTTCACTGAGGAGATGGGCATCAGAAAAACGGTGCTCCTCCAGCAACCCTTCGAGCGTCTGCGCATGTCCTCCGATGACGGTGTACACATGATCTTCCTCGACTTTGGAGGGCCAGAGGCTGAGATTGTGAGTTTGATTGTTGACTGAGTGTTTTGCTTGGTGTTGGTTGGTTGGTCTCTCTCTCTCTCTCTCTCTCTCTCTCTCTCTCTCTCTCTCTCTCTCTCTCTCTCTCTCTCTCTCTCTCTGTCTCTCTCTGTCTCTCTGTCTCTCTGTCTCTGTGTCTCTGTGTGTGTGTTTTAACAGAGTAGTCATTGTTTGCTATGCTAACATACTGCTCTGCTAACATACTCAACTATAACATCGTCAAAGGTAATTAACATCTCTCTCTCTTCCCTCTGCCTCCCTCTCTCTTCCTCCTTCCCTCTGCCTCCCTCTCTCTTCCTCCTTCCCTCTGCCTCCCTCTCCCTCTCTCTTCCTCCTTCCCTCTGCCTCCCTCTCCCTCTCTCTTCCTCCTTCCCTCTGCCTCCCTCTCCCTCTCTCTTCCTCCTTCCCTCTGCCTCCCTCTCCCTCTCTCTTCCTCCTTCCCTCTGCCTCCCTCTCCCTCTCTCTTCCTCCTTCCCTCTGCCTCCCTCTCCCTCTCTCTTCCTCCTTCCCTCTGCCTCCCTCTCCCTCTCTCTTCCTCCTTCCCTCTGCCTCCCTCTCCCTCTCTCTTCCTCCTTCCCTCTGCCTCCCTCTCCCCTCTCTTCCTCCTTCCCTCTGCCTCCCTCTCTCTTCCTCCTTCCCTCTGCCTCCCTCTCTCTTCCTCCTTCCCTCTGCCTCCCTCTCTCTTCCTCCTTCCCTCTGCCTCCCTCTCTCTTCCTCCTTCCCTCTGCCTCCCTCTCTCTTCCTCCTTCCCTCTGCCTCCCTCTCTCTTCCTCCTTCCCTCTGCCTCCCTCTCTCTTCCTCCTTCCCTCTGCCTCCCTCTCTCTTCCTCCTTCCCTCTGCCTCCCTCTCTCTTCCTCCTTCCCTCTGCCTCCCTCTCTCTTCCTCCTTCCCTCTGCCTCCCTCTCCCTCTCTCTTCCTCCGTCCCTCTGCCTCCCTCTCCCTCTCTCTTCCTCCTTCCCTCTGCCTCCCCCTTCCTCTCTCCCTCTCTCTTCCTCCCTCTTCCTCCCTTGCAGCAACTGGACCTCCACTCCTGCCCCAAGACCATGGTGTTCATTATCCACTCCTTCCTCTCTGCTAAGGTCAAGCGGCTAGGCCTGTTAGCATGATAACAGATTGACCTGCAACCCCTCTGCCCACCCTGAAAAACCACCGAAGCGTATTTACACGAAGCCATGACTCTAACATTAGGAGGATGAGATATCACTACAGAGGACATGTCACCACTCTGTTTTAAACCGCCACCAAGGGGTTACAACAGACAGCATCAAAAATCATGACGGCTTCTAAATTTGTTACAGAATTTTCAAATGTTACCTGCACTGTTTACTGATTGAATTATTCAGAGAGGTTTGTGTTTTATCATCCTAAATGTACGTTACTTTTTTGTTTTGGCCATTTTGAGAAACATTATTTTATGTCTGCTATTAAGGATGTTTTCCAAGTGCTGATTCAGAGACATTTTGAGTCTCCCTGCATTTCTTTAGTAGATTCATAAATGTTTCCCATAGCCAATATCAACATGAAGATAAACTATATGTCATAAAGCTGATTTTAAACTTAACCCCTAAATGGATTATTGCCACTGTTAAGTGAAATTACTAAACAAAAACCCCACTCTCCAACTAACTTGAATGACCTTATGCATAAGAGTACTATGCCTTTGTATCGATACAATATATACATATTTCGACACTATAACTTCTGACATGAAGTTCACCCTCTAGATCATTTTAATTTTGATGAAAGACGGATGGAATAGTTTTAACGTTGGTATTACCAGAGCCTTATAGCTGTAGGTGTTTGGACATAGAAACCTACAGTGCCTTCATAAAGTATAACATTTTTTTTGACTTGTTCCACATTGTGTTGTGTTACAGCCTACATTAAACATGGATTAAATATTTTTTTCTCATCCATCTACACACAATACCCCATAATGACAAAGTGAAAACATGTTTTTAGAAATGTTTGCAAATGAATTGAAATGCAGAAATATCTCATTTACATAAGTATTCACACCCATAAGATATGTTAGAATATAATATATGATAACAATACGTAGATACGTAGAATGTATGCACACATGACTGTAAGTCGCTTTGGATAAAAGCGTCTGCTAAATGGCATATATTATATATTATATGTTAGAATCATCTTTGTCAGTGATTACAGAGTCTTTCTGGGTAAAGTCTCTAAGAGCTGTGCACACCTGGATTGTACAATATTTGCACATCATTATTTTTAAAATTCTACAAGCTCTGTCAAGTTGGTTGTTGATCATTGCTAGACAGCCACTCAGGATCATTCCATGTTGTCTTGTTAAGCAACTCAACAGCAACAGTTTATATTTGGTCTTTTAGGTTGTTGTCCTGCTGAAGGATGAATTTGTCTCCCAGTGTCTGTTGGAAAGCAGACTGAACCAGGATTTCCTTTAGGATTTTGCCTGTGCTTAGTAGCTCCATTGCAGAGGACAAGCATACCCATAATATAATTCAGCCACCACCATGCTTGAAGATGTGAAAAGTGGTACTCAGTGAGGTGTGTATTTGCCCCATACATAATGCTTTGTATATAGAACATGACATTAATTTATTTTCCAAGTGTTTTGCCGTATTACTTTAGTGCCTTATTGCGAACAGGATGCATGTTTTGGAATATCTTTATTCTGTACAGGCTTCCTTCTTTTCACTCTGTCATTTAGGTTAGTATTGTGGAGTAACTATAATGTTGTTGATCCATCCTCAGTTTTCTCCCATCACAGCCATTAAACTCTGTAACTGTTTTAAAGTCACCATTGGCCTCATGGTGAAATCCCTAAGCGGTTTCCTTCTTCTCCGGCAACTGAGTTAGGAAGGACTCCTGTATCTTTGTAGTGACTGGGTGTATTGATACACCATCCAAAGTGTAATTAATAACTTCACTATGCTCAAAGGGGTGTAAAATTTCAGCTTTTTATTTTTACCCATCTACCAATAGGTGCCCTTCTTTGCGAAGCATTGGAAAACCTCAGGTCTTTGTGGTTGAATCTGTTTTTTAAATTCACTGCTCGACTGAGGGACCTTACAGATAATACATTGTATGTGTGGGGTACAGAGATGAGGTAGTCATTCAAAAATCATGTTAAACATTATTATTGCACACAGAGTGAGTCCATGCAACTCATTATGTGACTGTTAATTATACACATTTTTACTCCTGAACTTATTTAGGCTTGTCATAACAAAGGGGTTGAATACTTATTGACTCAAGACATTTCAGCTTTTCATTTTCAACAAATTTGTGAACATTTCTAAAAACAATTCCACTTTGACATTATGGGGTATGGTATGTAGGTCAGTGACACAATCTCAATTTAATCCATTTTAAATTCAGGCTGTAACACAACAAAATGTGGAAAAAGTCAAAGGGTGTGAGTACTTTCTGAAGGAACTGTATGTATATATTTAGGTCTGGGTATAACATTATCAATTAATACATTGATAGTGTTTCATATTGAAACAGCAATGAGTTCTCAGAATATATGCAGCAGGTACTGAGATGATATATTGAAACCTCCTTACAAAGCTAGTTGAATTTGTCTTAACGACTACAGCCAAAATCACAGATGCATTTGAGAGATATCAGCTTGTTGTGGCGTAATGGTGCGGTTTTCATACAGCTTTAGTCTTTTTGTTAGTGTGTGTATTTACAGAAATCATCGCAAACAACTGAAAATGAACAAAAATGGCATCTATATTTTACATGACGATGTGTTCAATTGACCCCATTTCTTTTGTGTCAATGGGATATCCACAATTTGTGGCCTTCTCTCTACAATGCTAAACAAACTTATATTAATATATTTCAAAACTAAAACTTTTTTGCTTTCACGAATACAAATGTATTGTATATTCTTATTTAAACAAAAGGTGTGCCTTGCAGGGTTGTTTGTATATAAAAGTGTAATAAACTTTGTTAACTTTTACTGTTCTTTATTGGTAGATCTTTAGATTATATTATTTTATTTAACCTTTATTTTAACAGTGAAGACAAATTGAGAACTAGGTCTCTTCAAATGCGCACTGTTTAATAAAACCTAAATATACATACACACACACATATATATATATATATATATATATATATATATATATATATATATATATATATATATATATATATATATATATATATATATATATATACATACATACATACATACATTGCATCCGGAACATATTCAGACCCCTTCACTTCATCCACATCTTGTTACGTTACAGCCTTATTCTAAAACGCATTAAATAAAATAATTTCCTCATCAATCTATACACAATACCCCATAATGACAACGTGAAAACCGGTTCTAACATTTTTGCAAAAAACACAAAAATATGAAATACCTTATTAAACAGAAGTATTCAGACCCTTTGATATGAGACTGGAAATTGACCAGGCGCATCCTGTTTCCATTGATCATCCTTGATGTTTCTAAAACTTTATTGGGGCCTGCCTGTGGTAAATTCAATTGATGGGACATGATTTGGAAAGGCACACTGTCTATATATAAGGTCCCACAGTTGACAGTGCATGTCAGAGCAAAAGTCAAACCATAAGGCCAAAGGAATTGTCCGTAGAGCTCCGAGATAGGATTCAAGGTCCCCAAGAACACAGTGGCCTCCATCATTCTTAAATGGAAGAAGTTTGGAACCACTAAGACTCTTCCTAGAGCTGGTCGCCTGGCCAAACTGAGCAACCGAGGGAGAAGGGCCTTGGTCAAGGAGGTGACCAAGAGCTCTGACAGAGCTCCAGAGGTCCTCTGTGGAGATAGTAGAACCTTCCAGAAGGAGAACCCTCTCTGCAGCACTCTACCAAACAGGTCTTTATGGTAGAGTGGCCAGACAGGAAGCCACTCCTCAGCAAAGGGCACATAAAGGACTCTCAGACCATGAGAAACAAGATTCTCTAGTCTGATGAAACCGAAATTGAACACTTTGGCCTGAATGCCAACTGTCACGTCTGGAGGAATCCTGGCACAATGCCTATGGTGAAGCATGGTGGTGGCAGCATCATGCTGTGGGGATGTTTTTCAGCGGCAGGGACTGGGAGATTAGTTAGGATTGACGGGAAAGATGAACGGAGCAAAGTAAGTACAGAGTTCCTTGACAGAAACCTGCTCCAAAGCACTTAGGACCTCAGACTGGGATGAAGGTTCACCTTCCAGCAGGACAACGAGACAACAGGGTTTCAAACTGTAGAACCAAGTTCCTACATTTGAATATAAAAAATGGATTTTATCAAACAAAACTATGCTACCTTTTATCTCTGGGAGCCTCAGGATGACAAATCAGAGCAAGATTTTTGAATGTAAGTAAACAGCAAAAAAAAAAACGTCCCCTTTTCAGGATTCTGTCTTTCAAAGATAATTTGTAAAAATCCAAATAACTTCACAGATCTTCATTGTAAAGGGTTTAAACACTGTTTCCCATGCTTGTTCAATGAGCCATAAACAATTAATGAACATGTACTTGTGGAACGATCAATAAGACAATAACAGCTTACAGACGGTGGGCAATTAAGGTCAGAGTTATGAAAACTTAGGACACTAAAGAGTCCTTTCTACTGACTCTGAAAAACACCAAAGGAAAGATGCCCAGGGTCCCTGCTCATCTGCATGAACGTGCTTTAGGCATGCTGCAAGAAGGCATGAGGACTGCAGATGTGGCCAGGGCAATAAATTGCAATGTCTGTACTGTGAGATGCCTTAGACAGGGCTACAGGGAGACAGGATGAACAGCTGATCGTCTTCACAGTGGCAGACCACGTGTCATAACACCTGCACAGGACCGGTACATCCGAACATCACACCTACGGGACAGGTGCGGGATGGCAACAACTGCCTAAGTTACACCAGGAATGCACAATCCCTCCATCAGTGCTCAGACTGTCCTCAATAGGCTGAGAGAGGCTGAACTGAGGGTTTGTAGGCCTGTTGTAAGGCAGGTCCTTCCTTACCAGACATCACCAGCAACAACGTCGCCTATGGGTACAAACCCACCATCGCTGGACCAGACAGGACTGGCAAAAAGGGCTCTTCGCTGACGAGTCGCAGTTTTGTCTCACCAGGGGTGATGGTCGGATTCACGTTTATCATCGAAGGAATGAGCGTTACAGCAGGATCGGGATCGAGGTGGAGCATCCGTCATGAACTGGGGCGGTGTGTCACAGCATCATCGGACTGAGCTTGTTATCATCGCAGGCAATCTCAATGCTCTGTGTTACAGGGAAGACATCCTCCTCCCTCATGTGGAACCCTTCCTGCAGGCTCATCCTGACATGACCCTCCAGCATGACAATGCCACCAGCCATACTGCTCGTTCTGTGTGTGATTTCCTGCAAGACAGGAATGTCAGTGAACTGCCATGGCCAGCGAAGAGCCCGGATCTCAATCCTATTGAGAACGTCTGGGACCTATTGGATCGGAGGGTGAGTGCTGGGGCCATTCCCCCCAGATATGTCTGGGAACTTGCAGGTGCCTTGGTGGAAGAGTGGGGTAACATCTCATAGCAAGAACTGGCTAATCTGGTGCAGTCCATGAGGAGGAGATGCACTGCCGTACTTAATGCAGCTGGTGGCCACACCAGATACTGTTACTTTTGATTTTGACCCCCTCTTTGTTCAGGGACTCATTATTCCATTTCTGCTAGTCACATGTCTGTGGAACTTGTTGAGTTTGTCTCAGTTGTTGAATCCTGTTATGTTTACATTGATTACATTCACCTCTGAAGGTAATTAACCAGTTGCTGTGATAAAAGCATTTTGTTGTTGTGCAGTCTCCTCAAACAGTTGCATGGTATTTTCACACTGTAATAGCTACTGTAAATTGGACAGGGCAGGTTGATTAACAATCATTTAAGTTTTCTGCCCTTATAAGACATGTCTATGTCCTGGAAAGTTTGCTGTTACTTTTTTACATTCTAGTCACATTAGCGCACGTTAGCAACAACCGTTCCGGTTTAGGGACACCGATAGAGGTTAATGATAAGAAAAGGCAGATAAACAAAACAGGAGAAGCGTACTGAACATGAACAAAACCAATACTGCCTGATAACTGAGGGCTACATAAAGGGAGAGTAATCAAGGTAATGATGATTGCCAGGACTGGTGGATAGTAGACCGGTGACGTTGAGCAGGGGAGCGGTAGTACACATGACAGCAGGGAACATGTTCGATTGGAGAACCATCTATTGAGTGAACATGTAGTTCATCTGAAACCTTTTTACGAGAGTTTAAAAACAACGTGTTTTAAATCAGCAAGGAATTCCTGCATTGCTATAAAATCTGACTGTAGTTTTGACACAGCCAGATCAACAGTCGGGGCAATAGCAGACATAATACTATCATCCGAATATAGATCAAGTTTACAATTCTTAACAGATTTACCAATGGTGTTTTTGTAAATAGTGAACAGAACAGGTCCCAAAATCAACCCCTCTGGTACACCTTTATGTACTTCAAGAAATGTACACTTAACCCCTTCAATCATGATGGCCCGAGTTCTGTCACTAAGATAATCGTGAAACCAAGTAGGAGTCACAGCTCAGGCCTATCGAGGACAACTTATTCAATAAAACAACATGATCAACAGTATCAAAAGCTTTTGACAGGTCCACAAACAAAGCAGAACATTTCATTGTAGTGTCTAAACCTTTGACAAGATCATTAACAACTAAAGTGGGCACTGTAATAGTACTGTACTATGCCCAGGACTAAACCCTGATTAATTTGCATTCAAAATATATTATTGTGTATTGATTTTAAAGAAAGGCATTGATGTTTATGGTTAGGTACACATTGGTGCATTGGTGCAACGACATTGCTTTTTTTCGTGAATGCGCTTGTTAAATCATCACCCGAATGCGCTTGTTAAATCATCACCCGAATGCGCTTGTTAAATCATCACCCGTTTGGTGAAGTAATTAGCTAGTGCTTATGTTAAGATTGATTGGTTTTTATAAGACAAGTTTAATGCTACTAGCAACTTACCTTGGCTTCTTGCTGCCCTCGCGTAACAGGTAGTCAGCCTGCCACTCAGGCTCCTCGTGTAGTGCAATGTAAGGCAGGTGGTTAGAAGGTTGGACTTGTAACCGAAAGGTTGCAAGATCGAATCCCCGAGCTGACAAGGTAAAAATCTGTTGTTCTGCCCCTGAACAAGGCATTTAACCCACTGTTCCTAGGCTGTCATTGAAAGTAAGAATGTGTTCTTAATTTACTGACTTGCCTAGTTAAATAAATGGAAAAAAAGAAATCGGCCCTAATTTATCGGCCATTCCGATTAATCGGTCAACCTCTAATATGGAGTCTCCAACTCAAACAAGCTATGTTCAATAGGTGGTTGCAGGCCCTACCTGATGGTTGATATTGCTTGTGTATAACTGCACCATTTGGTCTATCCCTATTAGTAGTAGAAGGCGTAGAAATGGGAATTACTTTTCCACCGTTAGCATCATAGGGCCTGAGGCTGCAGGCCATGTCAATAGGAACTCTCAGAGTAACCAATGATGGGATGTTATAAACTGACTTACATACATGGGCTTTGGTTGTTATCGTGCAACAGCCCAAACCTTCTACGTGATTTGAAAACCGAGGGGGTATTCACGTTTATGGAATTCAACGTTTGAACTAAAAGCACTGGGTGAGCAGCCCACAGTGGGCTTTTCTTTTGAGCTTTACAACAGCAGATCTTAAAGAGGAGTTCAAAAGAATGGGAACAAGATTACAACTGACAAGTACAATATAGACAACAGTACGACAATAACGCTTGGATGGGAAGTATTACCTGAGCGGGGCTTGGTCTGTCTCTGAGTCACTGTCTTAATTAACGTGGCCTTGAAATCATATGAGTATGATTGACAAGCTACATATGTAATGAAGGTCCCACCCCCAATTACTGCCCCCAAAAGTGCAGTAATTGCAGTGTAGTTTTTTGGGACGCAGTACTTGCCACAATAACTGCAGTACAAGTTACACTGCCCTGTAACTGCAATCTTTTTTTCCTAAGAGACGTGTGGCCAATCATGGATGCGAACCGCTGTCCACATCAACACTATATCAAATCTAAGTTTATTGGTCACATACACATGGTTAGCAGATGTTAATGCAAGTGTAGCGAAAAGTATGGGCTTCCATTTCTGACAATGCAGTAATATCTAACAAGTAATCTAACAAATTCACAACAACTACCTTATACACATAAATGTAAATCTAAAGGGATGTATAAGAATAGAATATAAATATATGTATGAGCGATAGCCGTGCGGCATAGGCAAGATGCAGTGAATGGGATAGAATACAGTATATATGTACATATGAGATGAGTAATGTAGGATATGTAAACATTATTAAAGTGGCGATATTTAAAGTGACTAGTGATACCTTTATTAAGTCCATTTATTAAATTGGCCAGAGATTTGAGTCTGTATGTTGACAGCAGCCTCTCTATGTTAGTGGTGGCTGTTTAACAGTCTGATGGCCTTGAGATAGAAGCTGTAGGTTCTGTAGGTGTCCTGGAGGGCAGGTAGCCTGCCCCCGGGATGCGTTGTGCAGACCGCACTACCCTCTGGAGAGCCTTGAGGTAGAAGCTGTAGGTGCTGTAGGTGTCCTGGAGGGCAGCCTGCCCCCGGGATGCGTTGTGCAGACCGCACTACCCTCTGGAGAGCCTTGAGGTTGAGGACGTTGTGTTACCAGGCGTGTAGTTGCCGTTCCAGGCGGTGATACAGCCCAACAGGATGCTCTTGATTGTATATCTGTAAAAGTTTGTGAGTGTTTTAGGTGTCAAGCCCCCAAAAATGTCAGCCTCCTGAGGTTGAAGAGGCGTTCTTGCACCTTCTTCAGCACGCTGTCTGTGTGGTGGACCATTTCAGTTTGTCCGTGATGTGTATGCCGAGGAACTTAAAACTTTACACTTTCTCCACTACTGTCCCGTCGATGTGGGTGGAGGTGATATGATCCTTGACTAGTCTCTCAATGCACTTCATGATCACAGAAGTGAGTGCAACAGGGCGATAGTCATTTCGTTCAGTTACCTTAGCTTTCTTGGGAACTGGAACAATGATGGCCATCTTGAAGCATGTGGGAACAGCAGACTGGGATAAGGATTGACTGAATATGTCCGTAAACACACCAGCCAGCTGGTTTGCGCATGCCCTGAGGACGCGACTATGGATGCCGTCTGGGCTGGCAGCCTTGCGAGGGTTAATACGTTTAACCGTTTTACTCACGTTGGTCACGGAGAAGGAGACCCCATAGGCTTTGGTAGCGGGCCAAGACAGTGGTGCTGGATTGTCCTCAAAGCGAGCAAAGAATTTGTTTATTTTGTCTGGGAGCAAGACGTCTATGTGCGCGACGGGACTGGTTTTCTTTGTGTATCCGTGATTGACTGTAGACCCTGCCACATACCTCTCGTGTTTGAGCTGTTGAATTGCGACTCTACTTTGTCTCTATACTGACGCTTTGCTTGTTTGATTGCCTTGTGGAGGGAATAGCTCCACTGTTTGTATTCGGTCATGTTTCCAGTCGCCTTGCCATGATTAAAAGTGGTGGTTCGTGCTTTCAGTTTTGTGCGAATACTGTCATCAATCCACTGTTTCTGTTTAGAAAAGGTTTTAATAGTCACAGTGGGTACGAGATCTCCGATGCACTTGACAATAAACTCTCTCACCGAGTCCGCGTATATCTGGAACATATCCCAGACCACGTGATCGAAGCAATCTTGAAGCGTGGAATCTGATTGGTCAGACTAGCGTTGGATAGACCTGAGCATGGGCGTTTCCTGTTTTATTTTCTGTCTATAGGCTGGGAGCAGCAAAATGGAATCATGGTCAGATTTGCTAAGGCAGTGCAGGAGAGGGCTTTGTATGCATCGTGGAAGTTAGAGTAGCAATGAACCAGAATGCTACCAGTTCGTGTAGTGCATTCGATATGCTGTCTCATTCTCAGGTTAGCTTTGTTAAAATCCCCAGATACAATAAATGCGGCCTCAGGATGTATGGTTTCCAGTTTACATAGAGGCCAGTGAAGTTCTTTTAAGGCCGACAAGGTATCTGCTCTTGGAAGATAATGCGGTCAGCATTTGTCAGGAATTCTAGGTCAGGTGAACAAAAGGACTTGAGTTCCTGTATGTTGTTATGCTTACACCATGAGTCGTTAATCATGAGGCATACACCCCCGCCATTCTTACCAGAGAGATGTTTGTTTCTGTCGGTGCGATCCATGAAGAAACCGGGTGGCTGTACCGACTCTGACAACATGTCCCGAGTGAGCCATGTTTCCGTGAAACAGAGAATGTTACAATCTCTGATATCTCTCTGGAAGGCAACCTGTGCCCTAATTTCATCCACCTTGTTATCTAGAGATTGGACATTGGCAAGTAATATGCTCGGAAGCGGTGGATGGTGTGCTCGCCTTCAGAGCCTGACCAGTAGACCGCTCCGTCTGCCTCTCCTGCGGCGACCGCGTTGTTTTGGGTCGGCCTCTGGGATTAGATCCAATGTCCAGGGTGGAGGTCCGAACAAAGGATCCGCTTCGTGAAAGACGTATTCCTGGTCGTAATGTTGGTAAATTGACATCGCTTTTATATTTAATAGTTCTTCCTGGCTGTATGTAATAACACTTGAGATGTTCTAGGCTAACAATGTAAGAAACAAAATAAATAAATAACTGCATAGTTTCTTAAGGACCAGAAGCGAGGTGACCATCTCTGTCGGCGCCATCTCACGTTTATGATCAAATCTACAAACCAGTGTGTTTACCAAAACAAACAGTGAAAATGCTGATTCAAAATCACCAAAACTGAGAGCTTTTTACTGTATGGGATAATCCTCTTAAAATCATAGGCAAGATTTGCTCGTGGAGTCAAACAAAGTAACGATCGACTGAGTTCTCATTGGATGGACAAGGCTCTTTTATTCCTTTCCTCACCAGTAATTTAGTCTTCTTCCAATTCAATACTGTGCTTCACGGTCAAAGACATTCACAAAATTGCTTTGCTTATACAACAGACGTGTGCAGTCTCAGAACCAGTGGGTAGTCTGACAGTTTATTAACTCAAATCAAATTGGCCCCAGCCACAACAGCTAAGGTGGTGATTGCATTCCAAATGGCACCCTATTCCCTATGTAGTTCACTATGTAAGGATATGTAGTGCACTATGTAAGGATATGTAGTGTGCACTATAGGTCAAAAGTAGTCCACGATGTAAGGATGTGTAGTGTACTATAGGCCTGTGGTCAAAAGTAGTCCACGATGTAAGGATGTGTAGTGTACTATAGGCCTGTGGTCAAAAGTAGTCCACGATGTAAGGATGTGTAGTGGTCAAAAGTAGTCCACGATGTAAGGATGTGTAGTGTACTATAGGCCTGTGGTCAAAAGTAGTCCACGATGTAAGGATGTGTAGTGTACTATAGGCCTGTGGTCAAAAGTAGTCCACGATCTAAGGATGTGTAGTGTACTATAGGCCTGTGGTCAAAATTAGTCCACGATGTAAGGATGTGTAGTGTACTATAGGCCTGTGGTCAAAAGTAGTCCATGATGTAAGGATGTGTAGTGTACTATAGGCCTGTGGTCAAAAGTAGTCCACGATGTAAGGATGTGTAGTGTACTATAGGCCTGTGGTCAAAAGTAGTCCACGATGTAAGGATGTGTAGTGTACTATAGGCCTGTGGTCAAAAGTAGTCCACGATGTAAGGATGTGTAGTGTACTATAGGCCTGTGGTCAAAAGTAGTCCACGATGTAAGGATGTGTAGTGTACTATAGGCCTGTGGTCAAAAGTAGTCCACGATGTAAGGATGTGTAGTGTACTATAGGCCTGTGGTCAAAAGTAGTCCACGATGTAAGGATGTGTAGTGTACTATAGGCCTGTGGTCAAAAGTAGTCCACGATGTAAGGATGTGTAGTGTACTATAGGCCTGTGGTCAAAAGTAGTCCACGATGTAAGGATGTGTAGTGTACTATAGGCCTGTGGTCAAAAGTAGTCCACGATGTAAGGATGTGTAGTGTACTATAGGCCTGTGGTCAAAAGTAGTCCACGATGTAAGGATGTGTAGTGGTCAAAAGTAGTCCACGATGTAAGGATGTGTAGTGTACTATAGGCCTGTGGTCAAAAGTAGTCCACGATGTAAGGATGTGTAGTGTACTATAGGCCTGTGGTCAAAAGTAGTCCACGATGTAAGGATGTGTAGTGTACTATAGGCCTGTGGTCAAAAGTAGTCCACGATGTAAGGATGTGTAGTGTACTATAGGCCTGTGGTCAAAAGTAGTCCACGATGTAAGGATGTGTAGTGTACTATAGGCCTGTGGTCAAAAGTAGTCCACGATGTAAGGATGTGTAGTGTACTATAGGCCTGTGGTCAAAAGTAGTCCACGATGTAAGGATGTGTAGTGTACTATAGGCCTGTGGTCAAAAGTAGTCCACGATGTAAGGATGTGTAGTGTACTATAGGCCTGTGGTCAAAAGTAGTCCACGATGTAAGGATGTGTAGTGTACTATAGGCCTGTGGTCAAAAGTAGTCCACGATGTAAGGATGTGTAGTGTACTATAGGCCTGTGGTCAAAAGTAGTCCACGATGTAAGGATGTGTAGTGTACTATAGGCCTGTGGTCAAAAGTAGTCCACGATGTAAGGATGTGTAGTGGTCAAAAGTAGTCCACGATGTAAGGATGTGTAGTGTACTATAGGCCTGTGGTCAAAAGTAGTCCACGATGTAAGGATGTGTAGTGTACTATAGGCCTGTGGTCAAAAGTAGTCCACGATGTAAGGATGTGTAGTGTACTATAGGCCTGTGGTCAAAAGTAGTCCACGTGTAAAGATATGTATTGCCATTTAGGACGAACATGATGGCTTTACAGTCTACTGCTGACGGAACAGTAGGATATCCATGAAGTGAAATAACCCTTGCCATTGTAAATCAGTATTGCAAATAATATCTCCTTTTAGATTTTTACAGTAATGGCACAATGTCAGTGAAGGACAGGCTGCGCATGCCAGTAAATCTAGTCTCAGTGGCTTCACTAGCTCCATGGCACAACAAAGAGAGAGAATAATAATAATACTGTATATAAGACTAAATCAGAATGGAGAATCCATATTAGCCCCCCCCGCTAGCTGTGATTGAGAGGTTGCCATGGCAACTGGGAGTCTAGGAGATTGGCAGCGGCCTCAGTGTTCTATCGGTTAGCTGGAAAAATTGCCAATCATCCCGTTAGATCCGCCATCTGAAAGGAAGGCCACGGAAGATTGTGTAAATATATTTTTATTAAAAAATGGGAGGCCACTTACAAGAGAGTGAGAAGAAGAGGAAAATTGGTGGCAGCGCTGGAATCCACATCAGTATTCAGCAAAGGTCACATCGGGCTTTTTACAATTATAGCTAGACGTTGTCTGGAGCACTTGAAAAAAATACAGTCAGACAAAGGATTAGGATATTGATATATTGATATTAATATATTTCTATGTCTATAGAGATTCTCCCAATGTATTTGTCACTTAATTTGCCGATATTATTAGCTACTCTTCATGCCATGAATATAGAAATGTATGTAATAAATACCTTAAACTGAATAAGGGAGGATAACGTTGAAACTGAGTTGAAACTGTTGCCGCTATAGACAGTTGGACAGACTCATGCACTATCCTTGTCAGGCTAATAGCTGTACAGCCATGTCCACCACCAGCCAAACACTGCTAGGCTTCAAAGGCCCAGGCAGAAGCTATACGAACCTCTCCACCTGTCTATACTAACCTCTCTACCTGTCTATAGTAACCTCTCTACCTGCCTATACTAACCTCTCTACCTGTCTATAATAACCTCTCTACCTGTCTATAATAACCTCTCAGCCTGCCTATAATAACCTCTCTACCTGCCTATGTAACAGTATAATTTTAAACCGCCCCCTCGCCCATACCCGGGTGCGAACCAGGGACCTTCTGCACACATCAACAACAGTCACCCACGAAGCATCGTTACCCATCGCTCCACGAAAGCCGCGGCCCTCGCAGAGCAAGGGGAACTACTACTTCAAGGTCTCAGAGCAAGTGATGTAACCGATTGAAACGCTATTTAGCGCGCACCGCTAACTAAGCTAGCCGTTTAACATCCGTTACACTTATACTAACCTCTCTACCTGTCTATACTAACCTCTCTACCTGTCAATACTAACCTCTCTACCTGTCTATACTAACCTCTCTACCTGTCTATACGAACCTCTCTACCTGTCTATACTAATCTCTTTACCTGCCTATACTAACCTCTTTACCTGCCTATACTAACCTATCTACCTGTCAATACTAACCTCTCTACCTGCCTATACTAACCTCGCTACCTGTCAATACTAACCTCTCTACCTGTCTATACTAATCTCTTTACCTGCCTATACTAACCTCTCTACCTGTCAATACTAACCTCTCTACCTGCCTATACTAACCTCTCTACCTGCCTATACTAACCTCTCTACCTGTCTATACGAACCTCTCTACCTGTCTATACTAACCTCTCTACCTGTCTATACTAACCTCTGTACCTGTCAATACTAAATACTAACCTCTCTACCTGTCTATACTAACCTCTGTACCTGTCAATACTAAATACTAACCTCTCTACCTGTCTATACTAACCTCTCTACCTGTCTATACTAATCTCTGTACCTGTCACTACTAAATACTAACCTCTCTACCTGTCTGTACTAACCTCTCTAAATGTCTATACTAACCTCTGTACCTGTCAATACTAAATACTAACCTCTCTACCTGTCTATACTAATCTCTTTACCTGCCTATACTAACCTCTCTACCTGTCAATACTAACCTCTCTACCTGTCTATACTAATCTCTTTACCTGCCTATACTAACCTCTCTACCTGTCAATACTAACCTCTCTACCTGCCTATACTAACCTCTCTACCTGTCAATACTAACCTCTCTACCTGTCTATACTAATCTCTTTACCTGTCTATACTAACCTCTCTACCTGTCTATACTAATCTCTTTACCTGCCTATACTAACCTCTTTACCTGCCTATACTAACCTATCTACCTGTCAATACTAACCTCTCTACCTGCCTATACTAACCTCTCTACCTGTCAATACTAACCTCTCTACCTGTCTATACTAATCTCTTTACCTGCCTATACTAACCTCTCTACCTGTCAATACTAACCTCTCTACCTGCCTATACTAACCTCTCTACCTGCCTATACTAACCTCTCTACCTGTCAATACTAACCTCTCTACCTGTCTATACTAATCTCTTTACCTGCCTATACTAACCTCTCTACCTGTCAATACTAACCTCTCTACCTGTCTATACTAATCTCTTTACCTGCCTATACTAACCTATCTACCTGTCAATACTAACCTCTCTACCTGCCTATACTAACCTCTCTACCTGTCAATACTAACCTCTCTAGCTGCCTATACTAGTCTCTCTACCTGTCAATACTAAATACTAACCTCTCCGCCTTTCTATATTGACATCTCTACCTGTCAACACTAGTCCCTCTAACTCTCTATACTAACCTCTCTACCTGTCTATACTAACCTCTCATCCTGTCTATTCTAACCTCTCTACCTGTCTATACTTTCCTCTCTACCTGTCAATACTAACCTCTCTACCTGTCAATACTAACCTCTCTACCTGTCAATACTAACCTCTCTACCTTTCTATACTAACCTCCCTACCTGCCTATACCAACTCTCTACCTGCCTATACTAACCTCTCTACCTGTCTATTCTAACCTCTCTACCTGTCTATACTAACCTCTCTACCGGCCTATACTAACCTCTCTAACTGCCTATACTAACCTCTCTACCTGTCTATACTAATCTCTGTACCTGTCACTACTAAATACTAACCTCTCTACCTGTCTGTACTAACCTCTCTAAATGTCTATACTAACCTCTGTACCTGTCAATACTAAATACTAACCTCTCTACCTGTCTATACTAACCTCTGTACCTGTCAATACTAAAAACGAACCTCTCTACCTGTCTATACTAATCTCTTTACCTGCCTATACTAACATCTCTACCTGCCTATGCTAACCTCTCTACCTGTCAATACTAACCTCTCTACCTGTCAATACTAACCTCTCTACCTGTCTATACTAATCTTTTTACCTGCCTATACTAACCTCTCTACCTGCCTATTCTAACCTCTCTACCTGCCTATACTAACCTCTCTACCTGTCTATACTAACCTCTCTACCTGCCTATTCTAACCTCTCTACCTGTCTATACTAACCTCTCTAACTGTCTATACTAACCTCTCTACCTGTCTATACTAACCTCTCGACCTGTCTATACTAACCTCTCTTCCTGTCTATACTAACCTCTCTACCGGCCTATTCTAACCTCTCTACCTGTCTATACTAACCTCTCTACCGGCCTATACTAACCTCTCTACCTGCCTATACTAACCTCTCTACCTGTCTATACTAGTCTCTCTACCTGTCAATACTAAATACTAACCTCTCCGCCTTTCTATATTGACATCTCTACCTGTCAACACTAGTCCCTCTAACTCTCTATACTAACCTCTCTACCTGTCTATACTAACCTCTCATCCTGTCTATTCTAACCTCTCTACCTGTCTATACTTTCCTCTCTACCTGCCTATACTAACCTCTCTACCTGCCTATACTAACCTCTCATCCTGTCTATTCTAACCTCTCTACCTGTCTATACTAACCTCTCTACTTGTCTATACTAACCTCTCTACCTGCCTATACTAACCTCTCTACCGGCCTATACTAACCTCTCTACCTGTCTATACTAGTCTCTCTACCTGTCTATACTAACCTCTCTACCGGCCTATACTAACCTCTCTACCTGTCAATACTAAATACTAACCTCTCTGCCTTTCTATATTGACATCTCTACCTGTTAACACTAGACTCTCTGTCTATACTAACCTCTCTACCTGTCTATACTAACCTCTCATCCTGTCTATACTAACCTCGCTACCTGTCTATTCTAACCTCTCTACCTGTCTATACTAACCTCTCTACTGGGCTATACTAACCTCTCTACCTGTCTATACTAACCTCTCTACCTGTCTATACTAACCTCTCTACCTGTCAACACTAGGCTCTCTAACTGTCTATACTAATCTCTCTACCTGTCAATACTAACCTCTCTACCTTTCTATACTAACCTCTCTACCTGTCAATACTAAATACTAACCTCTCTGCCT
Source organism: Oncorhynchus keta (assembly GCF_023373465.1). NCBI lineage: Eukaryota > Metazoa > Chordata > Actinopteri > Salmoniformes > Salmonidae > Oncorhynchus > Oncorhynchus keta. Next base: position 44,099,552 of record NC_068441.1, on the reverse strand, counting down.
TTCTATATTGACATCTCTACCTGTCAACACTAGACTCTCTAACTGTCTATACTAACCTCTCTACCTGTCTATACTAACCTCTCATCCTGTCTATACTAACCTCTCTACCTGTCTATTCTAACCTCTCTACCGGGCTATACTAACCTCTCTACCGGGCTATACTAACCTCTCTACCGGGCTATACTAACCTCTCTACCTGTCTATACTAACCTCTCTACATGTCTATACTAACCTCTCTACTTGTCTATACTAACCTCTCTACCGGCCTATACTAACCTCTCTACCTGCCTATACTAACCTCTCTACCTGTCTATACTAGTCTCTCTACCTGTCAATACTAAATACTAACCTCTCCGCCTTTCTATATTGACATCTCTACCTGTCAACACTAGCCTCTCTAACTCTCTATACTAACCTCTCTACCTGTCTATACTAACCTCTCATCCTGTCTATTCTAACCTCTCTACCTGTCTATACTAACCTCTCTACTTGTCTATACTAACCTCTCTACCTGCCTATACTAACCTCTCTACCGGCCTATACTAACCTCTCTACCTGTCTATACTAGTCTCTCTACCTGTCTATACTAACCTCTCTACCGGCCTATACTAACCTCTCTACCTGTCAATACTAAATACTAACCTCTCTGCCTTTCTATATTGACATCTCTACCTGTCAACACTAGACTCTCTGTCTATACTAACCTCTCTACCTGTCTATACTAACCTCTCATCCTGTCTATACTAACCTCGCTACCTGTCTATTCTAACCTCTCTACCTGTCTATACTAACCTCTCTACCGGGCTATACTAACCTCTCTACCTGTCTATACTAACCTCTCTACCTGTCTATACTAACCTCTCTACCTGCCTATACTAACCTCTCTACCTGTCTATACTAACCTCTCTACCTGCCTCTACTAACCTCTCTACCTGTCTATACTAACCTCTCTACCTGTCTATACTAACCTCTCTACCTGCCTATACTAACCTCTCTACCTGTCTATACTCGTCTCTCTACCTGTCAATACTAAATACTAACCTCTCTGCCTTTCTATATTGACATCTCTACCTGTCAACACTTGCCTCTCTAACTGTCTATAATAACCTCTCTACCTGCCTATACTAACCTCGCTACCTGTCTATACTAACCTCTCTTCCTGTCTATTCTAACCTCTCTACCTGTCTATACTAACCTCTCATCCTGTCTATACTAACCTCTCTATCGGTCTATAATAGCCTGTCTAAAGAGTGGTCCATACAGATTTTTTTTTTGAGATAGGGGTGGAAGATCTTGATTCGCATTTTATACTGTAGCAGCAAAGGGGTGCTAACTCTATATTCATGCCCATGATTTTGGAACTGGGTCAGTCTGACCCTTAGACAGAACTGGGTCAGTCTGAAGCCCAGGAGGCAGAGTCAGTGACAGTTTTCTCACGCTCTCTCTTTGTTTACGTTTAGCCAATTTGTTGACCTCCTGAAGGTGTCATGATTCAGTAACGTTGGTTCAATGGTGAATGTGCTCTGAGGTTAATCATTTTGGGATTCAAGTGGAAAATGGAGAGTAGATGGAATATTGGCAATGTTTACCAAGGGACTAGTGATACCGACAGTGGAATCTATTTTGGTAATCTTTTTACACTGTAGTGCTGACCAGCTGCAACAGGTGCAGTAGAGATACAATGACCTCTATGGACACATTTGTTCATGATTGGATAGATACAGTATGATCACGTACGACACTATATAAAGTGAGAAAACTTCAATGCTAGTAATGCCCCCTTTTGGTTTATGAAATGTACCACTGTGGGTCTCTGCGTCTCTACTGATCAGAACCACTAAGGCAGGAATCATGAACTAGATTCAGCTGCGTAGACTTCAAATTGCCAGCAAGAAGCCAAAACAGATACATTGTTTGACTAAAACATAATCATCTCAAACCTTGCTTACATTTGTATACGATCACGTGTCTCTCTACTATGTGTAGAAATAGTTGGGAACAGATTTCTTCAATAAAAATAACTTGCAGCTGATTTACTGGTGTTTTTACAGTCGTTTATGTCCAACAATGAAGAAATGTATAAATATATATGTTTTGTTTTTTTTGCTCCTAAAACCTTGGGGGCTTTGGGTCAAATTCGGACCGGGCCGCCAGTTGGGGAGCCCTGCACAAGGCATCTTTGTGTCTCTACTGATCAGAACCACTAGGGGTCTCTGTGTCTCTACTGATCAGAACCACTAGGTGTCTCTGTCTCTATTCATGTTGCCTCACAAAGAGGGTATTAGTGTTTGATGAGAGATAGAGAGAGAGGGAGAGAGAACTTCAATGCTAGTAATGCCCCCTTTTGGTTTATGAAATGTACCACTATGGGTCTCTGTGTATCAACTAGATTCAGCTGCGTAGACTGCAAATTGACCGCAAGAAGCCATGTGCAAAAATATCCTCTGTGTACAATGTAAAACACAAAATAATGCATGCTGAGCAGAATTAGGACGATACCTGCTAATGATCAGAAATCCAGAAAAGAGCAGTTAAATTCAACAACCACCTTAAAGGAAGTGATTCCCAAACCTTCCATAACAAAGCCATCACCTACAGAGAGATTAACCTGGAGAAGAGTCCCCTAAGCAAGCTGGTCCTGGGGCTCTGTTCACAAACACAAACACACCCCACAGAGCCACAGGACAGCAGCACAATTAGACCCAATCAAAACATGAGAAAACAAAAAGAGTATTACTTGACACATTGGAAAGAATTAACAAAAAAACAGAGCAAAATAGAATGCTATTTGGCCTTAAACAGAGAGTACACAGTGGCAGAATACCTGACCACTGTGACTGACCCAAACTTAAGGAAAGCTTTGACTATGTACAGACTCAGTGAGCATAGCCTTGCTATTGAGAAAGGCTGCCGTAGGCAGACATGGCTCTCAAGAGAAGACAGGCTATGTGCTCACTGCCCACAAAATGAGGTGGAAACTGAGCTGGACTTCCTATTTATTCCTTATTTATTTTCCCTTTTGAACATGAATGATTTCCACATCATTACAACACTGTATATAGACATAATATAAAAAATATCTACAGTTACTGAACATTTTAATTGTTTATTTCACCTTTGTTTATTATCTATTTATTTTGTTTGGCTATGTAAACATATGTTCCCCATACAAGTAAAACCCTTACGAGGAATTGAACTGAGAAAGAGAGAATTGGATCTCTGATTCTGCTCAGGGCGTCCCACAATGTGCTCTCTCTCTCTCTCTCTCTCTCTCTCTCTCTCTCTCCATCTCTCTCTCCCTCCCTCCCTCTCTCTCTCTCTCTCTCTCTCTCTCTCTCTCTCTCTCTCTCTCTCTCTCTCTCTCTCTCCCTCCATCTCTCTCTCTCTCTCTCTCTCTCTCTCTCTCTCTCTCTCTCTCTCTCTCTCTCTCTCTCTCTCTCTCTCTCTCTCTCTCTCTCTCTCTCTCTCTCTCTCTCTCTCTCTCTCTCTCTCTCTCTCTCTCTCTCTCTCTCCATCTCTCTCTCTCTCTCTCTCTCTCTCTCTCTCTCTCTCTCTCTCCTCCATCTCTCTCTCTCTCTCTCTCTCTCTCTCTCTCTCTCTCTCTCTCTCTCTCTCCCTCCTCTCTCTCTCTCTCTCTCTCTCTCTCTCTCTCTCTCTCTCAGACACGGACACGCACGCACATACACACACACAAGGATACATATATATAGTAGTGTATGTATATATACAGTTGAAATTGGTAGTTTACATACACCTTGGCCAAACACATTTAAACTCAGTTTTTCACAATTCCTGACATATAATCCTGGTAAAAAATCCATGTCAGGATCACCACTTTATTTTAAGAATGTGAAATGTCAGAATAATAGTAGCGAGAATTATTTATTTCAGCTTTTATTTCTTTCACCACATTCCCAGTGGGTCAGAAGTTTACATACACTCAATTAGTATATGGTAGCATTGCCTTTGAATTGTTTAACTTGGGTCAAACGTTTCAGGTAGCTTTCCACAAGCTCCCACAATAAGTTGGGTGAATTTTGACTTTTTTGGCTCAAAATGTACAGACAAAAAGGCCTTTCTTCTGAAAGTCATCCGTCTATTCTTGTTCTGAGAAATGAAGGCTATTCCATGCGGGAAATTACCCATAAAACATCAGTCTCAACGTCAACAGTGAAGAGGCGATTCCGGGATGTTGGCCTTCTAGGTAGAGTTCCTCTGTCCAGTGTCTGTGTTCTTTTGCCCATCTTAATCTTTTATTTTTATTGGCCAGTCTGAGATATGTTTTTTTCTTTGCAACTCTGCCTAGAAGGCCAGCATCCCAGAGTCGCCTCTTCACTGTTGACGTTGAGACTGGTGTTCTCGTGTTCTGCGGGTACTATTTAATGAAGTTGAGGACTTATGAGGCGTCTGTTTCTCAAACTAGACACTGTAATGTACTTGTCCTCTTGCTCAGTTGTGCACTGGGGCCTCCCACTACTCTTTCTATTCTGGTTAGCGCCAGTTTGCGCTGTTCTACGAGGAGTACAAGATCTTCAATTTCTTGGCAGTTTCTCACATGGAATAGCCTTCATTTCTCAAAACAATAATAGACTGATGAGTTTCAGCCTTTTGAGCCTGTCATTGAACCCACAAATGCTGATGCTCCAGATACTCAACTAAAGAAGGCTAAAAAAGCCAGTTTTATTGCTTCTTTAATTAGGACAATAATTTTCAGCTGTGCTAACATAATTGCAAAAGGGTTTTCTAATGATAAATTAGCCTTTTAAAATGATAAACTTGGATTAGCTAATACAACGTGCCATTGGAACACAGGAGTGATGGTTGCTGATAATGGGCCTCTGTATGCCTATGTAGATATTCCATTAAAAATAATCTGTTTCCAGCTACAATAGTAATTTACAAAATTAACTATGTCTACACTGTCTTTCTGATCAATTTGATGCTATTTTAATGGACAAAAAATGTGCTTATCTTTCAAAAACAAGGACATTTCTAAGTGACCCCAAACTTTTGAACGGTACTGTTCATGAGAGAGAGAGAGAGCAACTAACACCATAGGAGAAAAGAGAGACCGAGGGTGTGAGAATAATACTGCCAGTTTCCCACTGGAAAGCATGTTATCATTTTTCCCTCTCACTCTTTTATTGTGCTGTTGTTCCTCAGAGGTGTTGTCAAATCCAAACAGGACTTTGGAGAACCAATAGAAGATTGGTATTATTATTATATTATATATATATAGAAGATGGCAGTTCGGTAAATATTCAAAAACAGGACTTTGGAGAACCAATAGAAGATGGCAGTTCGGTAAATATTCAAAAACAGGATTCTAGTACCACACAATGCATTACATTATCCCGGCATAAAGGACTCACTATCAAATCAACGCCACTTTCAATAACAACGTCAAACATTTACATGGTGAAGAGTGACTAAAACAGGCCCCCTTGTCCGTGCAGCACAACTCAGTAGAGCTTAATCAACCATGTTTGTTTGATCTCATTCAAACTGGCTCCTGGAAAATGAAAAAGGAGGACAGAGCGAATCACAGAGAGCGAGCTGACTCGGCTAACTTTAACAAGACTTCTTTCACTCACCCCCCCTTTCCCAGAGACAGGAATTATGGGTAGTCATTTCATGCTAAGGCATGGCTGGGAGTTTTTTTTCTTCATGTTATTATTGTTATTATTACAGTATGTACTAAAGAGCCAGGTTAGGGTTAATAAATATGATCGAATTGTATTTTTGCTCAAGTAAGCTTCTTGGAAATATTTCATCAAAGTCCTTTTATTCTTCAGAATGTAGTTATGAATTTGAAAGTAGACCCATACTACTGGAGGAGAGAGGGTTATGATCTGAATTGTGAGTAATACCGAGATTGGAAATTCTTGATACTCAGGCTCTAAAAAAGGAGAATATGACCGTCAACCATGGAGTGTAAAAAGGGGAGTGGTCTGAGGGCATATGAAAACCAGGGGTGTTTGATAACACCAACATCAGATAGACATTCATGATTTTAAAACATCATTTTGTTGGAATTCATGAGCATATGTTAATTTGTAATGTCCCAATAAATATCATATTCATAGTCCTTAATTGTTCCTTCATAATTAGGCTACAGATCTGGGGGTTTTGGCTCAGGTCTACGAACAACCACTTGTTATTTATTTTCTTGTTTTGGAGCCTCTAATGATTTCCATGACAATTGAGGGAGAGAGAGAAGGTGAGAAATGCTGGTGGATGAGAAGGAGAAAAAAATGCATGAAAAAACGAAGGCCCGATCAGAATCTGGTGTATTAACAGTCCAAGCAAACAGATGGTGACTGATAAACACAAACACAGAAATGACAAAAAGGAAAAAAAGAGAAAAAGAAACAGTAATTGAATTAGGAAGATTCCTGGATTACACGCCGCTGTACATCATTTGAGCCTTTAGATTCATTTGATAATCCAATAGAAAATGTTCTGCCTTTCCAGTTTTCTATTATCTGTGGCTCCCATAGAGGCAAATTGAGTTGGTTGTGTGGGAGTTTTTATTTATTATATATATATATATTGTATTAACCCATCCACCATCACCCCTCTTCGGATGACAAATGTATATATATGTTTTCTTTTACAGCTTTTCTGCTACATACATTTTACATATACATTTGACATACATGGTACTTTTATATAAAGCAGTCACATAACACTAATACATTACCAAACATAAACTCTTTAACCCCACCCCACGGCCACTCTCAGCCCCTCCCACCTATCACCATAGACCTCAGCTCTTTAATCCCACACCACGGCCACTCTCAGCCCCTCCCACCTTCACCATAGACCTCAGCTCTTTAATCCCACCCCACGGCCACTCTCAGCCCCTCCCACCTATCACCATAGACCTCAGTTCTTTAATCCCACCCCACGGCCACTCTCAGCCCCTCCCACCTATCACCATAGACCTCAGCTCTTTAACCCCACCCCACGGCCACTCTCAGCCCCTCCCACCTATCCCAATAGACCTCAGCTCTTTAATCCCACCCCACGGCCACTCTCAGCCCCTCCCACCTATCACCATAGACCTCAGCTCTTTAACCCCACCCCACGGCCACTCTCAGCCCCTCCCACCTATCACCATAGACCTCAGCTCTTTAACCCCACCCCACGGCCACTCTCAGCCCCTCCCACCTATCACCATAGACCTCAGCTCTTTAACCCCACCCCACGGCCACTCTCAGCCCCTCCCACCTATCACCATAGACCTCAGCTCTTTAACCCCACCCCACGGCCACTCTCAGCCCCTCCCACCTATCACCATAGACCTCAGCTCTTTAATCCCACCCCACGGCCACTCTCAGCCCCTCCCACCTATCACCATAGACCTCAGCTCTTTAACCCCACCCCACGGCCACTCTCAGCCCCTCCCACCTATCACCATAGACCTCAGCTCTTTAAACCCACCCCACGGCCACTCTCAGCCCCTCCCACCTATCACCATAGACCTCAGCTCTTTAATCCCACCCCACGGCCACTCTCAGCCCCTCCCACCTATCACCATAGACCTCAGCTCTTTAATCCCACCCCACGGCCACTCTCAGCCCCTCCCACCTATCACCATAGACCTCAGCTCTTTAATCCCACCCCACGGCCACTCTCAGCCCATCCCACCTATCACCATAGACCTCAGCTCTTTAACCCCACCCCACGGCCACTCTCAGCCCCTCCCACCTATCACCATAGACCTCAGCTCTTTAACCCCACCCCACGGCCACTCTCAGCCCCTCCCAACTATCACCATAGACCTCAGCTCTTTAAACCCACCCCACGGCCCCTCCCACCTATCACCATAGACCTCAGCTCTTTAATCCCACCCCACGGCCACTCTCAGCCCCTCCCACCTATCACCATAGACCTCAGCTCTTTAACCCCACCCCACGGCCACTCTCAGCCCCTCCCACCTATCACCATAGACCTCAGCTCTTTAATCCCACCCCACGGCCACTCTCAGCCCCTCCCACCTATCACCATAGACCTCAGCTCTTTAACCCCACCCCACGGCCACTCTCAGCCCCTCCCACCTATCACCATAGACCTCAGCTCTTTAATCCCACCCCACGGCCACTCTCAGCCCCTCCCACCTATCACCATAGACCTCAGCTCTTTAACCCCACCCCACGGCCACTCTCAGCCCCTCCCACCTATCACCATAGACCTCAGCTCTTTAACCCCACCCCACGGCCACTCTCAGCCCCTCCCACCTATCACCATAGACCTCAGCTCTTTAATCCCACCCCACGGCCACTCTCAGCCCCTCCCACCTATCACCATAGACCTCAGCTCTTTAACCCCACCCCACGGCCACTCTCAGCCCCTCCCACCTATCACCATAGACCTCAGCTCTTTAACCCCACCCCACGGCCACTCTCAGCCCCTCCCACCTATCACCATAGACCTCAGCTCTTTAACCCCACCCCACGGCCACTCTCAGCCCCTCCCACCTATCACCATAGACCTCAGCTCTTTAACCCCACCCCACGGCCACTCTCAGCCCCTCCCACCTATCACCATAGACCTCAGCTCTTTAACCCCACCCCACGGCCACTCTCAGCCCCTCCCACCTATCACCATAGACCTCAGCTCTTTAAACCCACCCCACGGCCACTCTCAGCCCCTCCCACCTATCACCATAGACCTCAGCTCTTTAACCCCACCCCACGGCCACTCTCAGCCCCTCCCACCTATCACCATAGACCTCAGCTCTTTAACCCCACCCCACGGCCACTCTCAGCCCCTCCCACCTATCACCATAGACCTCAGCTCTTTAACCCCACCCCACGGCCACTCTCAGCCCCTCCCACCTATCACCATAGACCTCAGCTCTTTAATCCCACCCCACGGCCACTCTCAGCCCCTCCCACCTATCACCATAGACCTCAGCTCTTTAACCCCACCCCACGGCCACTCTCAGCCCCTCCCACCTATCACCATAGACCTCAGCTCTTTAACCCCACCCCACGGCCACTCTCAGCCCCTCCCACCTATCACCATAGACCTCAGCTCTTTAATCCCACCCCACGGCCACTCTCAGCCCCTCCCACCTATCACCATAGACCTCAGCTCTTTAACCCCACCCCACGGCCACTCTCAGCCCCTCCCACCTATCACCATAGACCTCAGCTCTTTAACCCCACCCCACAGCCACTCTCAGCCCCTCCCACCTATCACCATAGACCTCAGCTCTTTAACCCCACCCCACGGCCACTCTCAGCCCCTCCCACCTATCACCATAGACCTCAGCTCTTTAACCCCACCCCACGGCCACTCTCAGCCCCTCCCACCTATCACCATAGACCTCAGCTCTTTAACCCCACCCCACGGCCACTCTCAGCCCCTCCCACCTATCATCATAGACCTCAGCTCTTTAACCCCACCCCACGGCCACTCTCAGCCCCTCCCACCTATCACCATAGACCTCAGCTCTTTAATCCCACCCCACGGCCACTCTCAGCCCCTCCCACCTGTCACCATAGACCTCAGCTCTTTAATCCCACCCCACGGCCACTCTCAGCCCCTCCCACCTATCACCATAGACCTCAGCTCTTTAATCCCACCCCACGGCCACTCTCAGCCCCTCCCACCTGTCACCATAGACCTCAGCTCTTTAATCCCACCCCACAGCCCCTCCCACCTATCACCATAGACCTCAGCTCTTTAACCCCACCCCACGGCCACTCTCAGCCCCTCCCACCTATCACCATAGACCTCAGCTCTTTAATCCCACCCCACGGCCACTCTCAGCCCCTCCCACCTATCACCATAGACCTCAGCTCTTTAATCCCACCCCACGGCCACTCTCAGCCCCTCCCACCTATCACCATAGACCTCAGCTCTTTAATCCCACCCTCGGCCACTCTCAGCCCCTCCCACCTATCACCATAGACCTCAGCTCTTTAACCCCACCCCACGGCCACTCTCAGCCCCTCCCACCTATCACCATAGACCTCAGCTCTTTAATCCCACCCCTCAGCCACTCTCAGCCCATCCCACCTATCACCATAGACCTCAGCTCTTTAATCCCACCCCACAGCCCCTCCCACCTATCACCATAGACCTCAGCTCTTTAACCCCACCCCACGGCCACTCTCAGCCCATCCCACCTATCACCATAGACCTCAGCTCTTTAACCCTACCCCACGGCCACTCTCAGCCCCTCCCACCTATCACCATAGACCTCAGCTCTTTAATCCCACCCCACGGCCACTCTCAGCCCATCCCACCTATCACCATAGACCTCAGCTCTTTAATCCCACCCCACGGCCACTCTCAGCCCATCCCACCTATCACCATAGACCTCAGCTCTTTAACCCCACCCCACGGCCACTCTCACCCCATCCCACCTATCACCATAGACCTCAGCTCTTTAATCCCACCCCACGGCCACTCTCAGCCCATCCCACCTATCACCATAGACCTCAGCTCTTTAACCCCACCCCTCAGCCACTCTCAGCCCCTCCCACCTATCACCATAGACCTCAGCTCTTTAACCCCACCCCACGGCCACTCTCAGCCCCTCCCACCTATCACCATAGACCTCAGCTCTTTAATCCCACCCCACGGCCACTCTCAGCCCCTCCCACCTATCACCATAGACCTCAGCTCTTTAACCCCACCCCACGGCCACTCTCAGCCCCTCCCACCTATCACCATAGACCTCAGCTCTTTAACCCCACCCCACGGCCACTCTCAGCCCCTCCCACCTATCACCATAGACCTCAGCTCTTTAATCCCACCCCACGGCCACTCTCAGCCCCTCCCACCTATCACCATAGACCTCAGCTCTTTAACCCCACCCCACGGCCACTCTCAGCCCCTCCCACCTATCACCATAGACCTCAGCTCTTTAACCCCACCCCACGGCCACTCTCAGCCCCTCCCACCTATCACCATAGACCTCAGCTCTTTAATCCCACCCCACGGCCACTCTCAGCCCCTCCCACCTATCACCATAGACCTCAGCTCTTTAACCCCACCCCACGGCCACTCTCAGCCCCTCCCACCTATCACCATAGACCTCAGCTCTTTAACCCCACCCCACAGCCACTCTCAGCCCCTCCCACCTATCACCATAGACCTCAGCTCTTTAAACCCACCCCACGGCCACTCTCAGCCCCTCCCACCTATCACCATAGACCTCAGCTCTTTAACCCCACCCCACGGCCACTCTCAGCCCCTCCCACCTATCACCATAGACCTCAGCTCTTTAACCCCACCCCACGGCCACTCTCAGCCCCTCCCACCTATCATCATAGACCTCAGCTCTTTAACCCCACCCCACGGCCACTCTCAGCCCCTCCCACCTATCACCATAGACCTCAGCTCTTTAATCCCACCCCACGGCCACTCTCAGCCCCTCCCACCTGTCACCATAGACCTCAGCTCTTTAATCCCACCCCACGGCCACTCTCAGCCCCTCCCACCTATCACCATAGACCTCAGCTCTTTAATCCCACCCCACGGCCACTCTCAGCCCCTCCCACCTGTCACCATAGACCTCAGCTCTTTAATCCCACCCCACAGCCCCTCCCACCTATCACCATAGACCTCAGCTCTTTAACCCCACCCGACGGCCACTCTCAGCCCCTCCCACCTATCACCATAGACCTCAGCTCTTTAATCCCACCCCACGGCCACTCTCAGCCCCTCCCACCTATCACCATAGACCTCAGCTCTTTAATCCCACCCCACGGCCACTCTCAGCCCCTCCCACCTATCACCATAGACCTCAGCTCTTTAATCCCACCCCTCGGCCACTCTCAGCCCCTCCCACCTATCACCATAGACCTCAGCTCTTTAACCCCACCCCACGGCCACTCTCAGCCCCTCCCACCTATCACCATAGACCTCAGCTCTTTAATCCCACCCCTCAGCCACTCTCAGCCCATCCCACCTATCACCATAGACCTCAGCTCTTTAATCCCACCCCACAGCCCCTCCCACCTATCACCATAGACCTCAGCTCTTTAACCCCACCCCACGGCCACTCTCAGCCCATCCCACCTATCACCATAGACCTCAGCTCTTTAACCCTACCCCACGGCCACTCTCAGCCCCTCCCACCTATCACCATAGACCTCAGCTCTTTAATCCCACCCCACGGCCACTCTCAGCCCATCCCACCTATCACCATAGACCTCAGCTCTTTAATCCCACCCCACGGCCACTCTCAGCCCATCCCACCTATCACCATAGACCTCAGCTCTTTAACCCCACCCCACGGCCACTCTCACCCCATCCCACCTATCACCATAGACCTCAGCTCTTTAATCCCACCCCACGGCCACTCTCAGCCCATCCCACCTATCACCATAGACCTCAACTCTTTAACCCCACCCCTCAGCCACTCTCAGCCCCTCCCACCTATCACCATAGACCTCAGCTCTTTAACCCCACCCCACGGCCACTCTCAGCCCCTCCCACCTATCACCATAGACCTCAGCTCTTTAATCCCACCCCTCAGCCACTCTCAGCCCATCCCACCTATCACCATAGACCTCAGCTCTTTAATCCCACCCCACAGCCCCTCCCACCTATCACCATAGACCTCAGCTCTTTAACCCCACCCCACGGCCACTCTCAGCCCATCCCACCTATCACCATAGACCTCAGCTCTTTAACCCCACCCCACGGCCACTCTCAGCCCCTCCCACCTATCACCATAGACCTCAGCTCTTTAATCCCACCCCACGGCCACTCTCAGCCCATCCCACCTATCACCATAGACCTCAGCTCTTTAATCCCACCCCACGGCCACTCTCAGCCCATCCCACCTATCACCATAAACCTCAGCTCTTTAACCCCACCCCACGGCCACTCTCAGCCCCTCCCACCTATCACCATAGACCTCAGCTCTTTTATCCCACCCCACGGCCACTCTCAGCTCATCCCACCTATCACCATAGACCTCAGCTCTTTAACCCCACCCCACGGCCACTCTCAGCCCCTCCCACCTATCACCATAGACCTCAGCTCTTTAATCCCACCCCTCAGCCACTCTCAGCCCATCCCACCTATCACCATAGACCTCAGCTCTTTAATCCCGCCACTCAGCCACTCTCAGCCCATCCCACCTATCACCATAGACCTCAGCTCTTTAATCCCACCCCTCAGCCACTCTCAGCCCCTCCCACCTATCACCATAGACCCCAGCTCTTTAATCCCACCCCTCAGCCACTCTCAGCCCATCCCACCTATCACCATAGACCTCAGCTCTTTAATCCCACCCCTCAGCCACTCTCAGCCCCTCCCACCTATCACCATAGACCCCAGCTCTTTAATCCCACCCCTCAGCCACTCTCAGCCCATCCCACCTATCACCATAGACCTCAGCTCTTTAATCCCACCCCTCAGCCACTCTCAGCCCATCCCACCTATCACCATAGAACACCCTCATGTGGTTTCCATGTGCCATATATTTTTCAATTGTGCTGTGATGTTTTACATACATGAACCTTTCTTATACTATAGAATCCACAGATTGTGAGCTAAAGATGAAAAACATTCCTACAACTATTATTATATTATTTATTGACTGACTATGACTTTCCAAATCGACCAACACTGCTATTTGTTCAATTCATTTTAAGTTAATGTTTAGATTTTTTAACCATTCCTGAACCTGTGATCAGAAACAAGCTACATAGGGGCAATACTAGAATACATGATCTAGTGATTTGGTCTATTCGCAGCCAAATCTACTGAGCTGTATGCCCCATACAGCACTCTGTTGGTGGCATTCATTTTGTATAATAATTTAAATTGAAAAACTGAGTCAAGTGTTGTTTTTTGTACCAGTTCATAAACCATGAGCCATGGAATCGGTACATCGAAAATCTCTTCCCATTTATTTTGCAACCTGTATGGGGCTGCTGTGAACATTTTTGTCCTCAAATGAAACTGGTATATTTTTCTATTTATGCCAATTTCGTTCAGCTAATTTCTATCTTTAAAATATGGTGGGCAAACAAGTTCCCTACCTTCTTCCTTTTCCACTTGCCTCCTCCATTTTTGTGGTAACTCTGCAATCAGTTGGTTGTAAGTTTGGATTGTGCAGACATTCCCATATATTTTCCATAGCTGCACATGTCCATAGCTGCACTCCTCCATTTCTATTCATAATATAATTAATACATATAGTAGCCTTTTTTTATCCATAAGGAATGTTTTTTTTATCAATCAGTATATTTGAGTTCAACCATAACATTTTTTCTATATTTTCTGGAGGATAAAACGGATTTGTAATTGTAACCAGCTTTGTATGGCTTGTTTAAGAAAGGGCAATACTTTAAATAAAATAACATTTTCAATTAGTCGGAAATGAGAAGTTGTAATCTGTCTAAAGGCAAAAAGGAAACTTTTCAACAAAGGATGAACATTTCTTAAATATCTACTGGAGAACCATTTTGGGTTTAAGTATAACTTATGTATGAGTGAAGCTTTTAGTGAGAGTTTTAAAGCTTTAATATGTATTAATTGTAGCCCCACAAACTCATAATCATTATATAAATAGTCACGTTTAATTTTGTCTGGCTTAGCATTCCAAATCAAGTGAAATATATGTAAACTGTGATAGGACCAAAGAGTTAATCAATGTGATTTTTCCACAAATAGACGTGTATTTACCTCTCCATTACATCTCCATGGTTGCAGAATCGCATCTAGTTTCCAATCTTTCTATCGAAATTGATTGTGGTAAGTTAATTTATATTTTTTGAGATGTGAATACCATGTACAGTGCCTTGCGAAAGTATTCGGCCCCCTTGAACTTTGCGACCTTTTGCCACATTTCAGGCTTCAAACATAAAGATATAAAACTGTATTTTTTTGTGAAGAATCAACAACAAGTGGGACACAATCATGAAGTGGAACGACATTTATTGGATATTTCAAACTTTTTTAACAAATCAAAAACTGAAAAATTGGGCGTGCAAAATTATTCAGCCCCTTTACTTTCAGTGCAGCAAACTCTCTCCAGAAGTTCAGTGAGGATCTCTGAATGATCCAATGTTGACCTAAATGACTAATGATGATAAATACAATCCACCTGTGTGTAATCAAGTCTCCGTATAAATGCACTTGCACTGTGATAGTCTCAGAGGTCCGTTAAAAGCGCAGAGAGCATCATGAAGAACAAGGAACACACCAGGCAGGTCCGAGATACTGTTGTGAAGAAGTTTAAAGCCGGATTTGGATACAAAAAGATTTCCCAAGCTTTAAACATCCCAAGGAGCACTGTGCAAGCGATAATATTGAAATGGAAGGAGTATCAGACCACTCCAAATCTACCAAGACCTGGCCGTCCCTCTAAACTTTCAGCTCATACAAGGAGAAGACTGATCAGAGATGCAGCCAAGAGGCCCATGATCACTCTGGATGAACTGCAGAGATCTACAGCTGAGGTGGGACACTCTTTCCATAGGACAAAAATCAGTCGTATATTGCACAAATCTGGCCTTTATGGAAGAGTGGCAAGAAGAAAGCCATTTCTTAAAGATATCCATAAAAAGTGTTGTTTAAAGTTTGCCACAAGCCACCTGGGAGACACACCAAACATGTGGAAGAAGGTGCTCTGGTCAGATGAACCCAAAATTGAACTTTTTGGCAACAATGCAAATCCTTATGTTTGGCGTAAAAGCAACACAGCTCATCACCCTGAACACACCATCCCCACTGTCAAACATGGTGGTGGCAGCATCATGGTTTGGGCCTGCTTTTCTTCAGCAGGGACAGGGAAGATGGTTAAAATTGATGGGAAGATGGATGGAGCCAAATACAGGACCATTCTGGAAGAAAACCTGATGGAGTCTGCAAAAGACCTGAGACTGGGACGGAGATTTGTCTTCCAACAAGACAATGATCCAAAACATAAAGCAAAATCTACAATGGAATGGTTCAAAAATAAACTTATCCAGGTGTTAGAATGGCCAAGTTAAAGTCCAGACCTGAATCCAATCGAGAATCTGTGGAAAGAACTGAAAACTGCTGTTCACAAATGCTCTCCATCCAACCTCACTGAGCTCGAGCTGTTTTGCAAGGAGGAATGGGAAAACATGTCAGTCTCTAGATGTGCAAAACTGATAGAGACATACCCCAAGCGACTTACAGCTGTAATCGCAGCAAAAGGTGGCGCTACAAAGTATTAACTTAAGGGGGCTGAATACTTTCGCAAGGCACTGTATGTCTACTTCACCTTTCGCCCATTTTATTGGTAAACTACAAGGTAGTGTAAACACTGTGTCTTTTAACGATCCAATACGTGATATGGTATACTTGTCATAATTAAGTTTTAGTCCAGAGAGGCTAGAAAAGTTATCAAGATTTTCAATGAGACTGTGCAGGGATCCAGATTACGGACTTAATAAAAAACTTGAATCATCGGCATACATTGACACATTTGTTTTATTCCCCTGGATTTTTAACCCTTTAATGTTCTTGTTTGATCTCATTTTAATAGCAAGCATCTCAATGGCCATAATAAATAAATATTGAGAAAACGGACAGCCTTGTTTTACTCCACTTAAAAGCTCAATACTTTCAGAGAAGTACCCATTATTTACTATTTTATATCTGGGGGTGCTGTACATAACTTAAACCACTGTATAAGAGATTCCCCGAAACTGAAGTAATCCAGGCATTTACATATAAATTCTAGTCGTACTTTATCAAACGTCTTTTCAAAATCTGCTATGAAGACCAGGCCTGGTATGTTTGATTTTTCATAATGTTAAATTGTTTAAAACAATTGTCATATAGAGTTGAAGTCAGAAGTTAACATCATTTTCTGGAAATTTCCAAGCTGTTTAAAGGCACGGTCAACTTAGTGTATGTTAACTTCTGACCCACTGGAATTGTGATACAGTGAATTACAGTTGAAGTCGGAAGTTTACATACACTTAGGTTGGAGTCTTTAAAACTTGTTTTTAAACCACTCCACAAGTTTCATGTTAACAAACTATAGTTTTGGCAAGTCGGTTAGGACATCTACTTTGTGCATGACACAAGTAATTTTTCCAACAATTGTTTACAAACAGATTATTTCACTTATCACAATTCCAGTGGGTCAGAAGTTTACATACACTAAGTTGACTGTGCCTTTAAACAGCTTGGAAAATTCCATAACATCATTCAGTTGAAATGGATGAGAAAATAATACATATGCTTAAAATATTTAGGTCCTCTTTCAAAATATAATTTGGTGAATCATGGATGACTCCATCATTTGTAATGAGTTTCTGTAAATTATTTTTTGTAGCATTTCCATGTTGAAGATTCACGAAAAGTTTCGCTTTATTTTTCTAATACATTACACTTGATCCTTCTTGATTAAGTACCTCCAATTCTTTTTGTTTTTCCTCTAATCTATGTTGTACCTCTATAGTAGTTTCCTTACCATCTACCTACACTGTTACTTCCTCTATTTCCTTTATTAGTCTAATCTCTTTTAACCTAAACCGCTTTAATGATGAGTATTGCATTGAATGGCCCCGAAAAATACATTTAGGGGATCTGCTGTACCTATGTTGTGCAGAAAAAAATCAATTATTATTTATTTTGTCTTAGTTAAAAACAAATTGCCATACAATAGGCTTTGATAAAATTTAATATATCCCCGTCCACGTGCAAATTCTGTAAGAGTTATATTGAGGCCAATTAGATGTTGGTTCCAATTGCATTCAATCTCCTATTAATACTTTTAAAAACGTTTGATGCCAGCAGGAATGAGACCAGGAAGTAATCAAGACGGCTAGCTTGATTAAGCCTCCTCCATGTACATATTACTAGGCCAGGGTTTTTCTTTCACATCTGCTCCTGCTACACCCTCTGGTGTTCATCCGGTGTCTTCTTGACCTACAGTTACTCTCCCTGTACACTCACTCCCTCTCTCTCTCTCTCTCTGTGATTGTGTGGTTGGAGACAGGTGTGGTGGAGTCAGAGCAGATCCCTACCAGCTGCAACTCGTTCCATAATCAAGACCTCTACAACTACTCAACCCTGCCACTTCCACTCTGCCAGATTGTAATCTCTGCTCAGTCAGTTTATGATTCTAACCATTTATGGTTATTCAAAATCCTGTTACTCTGCTATGCCTGTTTCCCTGCCTGACACCATTTATCCTCTCATTGCAGTTACCATTCTGTCTCTGGCTCCTGTCTCCTGTTCCACATCTCACCACCCAACTACCCTGCTCTGGATTTTACTCACTACCGTGGATTCCCCTCAGGACCTGTTTACCCTGTTCTACTCAGCTAACTCCAACCTCAGTCTCCACATCTGTTTTTTCTGCAACTCATCCAAGCTTCCCCGGATCTGCACTTCATATCTCCCTTTGTAACAATAAATATTTTGGTTCATACATCCCTGTTTCCTCATTTGAGTCTGCTCTTGGGTTCCCCTGTGTCGCTCCTCTTAACATTTTCAGCCTCCATATATCCACTAGTTCTAATGTATCCATGATATTTATGATCTCCTTAAATGCTTGAGGGTGATAGTCTGTAGTGTGATTTCCTTTACGATCCATTGAGGTACTTAAAACCGTATTATCTCCCACCATAATAGATTCATTCGTCGCTTATGAGCTCAATAGATTATCATAGATATATATTACCCCTTTTTCTCCCCTATTGGTAGTTACAGTCTTGTCTCATCGCTGCAACTCCTGTACGGACTCAGGAAAGGTGAAGGTCGAGAGGCAAGCATCCTCTGAAACACGACCCAACCAAGCCACACTGCTTCTTGATACAATTCCCGCTTAACTTGGAAGCCAGCCGCACCAATGTGTCAGAGGAAACACTGTACACCCCTAACTCTCAAAGTCCTCCTGGCTCCAGAGTGGAATGGCTCTTTGATATTGTCGGCACACTGTGTCGATAATGAAGGGGGATGTGCTTCTACTGGTTGGCTCTCCTCTGTGGCTTTCTCACTCAAACACCCACAGCCACATACAGCCCCCGAGCACCGCCCCCTTCTATTACACCAGGGGGGAAAAACAAGGAAAAAAATAAATTTGAGAGAGCCAATCAAACTCCTCGCACAATTTCTGAGCGAATATTGCATTTGACAAACAGCCTCCTTTCCAGACAAGTGTGTTCACAGCTCCCCCTGCGCTGTGAGTCACGTGGGTCAGCCAGGTTACAACCGTAAGGTTGAAGGGACTTATTAGTGCATGGGTTGGTTTGGCACCAGGAACCAATAGAACTGCAAATCTCAACACAGAGCCCCCCAGTAAAACATATACTGTGTCTACATTATCATGTGGAGGGGTTAAGATCAACAGTTGGTGCCTCAATGTTACGACAACATCTCCTCTCGCTTGTGTCCATGTGTTTAGTCAGTCAAGCAAGCCTTATCCCCCATCAATATTAGCTGATTAAGTTATATTTACTATTCCCTACGCCCCTGTTTTGGCATTCCCATTCAGGCGCAAGATCCTTGAACATTATTGAAGTTTCAAAACCCCCAGACAGTCGGGATTATCATATCCTGTCAATCACCAATTCTCATTTCTACAATGAGAGCTCTCAGTTCCCCATGTCGAGGCTTCTATTGGACTAAATTGGCCTACATACTATTGGTAGGACACCCATTTTGGGATTAAAATATTGTATTCCTGCTATGAATATCAAAAATGTAGCTCCCCTAAAAGCTTTTAAGTGACCAAGGGGAAATCCCATGTAGCCAAAGTATAAGCTTTGAGTAGAGATTGGCCCTCTATGTGGATCAGAGGAGGCTGGTGGGAGGAGCTATAGGAGGACAGGCTCATTGTAATGGTTGGAATGAAATCAAACATATGGAAACCACGTTTGACTCTGGTCCAATCATTTCATTCCAGCCATTACGATGAGCCCGTCCTCCTATAGCTCATCCCACCAGCCTCCATTGATGTGGATATAGCTGTCTGAGTGAAGTCCTCATGCAGCGTAAACTGTTCATCCTCTATTTGCAGATACAGTACAGTGCACCAGACTTGGCCCAAGAGCCTGGCAACAGCCCCTCACTTTAGACTCCAAGTCCATTCTCAGCAGTACAGACCTGGACCGTAAAGTGTCCAGCTCTGGAGTTCATCCAGCGCCATCATCAACCGTTCACTGAGACATTCCATCTTTGTGATATTTCAGCCTGATACTCTACAAGACTGAGTGACTAACTACAGGCCTATCTCATCGGTAAACATAGACGTGGAATCTTTTAGATCTTCGTCAATCATAAAATGACAGTAGATGAGATTATAATGAAGTGGTATGTTTTAGTATGCAGCTTTGTGGTGCTGCTATGATGTTTTGGTGCTTGGAATTTGCATGAAGGTTCACAGGAAACATACCCACAAATGTCAGAAAAGAGAATGCACACAAAGGTAGAAGGTAAAAAGTACACTGCCAGTTTGAGCAAACTGTAAGAAGAGGCATTTTCACTCTTCTACCCTCTCAAAAAGGGCTGTCATCACTAGCAATTTCCAAGATATGGCCGTAAGATCATGTACCCTCTGTAAGCATGGTATTACTTCTGGTATAATTAACGTGTAGCTTTTCAAACATGGTATTACCTCTGCTTTACTTTGATTGGCAGTAATGACATTGTCTTTCTCTTCTTGGGTTGATTCTCAATCCCACCTTCTTTCACCACATTATCTTTTAAAACACACCACCGCTGGCTTGTTTTAATATAATAGTGAATTAAGAAACTGTTATGAGTGCAGTGTTTTGATTAATTGGGCAAACGATGGGCAAATATTTTTATTTTTATTTTTATATGGCATAAAACGTCATGTTTTTAACTCCAAATAAACACAACTTTGAACCTGTTCACAAACATACAGTGCCTTCAGAAAGTATTCATAAAATGACTTCATACATTTAAAAAATGGTGTTAATAGCCTGAATTCAAAATGTATTAAATATTTATTTTTCTCACCCATCTAATCACAATACCCCATAATGACAAAGTGAAAACATGTTGGTTGTTGTTTAATACTAGACAGCTATTTTCAAGTCTTAACCATAGATTTTCAAGCCAATTTAAGTCAAAACTGTAACTAGGCCATTCAGAAACCTTCCATGTTGTCTTGGTAGGATTTTGCTTTAGCTTAGCTCTATTCCATTTATTTTTATCCAAAAAAACGATATAGTCCTTGTCAATGACAAGCATACTCATAACATCATGCAGCCACCAGCATGCCTAAAAATATGAGTGTGATGTGTTGTTGGATTTGCCCCAAACATAACGTTTGTATTCGCTTTGTTTGCCTTATTGCAAACAAGATGCACGTTTTGGAATATTTGTATTCTGTACAAGCTTCCTTCTTGTCACTCTGTTATTTAGGTTAGTATTGTGGAGTAACTACAATGTTGTTGAGCCATCCTCAGTTTCCTCCTATCACAGCCATTAAACTCTGTAACTGTTTTAAAGTCACCATTGGCTCATGGTGAAATCCCTAAGCGGTTTCCTTCCTCTCCGGCAACTAAGTTAGGAAGGAAGCCTGTTTCTTTGTAGTGACTGGGTGTATTGATACACTACCCAAAGTGTTAATTAATTACTTCACAATGCTCAAATGGATATTCAATGTCTGCTTTTCAATTTTTTTTACACATCTACCAATAGATGCCCTTCTTTGCGAGGCATTGGAAAACCTCCCTGGTCTTTGTGGTTGAATCTTTGTTTGAAATTCACTGCTCAATTGAGGGACCTTATAGATAATTGTATGTGTGGGGTAGAGAGATGAGGGAGTCATTCAAAAATAATGTTAAACACTATCATTGCACACAGAGTGAGTCCATAAAACTTAACATGTATATTTTTCTTTACTCCTGAACTTATTTAGGCTTGTCATAACAAAGGGGTTGAATAATTATTGACTGAAGATTTTTCAGCCTGTTATTATTAATTAATCTGTAAAAGTATCTTAACACATGATTCCACTTTGACATTATGGGGTATTGTGTGTAGAGCAGTGACACAAAATTTCAATTTTATGCATTTAAAATTCAGGCTTTAACACAACAAAATGTGGAAAAAGTCAAGGGCTGTGAGTACTTTCTGAAGGCACTGTAAATGGATCAAACACATATCGATCCTTAACATTTAAAACAATCTGCTACGGAGTCTAAAATATATGTGTGGGTGATATTGTTCAAATAGTGAAACTTAATGCTTATTAAGTGTTTGAAATGACTACTAAACATCTGTTCCATCTTGACTTGTTGTAATTTGGGTTTATCTATGGCCATATTTGTGGTGAACATAAAAAATGATCTCAGAGAAATAACACAATCTTACTTTCACAGTACACAATGTGACAAGAAAAGACTTCTGTCTGCGGTTCTTCATTTGAGTCATCCTCAAGGGGAGAGTTAGCAACAACTGACACTGAAAGTCTTATTTTTCTCCTCAGAGTAAGTAAGGAAGCACGGTGGTTTCTCTGCTTGGATGTGGGCTTGTGCAGCCCGCAGCTAAATGAAACAGAGTTAATAAACGAACGAGGACTTCTTGTCAGTAAAGCCTTTTCCGGCCATCAACAGTTCAATGTTCCTAACCACCATAACCGTTTCCAAATAGAATGAAAGTGTCAATTCAACTTTTCACACTGTTTTTATGTGAAGATCGAAAATTCTCCCATAGAGATCAGTCAAAAATATTGACACTTTACAACATTTTTCAATCTAACAAAATAAGGTTGATCACATCACTTATTGCTCTTTTTTGATGGCCAGCTTTCTTTTAGGTTTCTTCTAACATTCCATACTACTAAGGACGCCCACATACACATTATATGAGATCATTCATCAACCTAACTAAGTTGACAGCGAGCTGAATAACATACAGAAGCTTCCTCTGGCCATGTGTTATAAACAATCATTGATGAACAATGCTGTTGATTTCCTGAAGCGGCTATTTTTTATGTAAAACATAAATGGCTGGTATCCCCACTCAATGTGAAGGGTCTAAAGAACTTTAAGAGTGATAGTGTATATGAGAAACAGACTGTATGTAGTTCATTCATACAGTCATTGATCCTGAATTAATTCAATATACAGTATGTTGTGTTCATGTATTATTTTGTTAAGGCCATAGGTATAGTACCTTTGCAAAGCTGAGAAAGGCATTCAACTGTCAGGAAAACAAGAATGGAGAAAAAGCAATAAACCAGGCAAGAGGCTAAAAGGCACTTAACCCATAAAAGTCTAAGATCTGTCTAAGCCGGGGGAGGGGGGTTCTAATAAGCTATAATGGAATTGTTTCAATAAGGTCATACCAATTATAATTTTGTGATTTGATTTTGAATTTTAAAACCCCTTCAAGTATAAAAATATAAAAACATTATTTGATAAAAATGTTTTTGGGCCTTACTGCTATTACCCATACAAACGCATGGAATAACAGATTGTCCCTAAAAAAGTAATCAAAAGGAAGTTTGTTCTGAAGTATCTGTCCTATATCTGAAATATATAAGAAAGATCAGGAAACATTTTATATATATATAAATATATATATATTTAAATGTATTTAACCCCTTATTTTTGGCACTAAACAGTTTACATATACTACGTACTTCCATACATTTTTTCAACTGGTACAGGGGGAACCTTCAGACAAGGCTTGTGAGGCCTGTGGGCGTCCTAGAGCATAACAACCCACATGTACAGTACCAGTCAAATGTTTGGACACACCTACTCATTGAAGGATTTTTCTTTATTTTTACTATTTTCTACATTGTAAAATAAAAGTGAAGACATCAAAATGATGAAATAACACATGGAATCAAGTAGTAACCAAGAAAGTGTTAAACAAATCAAAATATATTTCATATTTGAGATTCTTCAAAGTAGCCACCCTTTGCCTTGATGACAGCTTTGCACATTCTTGGCATTCTCTCAACCAGCTTTATGAGGAATGCTTTTCCAACAGTCTTGAATAGGCTGAGCACTTGTTTTGGCTGCTTTTCCTTCACTCTGTGGTCCAAGTCATCCCAAACCATCTCAATTGGATTGAGGTTGGGTGATTGTGGAGGCCAGGTCATCAGATGCAGCACTCCATCACTCTCCTTCTTGGTCAAATAGCCCTTACACAGCCTGAAGATGTGTTGGGTCATTGTCCTGTTGAAAAATGATAGTCCCACAAAGCCCAAACCAGTTGGGATGACGTATCGCTGCAGAATGCTGTGGTAGCCATGCTGGTTAAATGTGCCTACATTCAAAATAAATCCCTGACAGTGTCACCAGCAAAGCACCATCACACCTCCTCCTCCATGCTTCTCTGTGTCTCACAAAGACACAGTGGTTGCAACCAAAAATCTCAAATTTGGACTCATCAGGCCAACGGACAGATTTCCCAAGCAAGTCTCTTCTTCTTATTGGTGTCCTTTAGTAGTTGTTTCTTTGCATCAATTTGACTGTGAAGGCCTGATTCATACAGTCTCCTCCAAACAATTCATATTGAGAAGGTGCCATGTGAAAAACCCTTGAATGAGTTGGTGTGTCCAAACTTTTGATTGGTATTGTATGTGGTTTCGTATCGTTCGGACAATACATACGATTTTGTGAAAAGACCGATTTTCGGGATGTCTCATGGTCTGACAAACAGTAAAAGTGTGACATCTGCGGATGTGGTGGATTGAGATGCAACAAAAAACAAAGGGGGTTGAGAGCAAGTGGCAATTCTTTCTCTCTGAATGTACATTGTAGGAGGTACCATTATCTACTGCATATCTTAAAGAGATTCTGAAGGGGAGGGGATACGGTCATTCAAAAGCAACAGTAATATTCAAACACACTGCTCTGGTGAGTGACCAGTCATAGAGAGAAGTTCCAGAATCTCTCTGAGGGAGATTTTGCATTTTAAACATAGCACCTTCTTAGAGAATTCTGTCACAATACTGTACATATTCACTTATTTACAGTGAACTTGACAGCGGGTTGGAAAAATAAGCTGTATGGTAAAACGGATTAGATACTTGCCATTATTGTTATGAAGGAATAAAATAAATACATTTCAAAGTGGCATGTCTAATATTGTGCATGTTATAATACACATCTGCTCTATGATAATTATACATATAACATCTGCTCTATGATAACTATACATATAACATCTGCTCTATGATAACTATACATATAACATCTGCTCTATGATAACTATACATATAACATCTGCTCTATGATAACTATACATATAACATCTGCTCTATGATAACTATACATATAACATCTGCTCTATGATAACTATACATATAACATCTGCTCTATGATAACTATACATATAACATCTGCTCTATGATAACTACACATATAACATCTGCTCTATGATAACTATACATATAACATCTGCTCTATGATAACTATACATATAACATCTGCTCTATGATAACTATACATATAACATCTGCTCTATGATAACTACACATATAACATCTGCTCTATGATAACTATACATATAACATCTGCTCTATGATAACTACACATATAACATCTGCTCTATGATAACTACACATATAACATCTGCTCTATGATAACTATACATATAACATCTGCTCTATGATAACTATACATATAACATCTGCTCTATGATAACTATACATATAACATCTGCTCTATGATAACTATACATATAACATCTGCTCTATGATAACTATACATATAACATCTGCTCTATGATAAGTATACATATAACATCTGCTCTATATACATATAACATCTGCTCTATGATAACTATACATATAACATCTGCTCTATGATAACTATACATATAACATCTGCTCTATGATAACTATACATATAACATCTGCTCTATGATAACTATACATATAACATCTGCTCTATGATAAGTATACATATAACATCTGCTCTATGATAACTATACATATAACATCTGCTCTATGATAACTATACATATAACATCTGCTCTATGATAACTATACATATAACATCTGCTCTATGATAACTATACATATAACATCTGCTCTATGATAACTATACATATAACATCTGCTCTATGATAACTATACATATAACATCTGCTCTATGATAACTATACATATAACATCTGCTCTATGATAAGTATACATATAACATCTGCTCTATGATAACTATACATATAACATCTGCTCTATGATAACTATACATATAACATCTGCTCTATGATAACTATACATATAACATCTGCTCTATGATAACTATACATATAACATCTGCTCTATGATAACTATACATATAACATCTGCTCTATGATAACTATACATATAACATCTGCTCTATGATAACTATACATATAACATCTGCTCTATGATAACTATACATATAAACATCTGCTCTATGATAACTATACATATAACATCTGCTCTATGATAACTACACATATAACATCTGCTCTATGATAACTATACATATAACATCTGCTCTAATCTGCTCTCTGATAACTATACATATAACATCTGCTCTATGATAACTATACATATAACATCTGCTCTATGATAACTATACATATAACATCTGCTCTATGATAACTATACATATAACATCTGCTCTATGATAACTATACATATAACATCTGCTCTATGATAACTATACATATAACATCTGCTCTATGATAACTATACATATAACATCTGCTCTATGATAACTATACATATAACATCTGCTCTATGATAACTATACATATAACATCTGCTCTATGATAACTATACATATAACATCTGCTCTATGATAACTATACATATAACATCTGCTCTATGATAACTATACATATAACATCTGCTCTATGATAACTATACATATAACATCTGCTCTATGATAAGTATACATATAACATCTGCTCTATGATAACTATACATATAACATCTGCTCTATGATAACTATACATATAACATCTGCTCTATGATAACTATACATATAACATCTGCTCTATGATAACTATACATATAACATCTATGATAACTCATATCATCTGCTCTATGATAACTATACATATAACATCTGCTCTATGATAAGTATACATATAACATCTGCTCTATGATAACTATACATATAACATCTGCTCTATGATAACTATACATATAACATCTGCTCTATGATAACTATACATATAACATCTGCTCTATGATAACTATACATATAACATCTGCTCTATGATAACTATACATATAACATCTGCTCTATGATAACTATACATATAACATCTGCTCTATGATAACTATACATATAACATCTGCTCTATGATAACTATACATATAACATCTGCTCTATGATAACTATACATATAACATCTGCTCTATGATAACTATACATATAACATCTGCTCTATGATAACTATACATATAACATCTGCTCTATGATAACTATACATATAACATCTGCTCTATGATAACTATACATATAACATCTGCTCTATGATAACTATACATATAACATCTGCTCTCATCTGCTCTATGATAACTATACATATAACATCTGCTCTATGATAACTACACATATAACATCTGCTCTATGATAACTATACATATAACATCTGCTCTATGATAAATATACATATAACATCTGCTCTATGATAACTATACATATAACATCTGCTCTATGATAACTATACATATAACATCTGCTCTATGATAACTATACATATAACATCTGCTCTATGATAACTATACATATAACATCTGCTCTATGATAACTATACATATAACATCTGCTCTCATCTGCTCTATGATAACTATACATATAACATCTGCTCTATGATAACTATACATATAACATCTGCTCTATGATAACTATACATATAACATCTGCTCTATGATAAGTATACATATAACATCTGCTCTATGATAACTA
This sequence comes from Oncorhynchus keta, assembly GCF_023373465.1. Classification (NCBI taxonomy): domain Eukaryota; kingdom Metazoa; phylum Chordata; class Actinopteri; order Salmoniformes; family Salmonidae; genus Oncorhynchus; species Oncorhynchus keta. The sequence goes on along the minus strand of NC_068441.1, from coordinate 44,071,701 downwards.
TACATATAACATCTGCTCTATGATAACTATACATATAACATCTGCTCTATGATAACTATACATATAACATCTGCTCTATGATAACTATACATATAACATCTGCTCTCATCTGCTCTATGATAACTATACATATAACATCTGCTCTATGATAACTATACATATAACATCTGCTCTATGATAACTATACATATAACATCTGCTCTATGATAACTATACATATAACATCTGCTCTATGATAACTATACATATAAACATCTGCTCTATGATAAGTATACATATAACATCTGCTCTATGATAACTATACATATAACATCTGCTCTATGATAACTATACATATAACATCTGCTCTATGATAACTATACATATAACATCTGCTCTCATCTGCTCTATGATAACTATACATATAACATCTAACATCTCTCTATGATAACTATACATATAACATCTGCTCTATGATAACTATACATATAACATCTGCTCTATGATAACTATACATATAACATCTGCTCTATGATAACTATACATATAACATCTGCTCTCTATATCTGCTCTATGATAACTATACATATAACATCTGCTCTATGATAAGTATACATATAACATCTGCTCTATGATAACTATACATATAACATCTGCTCTATGATAACTATACATATAACATCTGCTCTATGATAACTATACATATAACATCTGCTCTATGATAACTATACATATAACCTCTGCTCTCATCTGCTCTATGATAACTATACATATAACATCTGCTCTATGATAACTATACATATAACATCTGCTCTATGATAACTATACATATAACATCTGCTCTATGATAACTATACATATAACATCTGCTCTATGATAACTATACATATAACATCTGCTCTATGATAACTATACATATAACATCTGCTCTATGATAACTATACATATAACATCTGCTCTATGATAACTATACATATAATATCTGATAACTCTCATCTGCTCTATGATAACTATACATATAACATCTGCTCTATGATAACTATACATATAACATCTGCTCTATGATAACTATACATATAACATCTGCTCTATGATAACTACACATATAACATCTGCTCTATGATAACTATACATATAACATCTGCTCTATGATAAGTATACATATAACATCTGCTCTATGATAACTATACATATAACATCTGCTCTATGATAAGTATACATATAACATCTGCTCTATGATAACTATACATATAACATCTGCTCTATGATAAGTATACATATAACATCTGCTCTATGATAACTATACATATAACATCTGCTCTATGATAACTATACATATAACATCTGCTCTATGATAACTATACATATAACATCTGCTCTATGATAACTATACATATAACATCTGCGCTCATCTGCTCTATGATAACTATACATATAACATCTGCTCTATGATAAGTATACATATAACATCTGCTCTATGATAACTATACATATAACATCTGCTCTATGATAACTATACATATAACATCTGCTCTATGATAACTATACATATAACATCTGCTCTATGATAACTATACATATAACCTCTGCTCTCATCTGCTCTATGATAACTATACATATAACATCTGCTCTATGATAACTACACATATAACATCTGCTCTATGATAACTATACATATAACATCTGCTCTATGATAACTATACATATAACATCTGCTCTATGATAACTATACATATAACATCTGCTCTATGATAACTATACATATAACATCTGCTCTATGATAACTATACATATAACATCTGCTCTATGATAACTATACATATAACATCTGCTCTCATCTGCTCTATGATAACTATACATATAACATCTGCTCTCATCTGCTCTATGATAACTATACATATAACATCTGCTCTATGATAACTACACATATAACATCTGCTCTATGATAACTATACATATAACATCTGCTCTATGATAAATATACATATAACATCTGCTCTATGATAACTATACATATAACATCTGCTCTATGATAACTATACATATAACATCTGCTCTATGATAACTATACATATAACATCTGCTCTATGATAACTATACATATAACATCTGCTCTCATCTGCTCTATGATAACTATACATATAACATCTGCTCTATGATAACTATACATATAACATCTGCTCTATGATAACTATACATATAACATCTGCTCTCATCTGCTCTATGATAACTATACATATAACATCTGCTCTATGATAACTACACATATAACATCTGCTCTATGATAACTATACATATAACATCTGCTCTATGATAAGTATACATATAACATCTGCTCTATGATAACTATACATATAACATCTGCTCTATGATAACTATACATATAACATCTGCTCTATGATAACTATACATATAACATCTGCTCTATGATAACTATACATATAACATCTGCTCTCATCTGCTCTATGATAACTATACATATAACATCTGCTCTATGATAACTACACATATAACATCTGCTCTATGATAACTATACATATAACATCTGCTCTATGATAAGTATACATATAACATCTGCTCTATGATAACTATACATATAACATCTGCTCTATGATAAGTATACATATAACATCTGCTCTATGATAACTATACATATAACATCTGCTCTATGATAACTATACATATAACATCTGCTCTATGATAACTATACATATAACATCTGCTCTATGATAACTATACATATAACATCTGCTCTATGATAACTATACATATAACATCTGCTCTATGATAACTATACATATAACATCTGCTCTATGATAACTATACATATAACATCTGCTCTCATCTGCTCTATGATAACTATACATATAACATCTGCTCTATGATAAGTATACATATAACATCTGCTCTATGATAACTATACATATAACATCTGCTCTATGATAACTATACATATAACATCTGCTCTATGATAACTATACATATAACATCTGCTCTATGATAACTATACATATAACCTCTGCTCTCATCTGCTCTATGATAACTATACATATAACATCTGCTCTATGATAACTACACATATAACATCTGCTCTATGATAACTATACATATAACATCTGCTCTATGATAACTATACATATAACATCTGCTCTATGATAACTATACATATAACATCTGCTCTATGATAACTATACATATAACATCTGCTCTATGATAACTATACATATAACATCTGCTCTATGATAACTATACATATAACATCTGCTCTCATCTGCTCTATGATAACTATACATATAACATCTGCTCTATGATAACTATACATATAACATCTGCTCTATGATAACTATACATATAACATCTGCTCTATGATAACTATACATATAACATCTGCTCTATGATAACTATACATATAACATCTGCTCTATGATAACTATACATATAACATCTGCTCTATGATAACTATACATATAACATCTGCTCTATGATAACTATACATATAACATCTGCTCTATGATAACTATACATATAACATCTGCTCTATGATAACTATACATATAACATCTGCTCTATGATAACTATACATATAACATCTGCTCTATGATAACTATACATATAACATCATATAACATCTCTATGATAACTATACATATAACATCTGCTCTATGATAACTATACATATAACATCTGCGCTCATCTGCTCTATGATAACTATACATATAACATCTGCTCTATGATAAGTACACATATAACATCTGCTCTATGATAACTATACATATAACATCTGCTCTATGATAACTATACATATAACATCTGCTCTATGATAACTATACATATAACATCTGCTCTATGATAACTATACATATAACATCTCTGATAACTATACATCTCATCTGCTCTATGATAACTATACATATAACATCTGCTCTATGATAACTATACATATAACATCTGCTCTATGATAACTATACATATAACATCTGCTCTATGATAACTATACATATAACATCTGCTCTATGATAACTATACATATAACATCTGCTCTATGATAACTATACATATAACATCTGCTCTATGATAACTATACATATAACATCTGCTCTATGATAACTATACATATAAATCTGCTCTCATCTGCTCTATGATAACTATACATATAAATCTGCTCTCATCTGCTCTATGATAACTATACATATAACATCTGCTCTATGATAACTATACATATAACATCTGCTCTATGATAACTATACATATAACATCTGCTCTATGATAACTATACATATAACATCTGCTCTATGATAACTATACATATAACATCTGCTCTATGATAACTATACATATATCTGCTCATATAACATCTGCTCTATGATAACTATACATATAACATCTGCTCTATGATAACTATACATATAAACATCTGCTCTATGATAACTATACATATAACATCTGCTCTATGATAACTATACATATAACATCTGCTCTATGATAACTATACATATAACATCTGCTCTATGATCATCTGCTCTATGATAACTATACATATAACATCTGCTCTATGATAACTACACATATAACATCTGCTCTATGATAAGTATACATATAACATCTGCTCTATGATAACTATACATATAACATCTGCTCTATGATAACTATACATATAACATCTGCTCTATGATAACTATACATATAACATCTGCTCTATGATAACTATACATATAACATCTGCTCTATGATAACTATACATATAACATCTGCTCTCATCTGCTCTATGATAACTATACATATAACATCTGCTCTATGATAACTACACATATAACATCTGCTCTATGATAACTATACATATAACATCTGCTCTATGATAAGTATACATATAACATCTGCTCTATGATAACTATACATATAACATCTGCTCTATGATAAGTATACATATAACATCTGCTCTATGATAACTATACATATAACATCTGCTCTATGATAACTATACATATAACATCTGCTCTATGATAACTATACATATAACATCTGCTCTATGATAACTATACATATAACATCTGCTCTATGATAACTATACATATAACATCTGCTCTATGATAACTATACATATAACATCTGATAACTATACTCATCTGCTCTATGATAACTATACATATAACATCTGCTCTATGATAAGTATACATATAACATCTGCTCTATGATAACTATACATATAACATCTGCTCTATGATAACTATACATATAACATCTGCTCTATGATAACTATACATATAACATCTGCTCTATGATAACTATACATATAACCTCTGCTCTCATCTGCTCTATGATAACTATACATATAACATCTGCTCTATGATAACTACACATATAACATCTGCTCTATGATAACTATACATATAACATCTGCTCTATGATAACTATACATATAACATCTGCTCTATGATAACTATACATATAACATCTGCTCTATGATAACTATACATATAACATCTGCTCTATGATAACTATACATATAACATCTGCTCTATGATAACTATACATATAACATCTGCTCTCATCTGCTCTATGATAACTATACATATAACATCTGCTCTCATCTGCTCTATGATAACTATACATATAACATCTGCTCTATGATAACTATACATATAACATCTGCTCTATGATAACTATACATATAACATCTGCTCTATGATAACTATACATATAACATCTGCTCTATGATAACTATACATATAACATCTGCTCTATGATAACTATACATATAACATCTGCTCTATGATAACTATACATATAACCTCTGCTCTCATCTGCTCTATGATAACTATACATATAACATCTGCTCTATGATAACTACACATATAACATCTGCTCTATGATAACTATACATATAACATCTGCTCTATGATAACTATACATATAACATCTGCTCTATGATAACTATACATATAACATCTGCTCTATGATAAGTACACATATAACATCTGCTCTATGATAACTATACATATAACATCTGCTCTATGATAACTATACATATAACATCTGCTCTCATCTGCTCTATGATAACTATACATATAACATCTGCTCTATGATAACTATACATATAACATCTGCTCTATGATAACTATACATATAACATCTGCTCTATGATAACTACACATATAACATCTGCTCTATGATAACTACACATATAACATCTGCTCTATGATAAGTATACATATAACATCTGCTCTATGATAACTATACATATAACATCTGCTCTATGATAAGTATACATATAACATCTGCTCTATGATAACTATACATATAACATCTGCTCTATGATAAGTATACATATAACATCTGCTCTATGATAACTATACATATAACATCTGCTCTATGATAACTATACATATAACATCTGCTCTATGATAACTATACATATAACATCTGCTCTATGATAACTATACATATAACATCTGCTCTATGATAACTATACATATAACATCTGCTCTATGATAACTATACATATAACATCTGCTCTATGATAACTATACATATAACATCTGCTCTATGATAACTATACATATAACATCTGCTCTATGATAACTATACATATAACATCTGCTCTATGATAACTATACATATAACATCTGCTCTATGATAACTATACATATAACCTCTGCTCTCATCTGCTCTATGATAACTATACATATAACATCTGCTCTATGATAACTACACATATAACATCTGCTCTATGATAACTATACATATAACATCTGCTCTATGATAACTATACATATAACATCTGCTCTATGATAACTATACATATAACATCTGCTCTATGATAACTATACATATAACATCTGCTCTATGATAACTATACATATAACATCTGCTCTATGATAACTATACATATAACATCTGCTCTCATCTGCTCTATGATAACTATACATATAACATCTGCTCTCATCTGCTCTATGATAACTATACATATAACATCTGCTCTATGATAACTATACATATAACATCTGCTCTATGATAACTATACATATAACATCTGCTCTATGATAAATATACATATAACATCTGCTCTATGATAACTATACATATAACATCTGCTCTATGATAACTATACATATAACATCTGCTCTATGATAACTATACATATAACATCTGCTCTATGATAACTATACATATAACATCTGCTCTCATCTGCTCTATGATAACTATACATATAACATCTGCTCTATGATAACTATACATATAACATCTGCTCTATGATAACTATACATATAACATCTGCTCTATGATAACTATACATATAACATCTGCTCTATGATAACTATACATATAACATCTGCTCTATGATAACTATACATATAACATCTGCTCTATGATAACTATACATATAACATCTGCTCTATGATAAGTATACATATAACATCTGCTCTATGATAACTATACATATAACATCTGCTCTATGATAACTACACATATAACATCTGCTCTATGATAACTATACATATAACATCTGCTCTATGATAACTATACATATAACATCTGCTCTCATCTGCTCTATGATAACTATACATATAACATCTGCTCTATGATAAGTATACATATAACATCTGCTCTATGATAACTATACATATAACATCTGCTCTATGATAACTATACATATAACATCTGCTCTATGATAACTATACATATAACATCTGCTCTATGATAAGTATACATATAACATCTGCTCTATGATAACTATACATATAACATCTGCTCTATGATAACTATACATATAACATCTGCTCTATGATAACTATACATATAACATCTGCTCTATGATAACTATACATATAACATCTGCTCTATGATAACTATACATATAACATCTGCTCTATGATAACTATACATATAACATCTGCTCTCATCTGCTCTATGATAACTATACATATAACATCTGCTCTATGATAAGTATACATATAACATCTGCTCTATGATAACTATACATATAACATCTGCTCTATGATAACTATACATATAACATCTGCTCTATGATAACTATACATATAACATCTGCTCTATGATAACTATACATATAACCTCTGCTCTCATCTGCTCTATGATAACTATACATATAACATCTGCTCTATGATAAATATACATATAACATCTGCTCTATGATAACTATACATATAACATCTGCTCTATGATAACTATACATATAACATCTGCTCTATGATAACTATACATATAACATCTGCTCTATGATAACTATACATATAACATCTGCTCTATGATAACTATACATATAACATCTGCTCTATGATAACTATACATATAACATCTGCTCTATGATAACTATACATATAACATCTGCTCTATGATAACTATACATATAACATCTGCTCTCATCTGCTCTATGATAACTATACATATAACATCTGCTCTATGATAACTATACATATAACATCTGCTCTATGATAACTATACATATAACATCTGCTCTATGATAACTATACATATAACATCTGCTCTATGATAACTATACATATAACATCTGCTCTATGATAACTATACATATAACATCTGCTCTATGATAACTATACATATAACATCTGCTCTATGATAACTATACATATAACATCTGCTCTATGATAACTATACATATAACATCTGCTCTCATCTGCTCTATGATAACTATACATATAACATCTGCTCTATGATAAGTATACATATAACATCTGCTCTATGATAACTATACATATAACATCTGCTCTATGATAACTATACATATAACATCTGCTCTATGATAACTATACATATAACATCTGCTCTATGATAACTATACATATAACATCTGCTCTATGATAACTATACATATAACATCTGCTCTATGATAACTATACATATAACATCTGCTCTATGATAACTATACATATAACATCTGCTCTCATCTGCTCTATGATAACTATACATATAACATCTGCTCTATGATAAGTATACATATAACATCTGCTCTATGATAACTATACATATAACATCTGCTCTATGATAACTATACATATAACATCTGCTCTCATCTGCTCTATGATAACTATACATATAACATCTGCTCTATGATAACTATACATATAACATCTGCTCTATGATAACTATACATATAACATCTGCTCTCATCTGCTCTATGATAACTATACATATAACATCTGCTCTATGATAACTATACATATAACATCTGCTCTATGATAACTATACATATAACATCTGCTCTATGATAACTATACATATAACATCTGCTCTATGATAACTATACATATAACATCTGCTCTATGATAACTATACATATAACATCTGCTCTATGATAACTATACATATAACATCTGCTCTATGATAACTATACATATAACATCTGCTCTCATCTGCTCTATGATAACTATACATATAACATCTGCTCTATGATAACTATACATATAACATCTGCTCTATGATAACTATACATATAACATCTGCTCTATGATAAGTATACATATAACATCTGCTCTATGATAACTATACATATAACATCTGCTCTATGATAAGTATACATATAACATCTGCTCTATGATAACTATACATATAACATCTGCTCTATGATAAGTATACATATAACATCTGCTCTATGATAACTATACATATAACATCTGCTCTATGATAACTATACATATAACATCTGCTCTATGATAACTATACATATAACATCTGCTCTATGATAACTATACATATAACATCTGCTCTATGATAACTATACATATAACATCTGCTCTATGATAAGTATACATATAACATCTGCTCTATGATAACTATACATATAACATCTGCTCTATGATAACTATACATATAACATCTGCTCTATGATAACTATACATATAACATCTGCTCTATGATAACTATACATATAACATCTGCTCTATCTACATATAACATCTGCTCTATGATAACTATACATATAACATCTGCTCTATGATAACTATACATATAACATACATATAACATCTGCTCTATGATAACTATACATATAACATCTGCTCTATGATAAGTATACATATAACATCTGCTCTATGATAACTATACATATAACATCTGCTCTATGATAACTATACATATAACATCTGCTCTATGATAACTATACATATAACATCTGCTCTATGATAAATATACATATAACATCTGCTCTATGATAACTATACATATAACATCTGCTCTATGATAACTATACATATAACATCTGCTCTCATCTGCTCTATGATAACTATACATATAACATCTGCTCTATGATAAGTATACATATAACATCTGCTCTATGATAACTATACATATAACATCTGCTCTATGATAACTATACATATAACATCTGCTCTCATCTGCTCTATGATAACTATACATATAACATCTGCTCTATGATAACTATACATATAACATCTGCTCTATGATAACTATACATATAACATCTGCTCTCATCTGCTCTATGATAACTATACATATAACATCTGCTCTATGATAACTACACATATAACATCTGCTCTATGATAAGTATACATATAACATCTGCTCTATGATAAGTATACATATAACATCTGCTCTATGATAACTATACATATAACATCTGCTCTATGATAACTATACATATAACATCTGCTCTATGATAACTATACATATAACATCTGCTCTATGATAACTATACATATAACATCTGCTCTCATCTGCTCTATGATAACTATACATATAACATCTGCTCTATGATAACTACACATATAACATCTGCTCTATGATAACTATACATATAACATCTGCTCTATGATAAGTATACATATAACATCTGCTCTATGATAACTATACATATAACATCTGCTCTATGATAAGTATACATATAACATCTGCTCTATGATAACTATACATATAACATCTGCTCTATGATAAGTATACATATAACATCTGCTCTATGATAACTATACATATAACATCTGCTCTATGATAACTATACATATAACATCTGCTCTATGATAACTATACATATAACATCTGCTCTATGATAACTATACATATAACATCTGCTCTATGTAACTATACATATAACATCTGCTCTATGATAACTATACATATAACATCTGCTCTATGATAACTATACATATAACATCTGCTCTATGATAACTATACATATAACATCTGCTCTATGATAACTATACATATAACATCTGCTCTATGATAACTATACATATAACATCTGCTCTCATCTGCTCTATGATAACTATACATATAACATCTGCTCTATGATAAGTATACATATAACATCTGCTCTATGATAACTATACATATAACATCTGCTCTATGATAACTATACATATAACATCTGCTCTATGATAACTATACATATAACATCTGCTCTATGATAACTATACATATGCTCTCATCTGCTCTCATATAACATCTGCTCTATGATAACTATACATATAACATCTGCTCTATGATAACTATACATATAACATCTGCTCTATGATAACTATACATATAACATCTGCTCTATGATAACTATACATATAACATCTGCTCTATGATAACTATACATATAACATCTGCTCTATGATAACTATACATATAACATCTGCTCTATGATAACTATACATATAACATCTGCTCTATGATAACTATACATATAACATCTGCTCTCATCTGCTCTATGATAACTATACATATAACATCTGCTCTCATCTGCTCTATGATAACTATACATATAACATCTGCTCTATGATAACTATACATATAACATCTGCTCTACGATAAGTATACATATAACATCTGCTCTATGATAACTATACATATAACATCTGCTCTATGATAACTATACATATAACATCTGCTCTATGATAACTACACATACAACATCTGCTCTATGATAAGTATACATATAACATCTGCTCTATGATAACTATACATATAACATCTGCTCTATGATAACTATACATATAACATCTGCTCTATGATAACTATACATATAACATCTGCTCTATGATAACTATACATATAACATCTGCTCTACGATAAGTATACATATAACATCTGCTCTATGATAACTATACATATAACATCTGCTCTATCATAACTATACATATAACATCTGCTCTATGATAACTATACATATATCATCTGCTCTATGATAACTACACATATAACATCTGCTCTATGATAATTATACATATAACATCTGCTCTATGATAACTATACATATAACATCTGCTCTATGATAAGTATACATATAACATCTGCTCTATGATAAGTATACATATAACATCTGCTCTATGATAACTACACATATAACATCTGCTCTATGATAACTATACATATAACATCTGCTCTATGATAACTATACATATAACATCTGCTCTATGATAACTATACATATAACATCTGCTCTATGATAACTATACATATAACATCTGCTCTATGATAACTATACATATAACATCTGCTCTATGATAACTATACATATAACATCTGCTCTATGATAACTATACATATAACATCTGCTCTATGATAACTATACATATAACATCTGCTCTATGATAACTATACATATAACATCTGCTCTATGATAACTATACATATAACATCTGCTCTATGATAACTATACATATAACATCTGCTCTATGATAACTATACATATAACATCTGCTCTATGATAACTATACATATAACATCTGCTCTATGATAACTATACATATAACATCTGCTCTATGATAACTATACATATAACATCTGCTCTATCTGCTCTATGATAACTATACATATAACATCTGCTCTATGATAACTATACATATAACATCTGCTCTATGATAATAACTATACATATAACATCTGCTCTATGATAACTATACATATAACATCTGCTCTATGATAACTATACATATAACATCTGCTCTATGATAACTATACATATAACATCTGCTCTATGATAACTATACATATAACATCTGCTCTATGATAATTATACATATACCATCTGCTCTGATAATTATACATATAACATCTGCTCTATGATAAGTAACTATACATATAACATCTGCTCTATGATAAGTATACATATAACATCTGCTCTATGATAACTATACATATAACATCTGCTCTATGATAACTGTACATATAACATCTGCTCTATGATAACTATACATATAATATCTGCTCTATGATAACTATACATATAACATATAACATCTGCTCTATGATAACTATACATATAACATCTGCTCTATGATAACTACACATATAACATCTGCTCTATGATAACTATACATATAACATCTGCTCTATGATAACTGTACATATAACATCTGCTCTATGATAACTATACATATAACATCTGCTCTATCATAACTATACATATAACATCATATAACATCTCATCTGCTCTATGATAACTATACATATAACATCTGCTCTATCATAACTTCACATATAACATCTGCTCTATGATAACTATATATATATAACATCTGCTCTATGATAACTATACATATAACATCTGCTCTATGATAAGTATACATATAACATCTGCTCTATGATAACTATACATATAACATCTGCTCTATCATAACTTCACATATAACATCTGCTCTATGATAACTATATATATATAACATCTGCTTTATGATAAGTATACATATAACATCTGCTCTATGATAAGTATACATATAACATCTGCTCTATGATAATTATACATATAACATCTGCTCTATGATAACTATACATATAACATCTGCTCTATGATAACTATACATATAACATCTGCTCTATGATAATTATACATATAACATCTGCTCTATCATAACTATACATATAACATCTGCTCTATGATAATTATACATATAACATCTGCTCTATGATAACTATACATATAACATCTGCTCTATGATAACTATACATATAACATCTGCTCTATGATAAGTATACATATAACATCTGCTCTATGATAACTGTACATATAACATCTGCTCTATGATAACTATACATATAACATATGCTCTATCATAACTATACATATAACATCTGCTCTCATCTGCTCTATGATAACTATACATATAACATCTGCTCTATCATAACTTCACATATAACATCTGCTCTATGATAACTATATATATATAACATCTGCTTTATGAAAACTATACATATAACATCTGCTCTATGATAACTATATATATATAACTATATATATAACATCTGCTCTATGATAACTACACATATAACATCTGCTCTATGATTACTATACATATATAACATCTGCTCTAAGATAACTATACATATCACATCTGCTCTATGATAACTATATATATAACATCTGCTCTATGATAACTACACATATAACATCTGCTCTATGATAACTATACATATTTTTCACAGCCTGGTCCTTTTACTGTAATAGCTGCATTCCTACAAAAATATTAAAAATAAAATAAAATATAAAAAATAATATATCAAATAACATCAAATATTAGCTTCATGACAAGTCCATCCTAACATAGAACATTTACATGATTCTCTCTCGCTGGATTACTCTGTAGAAATGCAAGTAGCTCTTTTTGGAAACATTTTCCACTGTTGAATCTCCAAACCCCATAACAGAAGTGAACACAAAGTGAAACCCTGTTCTTGTCAAAACTGCCTACATTTCCTGTTCATGCTCTGCCACAGAACCAAAGTTGCAACTTTTTTAGTCAGGTGGCCTTGTGACTTTGAAGGCCACACCTAACACTGACCATCTACTCTCTAACTCTCTACTGTGGCTCACGAGCTAGGTACCATCTCATGTGGTCGGTTGAGCTAAAAATGTTGATTTGTATACCAGAGTGAGAAACCGTTGCATCACAATGAGAAAGGCCTCCATCGTGGTGGGAAAGGTTTCCGTTTCAGATCAAACAGTTTCCGTTCTTGTCTCCATGTTGACATCTCAAAACCAAGGCCAGAAAGGCCAGCACACTGTGTCCACCTCAAATGTCACACCCCTGTACCTGCTTTAACAATCCATGCATGTCCTAATATGGACACCATACAGCTCAACACTACCAATCTCAACAGACAAACAGAGAAACTAACTCACCTATTGTATCTATGCATCAAATAAAAAAAATCACATTTTATTTGTCACATACACATGTTTAGCAGATGTTAATGTGGGTGTAGCGAAATGCTTGTGTTTCCAGCTCCAACGATGCAGTAATATCTAACAAGTAATATCTAACAATACACACAATCTAAAGTAAAGTAATTAAGAATATATAAATATTTGGACGAGCAATGTCAGAGCGGCATAGACTAAGATACAGTAGAATAGGACAGAATACAGTATATACATATGAGATGAGTAATACAAAATATGTAAACATTATTAAAGTGACTAGTGTTTCATTTATTAAAGTGGCCCGTGATTTCAAGTCTATGTGTATAGGGCAGCAGCCTCTAATGTGCTAGTGATGGCTGTTTAACAATATTCATAAAGTGTAGGAGGAGGAGTACTGATCTAGGATGTTTGGTTTAAACAATGACTGTCAGAATGTCCATGGAGAATAGTGAGCATCAAGGTTGAAAAACTGTCACATAAAAGAAGGGCATTGTGACTGGAAAGAAAGGGACAATAATGTCTATTTCAACATTCAACACAGAGAAGCAAATCACCCCCCACCTTCCCACACATTTGTGTTCATGCACGCATGCATGGACACACTCACACAGACACAAATGTACGACTGAGATTTTCATATAATGTGTGTCATATCATGAAGTGGCAGTTCACATTTTCCAATTGTTCAATAATGATCTAGAGGGAGAGAGAAAGGGAGAGAGGCAGGGAGAGAGAGGGAGAGAGAGAGAGAGAGAGAGAGAGAGAGAGAGAGAGAGAGAGAGAGAGAGAGAGAGAGAGAGGGGCAGGGAGAGAGAGAGAGAGGGAGAGAGGCAGGGAAAGAGAGGGAGATAGGGACAGGAGAGAGGGAGATAGAGGAAGGGAGAGAGAGAGGAGAGAGAGGCAGAGAGAGAGAGGGGGAGAGAGAGGCAGGCAGGGAGAAGAGAGAGGGAGAGAGAGACAGGGAGAGAGGCAGGGAGAGAGAGAGAGGCAGGCAGGAGAGAGAGGCAGGAGAGATAGGCAGGGAGAGAAAGGCAGGGAGAGAGAGGCAGGGAGAGAGAGGCAGGGAGAGAGAGAGGCAGGAGAGAGAGAGGCAGGGAGAGAGAGGCAGAGGAGAGGAGGGAGAGAGAGGCAGGGAGAGAGAGGCAGGAGAGAGAGGCAGGGGAGAGAGAGGCAGGGAGAGAGAGGCAGGGAGAGAGAGGCAGGGGAGAGAGAGGCAGGGAGAGAGAGGCAGGGAGAGAGAGGCAGGGCAGGGAGAGAGAGGCAGGGAGAGAGAGGCAGGGGAGAGAGGCAGGGGAGAGAGAGGCAGGAGAGAGAGAGGCAGGGAGAGAGAGGCAGGGAGAGGGCAGAGAGAGGCAGGGAGAGAGAGGCAGGAGAGCAGAGAGGCAGGGAGAGAGAGGCAGGAGAGGAGAGAGAGGCAGGAGAGAGAGGCAGGGAGAGAGAGGCAGGGAGAGAGGCAGGGAGAGAGAGGCAGGAGAGAGAGGCAGGGAGAGAGAGGCAGGGAGAGAGAGGCAGGGAGAGAGAGGCAGGGAGAGAGAGGCAGGGAGAGAGAGGCAGGGAGAGAGAGGCAGGGGAGAGAGGCAGGGAGAGAGAGGCAGGGAGAGAGAGGCAGGGAGAGAGAGGCAGGGAGAGAGAGGTGGGGAGAGAGAGGGGGAGAGAGAGGCAGGAGAGAGAGGCAGGGAGAGAGGGAGAGAGAGGCAGGGAGAGAGAGGCAGGGAGAGAGAGGCAGGGAGGAGAGAGGCAGGGAGAGAGGCAGGGCAGGGAGAGAGAGGCAGGGGAGAGAGAGGCAGGGAGAGAGAGGCAGGAGAGAGAGGCAGGGAGAGAGAGGCAGGAGAGAGGAGAGAGAGGCAGGGGAGAGAGAGGCAGGGAGAGAGAGGCAGGGAGAGAGAGGCAGGGGAGAGAGAGGCAGGGAGAGAGAGGCAGGGAGAGAGAGGCAGGAGAGAGAGGCAGGAGAGAGAGGCAGAGGAGAGAGAGGCAGGGAGAGAGAGGCAGGGAGAGAGAGGCAGGAGAGAGAGGCAGGGAGAGAGAGGCAGGGAGAGAGAGGCAGGGAGAGAGAGGCAGGGAGAGAGAGGCAGGGGAGAGAGAGGCAGGGAGAGAGAGGCAGGGAGAGAGAGGCAGGGAGAGAGCAGGGAGAGAGCAGGGAGAGAGGCAGGAGAGAGAGGCAGGAGAGAGAGGGAGAGAGAGGCAGGGAGAGAGAGGGGAGAGAGAGGCAGAGGAGAGAGAGGCGGGAGAGAGAGGCAGGAGAGAGAGGCAGGGAGAGAGAGGCAGGGAGAGAGAGAGGCAGGGAGAGAGAGGAGGAGAGAGAGGCAGGAGAGAGGCAGGAGAGGCAGGGAGAGAGAGGCAGGGGGAGAGAGAGGCAGGAGAGAGAGGCAGGAGAGAGAGGCAGGGAGAGAGGAGAGGCAGGGAGAGAGAGGCAGGAGAGAGAGAGGCAGGAGAGAGAGAGGCAGGGAGAGAGAGGCAGGGAGAGAGAGAGGCAGGGAGAGAGAGGCAGGGAGAGAGAGGCAGGGAGAGAGAGAGGCAGGGAGAGAGAGGCAGGGAGAGAGAGGCAGGGAGAGAGAGGCAGGGAGAGAGAGGCAGGGAGAGAGAGGCAGGGAGAGAGAGGCAGGGAGAGAGAGGCAGGGAGAGAGAGAGGCAGGGAGAGAGAGGCAGGAGAGAGAGAGGCAGGGAGAGAGAGGCAGGGAGAGAGAGGCAGGGAGAGAGAGGCAGGGAGAGAGAGAGGCAGGGAGAGAGGCAGGGAGAGAGAGGCAGGGAGAGAGAGGCAGGGAGAGAGAGGCAGAGGAGAGAGAGGCAGGGAGAGAGAGGCAGGGAGAGAGAGAGGCAGGGAGAGAGAGGCAGGGAGAGAGAGGCAGGGAGAGAGAGGCAGGGAGAGAGAGGAGAGAGAGAGGCAGGGGAGAGAGAGGCAGGAGAGAGAGAGGCAGGAGAGAGAGGGAGAGAGGCAGGCAGAGAGAGAGGCAGGAGAGAGAGAGGCAGGGAGAGAGAGGCAGCAGGGAGAGAGAGGCAGGGAGAGAGAGGCAGGGAGAGAGAGGCAGGGAGAGAGAGGCAGGGAGAGAGAGGCAGGGAGAGAGAGAGGCAGGGAGAGAGAGGCAGGGAGAGAGAGGCAGGGAGAGAGAGAGGCAGGAGAGAGAGGCAGGGGAGAGAGGCAGGGAGAGAGAGGCAGGGAGAGAGAGGCAGGAGAGAGAGGCAGGGAGAGAGAGGCAGGGAGAGAGAGGCAGGAGAGAGAGGCAGGAGAGAGAGGCAGGGAGGAGAGGCAGGGGAGAGAGAGGCAGGGAGAGAGGCAGGGAGAGAGAGGCAGGGGGAGAGAGGCAGGAGAGAGAGGCAGGGAGAGAGAGGCAGGGAGAGAGAGAGGCAGGAGAGAGAGGCAGGGAGAGAGAGGCAGGGAGAGAGAGGCAGGGAGAGAGAGGCAGGGAGAGAGAGGCAGGGAGAGAGAGGCAGGGAGAGAGAGGCAGGGAGAGAGAGGCAGGAGAGAGAGGCAGGCAGAGGCAGAGAGAGAGGCAGGGGAGAGAGAGGCAGGGGAGAGAGAGAGGCAGGAGAGAGAGAGGAGGGAGAGGCAGGAGAGAGAGGCAGGGAGAGAGAGGCAGGGAGAGAGAGGCAGGAGAGAGAGAGGCAGGAGAGAGAGAGGCAGGGAGAGAGAGGCAGGGGGAGAGAGAGAGGCAGGGAGAGAGAGAGGCAGGGAGAGAGAGAGAGGCAGGGAGAGAGGCAGGGAGAGAGAGGCAGGGAGAGAGAGGCAGGAGAGAGAGGCAGGGAGAGAGAGAGGCAGGAGAGAGAGAGGCAGAGAGAGAGAGAGGCAGGAGAGAGAGAGGCAGGGAGAGAGAGGCAGGGAGAGAGAGGCAGGGAGAGAGAGGCAGGAGAGAGAGGCAGGGAGAGAGAGGCAGGGAGAGAGAGGCAGGGAGAGAGAGGCAGGGAGAGAGGCAGGGAGGCAGGGAGAGAGAGGCAGGGAGAGAGAGGCAGGGAGAGAGAGGCAGGGAGAGAGAGGCAGGAGAGAGAGAGGCAGGGAGAGAGAGGCAGGGAGAGAGAGGCAGGGAGAGAGAGAGGCAGGCAGGGGAGAGAGAGGCAGGAGAGAGAGAGGCAGGGAGAGAGAGGCAGGGAGAGAGAGGCAGGGAGAGAGAGGCAGGGAGGAGAGGAGGAGGGAGGAGAGAGGCAGGAGAGAGAGAGGCAGGGGAGAGAGAGGCAGAGGGAGAGAGAGGCAGGGAGAGAGAGGCAGGAGAGAGAGAGGCAGGGAGAGAGAGGCAGGAGAGAGGCAGGGAGAGAGAGGCAGGGAGAGAGGCAGGAGGAGAGGCAGGGAGAGAGGCAGGGGAGAGAGAGAGGCAGGGAGAGAGAGGCAGAGGGAGAGAGAGGCAGGGGAGAGAGGCAGGGGAGAGCAGGGAGAGAGAGGCAGGGAGAGAGAGGCAGGAGAGAGAGGCAGGGGAGAGAGGCAGGGAGAGAGAGGCAGGGAGAGAGAGGCAGAGAGAGGCAGGGAGAGAGGCAGGAGAGAGGAGGAGAGAGAGGCAGGAGAGAGAGGCAGGGAGAGAGAGGCAGGGAGAGAGAGGCAGGGAGGAGAGAGAGAGGCAGGGGAGAGAGAGGCAGGGAGAGAGAGGCAGGGAGAGAGAGAGGCAGGGAGAGAGAGAGGCAGGGAGAGAGAGAGGCAGGGAGAGAGAGGCAGGGAGAGATGGAGATTCCAGCCTCAAATGAATTAAACATGAAATGGAGTGATAGTGACATTTCCCTCTTGTCTCCATATGAGAGAAAAATACATTAAAAACATATCTTGGGATGCATTTTTTAGGATACTTTTTAAATATTTAAATAAAATAAATCATAATAATTAAATAATGTTTTTAAAAAATATATACTGTATTTCACATTTGAAATACAGTACATTATACAGTACATATATTACGGAATGTATTTAAAGAGTATATACAAATGTAGGTGTCAAATGTCATTCTCCCACTGGGCCAGAGTCGCTTCTGGCATTTTCCTGATCATTGGTGAGGCACGGAAGCCTTCCCCTCACTTAATGGCGCAGGTTCTTCTTCTTCAGATTACATTTCGCCACCTGCTCAGTGTTTTCAGGAGCGTAACATGTAATTATCTCTCCCACACTTGCCTCAAAGGAGAAAGTATTCAGCATCTACAGTATTTCGCAGATGCCGGTTTGGGCATGATTCTTGCATGATTCTTGATTCCTTCACATCTGGCATTACACTTTCTCCAATGGGAGGCCCAACGTGAGATAAGTCAAGGCCACGGCTCCAACAAACCACTCCTCCAAACCCTCTAACGGGCAGCTGCAGCCACAATATACTTGATCAAAATCTATTTTATTGTACTTGACACATACCAAAAGCACTAAAAATGCATTTAAATACATTTAAATTTCTACAAAAATGACTAACCAACATGATACACTATCGCTGACGTGATGACTCCATCTACATCCATCCTGAGTGACACAGTGGTCTAAGGCACTGCAACTCAGCACTAGAGGTATCACTACAGACACCCTGGTTTGAATCCGGGATGTATCGTGATTGGGAGTCCCATAGTGCGGCACACAATTGTCCCTCTCACGGTCAACTGTGTTTATTTTCAGCAAACTTAACATCTGTAAATATTTGTATGAACATAACAAGATTCAACAACTGAGACATAAACTGATCAAGTTCCACAGACATGTGACTAACAGAAATGGAATAATGTGTCCCTGAACAAAAGGTGGTGGGGTCAAAAGCAAAAGTAACGGTCAGTATCTGGTGTGGCCACCAGCTGCATTAACTTCTTTGGGACAGGGGGCAGTATTTTCACGTCCGGATGTAAAGCGTGTCAAAAGTAAACGGCCTCCTACTCAGACCCAGAAGCTAAAATATGCATATTATTAGCATATCTGGATAGAAAACTCTCTGAAGTTTCTAAAACTGTTTGAATCATGTCTGTGGGTATTACAAAACTTATTTGGCAGGCGAAACTCCGAGGACAAACCATTCAGATTTTTTTTTTGAGGTCGCTCCCTTTTCAATGACTTTTCATTGGGATTTTCTAATCGACTTTCCTGCAGTTCCTATAGCTTCCACTGGATATCAACAGTCTTTAGAAATTGGTTGAGGTTTTTCCTTTGAAAAGTGAAGAAGTAACACTGTTCAGAATGAGGCTCGAGTCTAGTGTACTCTTTGTTAGAGGAACGTGACCTGAAAGCACGCTCCACTTTGTTTTCCTCCGGTATTGAATACAATATACCTCGTCTTAAATATGATTGATTATTTACGTTAAAAAATACCTAAAGTTGTATTACAAAAGTAGTTTGAAATGTTTGGACAATGCTTACAGGTAACGTTTGAGATATTTTGTGGTCACTTAGCACAAGTTGGAACCAGTGTTTTTCTGGATCAAACGAGCCAAATAAATGGACATTTTGGATATATATCGACGGAATTAATCGAACAAAAGGACCATTTGTGATGCTTATGGGACATATTGGACCATGACGGACCCTCCACCTCCAAATTGATCCCGCTCCAGAGTACAGGCCTCGATATAACGCTCATTCCTTTGACGATAAACGCGAATCCGACCATCACCCCTGGTGAGACAAAACTGCACTTTTTGCCAGTCCTGTCTGGTCCAGCGACGGTGGGTTTGTGCCCATAGGCGACGTTGTTGCCGGTGATGTCTGGGGAGGACCTGCCTTACATCAGGCCTACAAGCCCTCAGTCCAGCCTCTCTCAGCCTAGAAGATCTAAGGATCTTCTGAAGTGCAAAACTATGTGGAATTAAGAATCACTTTGGCCACCCTGTAGACTAGATGTCGTAGCCATGCATTTCTGTCAGGCATTACATGCATTTGAGCAAAGATGCAAGTGTATGTACATGTATTTGAAATACATTTTATGTGAAGTTAAATACACTGCTCAAAACAATAAAGGGAACACTAAAATTGGGTCGCCTAGTGGTTAGAGTGCTGGACTAGTCACCAGAAGCTTGCAAGTTCAAACCCCCGAGCTGATAAAGTACTAATCTGTCATTCTGCCCCTGAACCCACTGTTCCTATGCCATCATTGAAAATAAGAATTTGTTCTTAACTGACTTGCCTGGTTAAATAACATTACACAAAAAATAAAAGGAACACTAAAATAACACATCCTAGATCTGAATGAATGAACTATTTTTATTAAATACTTTTTTCTTTACATAGTTGAATGTGCTGACAACAAAATCACACAAACATTATCAATGGAAATCAAATGTATCAACCCATGGAGGTCTGGATTTGGAGTCACACTCAACATTAAAGTGGAAAACCACACTACAGGCTGATCCAAATGTATCAACCCATGGAGGTCTGGATTTGGAGTCACACTCAACATTAAAGTGGAAAACCACACTACAGGCTGATCCAAATGTATCAACCCATGGAGGTCTGGATTTGGAGTCACACTCAAAATTAAAGTGGAAAACCACACTACAGGCTTTTCCAAATTTATCAACCCATGGAGGTCTGGATTTGGAGTCACTCAAAATTAAAGTGGAAACCCACACTACAGGCTGATCCAACTTTGATATAATGTCCTTAAAACATGTCAAAATGAGGCTCAGTAGTGTGTGTGGCCTCCACGTGCCTGTATGACCTCCCTACAATGCCTGGGCATGCTCCTGATGAGGTGGCGGATGGTCTCCTGAGGGATCTCCTCCCAGACCTGGACTAAAGCATCCCCCAACTCCTGGACAGTCTGTTGTGCAACGTGGCGTTGGTGGATGGAGCGAGACATGATGTCTCAGATGTGCTCAATTGGATTCAGGTCTGGGGAACGGGCGGGCCAGTCCATAGCATCAATGCCTTCCTCTTGCAGGAACTGCTGACACACTCCAGCCACATGAGGTCTAGCATTGTCTTGCATTAGGAGGAACCCAGGGCCAACCGCACCAGCATACGGTCTCACAAGGGGTCTGAGGATCTCATCTCGGTACCTAATGGCAGTCAGGCTATCTCTGGCGAGCACATGGAGGGCTGTGCGGCCCCCCAAAGAATTGCCACCCCACACCATGACTGACCCACCGCCAGACCGGTCATGCTGGAGGATGTTGCAGGCAGCAGAACGTTCTCCACGGCATCTCCAGACTCTGTCACATCTGTCACATGTGCTCAGTGTGAACCTGCTTTCATCTGTGAAGAGCACAGGGCGCTAGTGGCGAATTTGCCAATCTTGGTGTTCTCTGGCAAATGCAAAACGTCCGGCACGGTGTTGGGCTGTAAGCACAACCCCCACCTGTGGACGTCAGGCCCTCATACCACCCTCATGGAGTCTGTTTCTGACCGTTTGAGCAGACACATGCACATTTGTGGCCTGCTGGAGGTAATTTTGCAGGGCTCTGGCAGTGCTCCTCCTGCTCCTCCTTGTACAAAGGCGGAGGTAGCGGTCCTGCTGCTTGGTTGTTGCCCTCCTACGGCCTCCTCCACGTCTCCTGGTGTACTGGCCTGTCTCCTGGACACTACGCTGACAGACACAGCAAACCTTCTTGCCACAGCTCGCATTGATGTGCCATCCTGGATGAGCTGCACTACCTGAGCCACTTGTGTGGGTTGTAGACGCCGTCCCATGCTACCACTAGAGTGAAAGCACCGCCAGCATTCAAACGTGACCAAAACATCAGCCAGGAAGCATAGGAACTGAGAAGTGGTCTGTAGTCACCACCTGCAGAACCACTCCTTTATTGGGGGTGTCTTGCTAATTGCCTATAATTTCCACCTGTTGTCTATTCCATTTGCACAACAGCATGTGACATGTATTGTCAATCAGTGTTGCTTCCTAAGTGGACAGTTTGATTTCACAGAAGTGTGATTGACTTAGAGTTACATTGTGTGTTCCCTTTATTTTTTTGAGCAGTGTATATGAAAATGTATATTTTTTCCATATGGGTCTATCTGGAAGACTTGTGTGCAATTGTGGGTAAAATCTGTATTTAGGATGGATGCCCGAGTTTGTGTACCTTAAGCCATGTATTTCTCTGTTCTCTTTATCTCTGCCACCCACCACCCCACCACTTTCACATAGCAGCAAAGCAAATTCACTCCTGCATCTGTTCATGGCTGTGGAGATACATTGAGGACAAGAGTTCAGATTGGGATGGTGTTAGCTTTAGTGATAACAGCTAATTAGTAAAGCCATAGTATTTGATTTGAGTCCAGCCATGAGACTACATTTAATTATAGGAAACATGTTCTGGGTTGGAATAAAAGGAAGTGAGTGATATTATGTTCTAGGATATTTTCCAAGTGTTAAGTGGCTGATGTTTTAGATTTGGATACTTGACGGAAGGGAAGAAAATAATGTTCTGTGTCGGAAAAAAAGAGTCAGTAGCAGCCTATTTCACTTTTCACTTTTTTTATTATTATGGAGATTTAAAATAAAAGAAGCATTGTGACACAAAATTATGTCACTGGCAAGGAAAGAAAGAACCAGCAGAAAAAAAGAGGAAGAAACCAAAGCAATCCTCATCATCATCAAACCTAAAAGCTAAACAATACAATTTTAATAAAAATGCACGTCCATTGTAAGAAGCAAAAAAAATATGCTCGTTCTTTCATAAATAGAAAACCTGTCAAATAGCTGATGGGCAACTTAAAAAAAAATATGTTGATAACAATTACAAAATAAAAATAACTGCTTTACAAATTAAATAACTACAATTGTCAGGCTTATATATTAACTTGAATGTTATTATATTTCCATTAAAACAAATGTTTTTAATTATGCTACAGTGAAAATAAGACCATCTTTCTCATCAAATATTTATCACAGAACTTAAAGATGAGAGAGACACAACAGAAACACCCAAGAAAATAGTGGAAACCTTGAAACCCACAGCTATGTTACTGTCATTCACATGTAGTTTGTTTTTTTAGATCCCTCTTCATGTTGAGTGGGTGAATATTGACAATTTACATGACCAGGTGAATTTAAAAAATCTAATCAACAAAGACTGTAGCCTAGGATTTTTGAGGCAACATGAGTGTTCAGTATGTGTCTGTCTCGCGTTTCCTCATTCCCATTTTCTCTCTCTCTCTCTCTCTCTCTCTCTCTCTCTCTCTCTCTCTCTCTCTCTCTCTCTCTCTCTCTCTCCCTCCCACCTCTCTCTCTCCCCCTCTCTCTCCCACCTCTCTCTCTCTCTCCCTCCCCCCTCTCTCTCTCTCTCCCACCTCTCTCTCTCTCTCTCTCTCTCTCTCTCTCTCTCTCTCTCTCTCTCTCCCACCTCTCTCTCGCTCTCCCTCTCTCTTTCTCTCTCTCTCTTTCCACCTCTCTCTCCCTCTCTCCCTCTCTCTCTCTCTCTCTCTCTCTTCTCTCTCTCTCTCCCTCTCTCTCTCTCTCTCTCTCTCTCTCTCTCTCTCTCTCTCTCTCTCCCTCCCACCTCTCTCTCTCCCCTCTCTCTCCCACCTCTCTCTCTCTCTCTCTCTCCCTCCCACCTCTCTCTCTCTCCCCCCTCTCTCTCTCTCTCTCTCCCACCTCTCTCTCTCTCTCTCTCTCTCTCTCCCACCTCTCTCTCGCTCTCCCTCTCTCTCTTTCCACCTCTCTCTCTCTCTCCCTCTCTCTCTCTCTCTCTCTCTCTCTCTCTCTCTCTCTCTCTCTCACACCTCTCTCTCACTCTCCCTCCCTCTCTCTCTCTCTCTCTCTTTCCACCTCTCTCTCTCTCTCCCTCTCTCTCTCTCTCTCTCTCTCTCTCTCTCTCTCTCTCTCCTCTCTCCCCTCTCTCTCTCTCTCTCTCTCTCTCTCTCTCTCTCTCTCTCTCTCTCTCTCTCTCTTTCCATTTAATGATCTGCAGGACACAGACTCTGTATTGTGTTTTTGATGTAACTTTATTGGAAAAATCATACCAGTGAGCACAGATTTAATGCAAGATGGAGTGTGTGAAGTAGTCCTTTGAAATCCACCTGCGCAGCCTGTTAAAATTCACAAAACACACACACACAAACGCTTACACACTCACATGCACACAGACACACCCAAATGCACACTCGCACACATACGCACAGTAGCACACGCATACACTCCCACACACGCGCAGGCACGCAACCACACACACAAGATACACTTTGAAATACAAACCAATGACTTACAGGTAATACTAAAGAAGAAGAAAAGCTATCTGGACTTCGAATTCCCAATTTGATCAAAGTGATATTTACAATCACACCGTGACAGCTTGGTTTACCTCCACAGGTCTTTCATTAAAAAAAGGGTTGAATTTATGTAATTATCCTTTCCCACCCATTCACTTTGTATTATAATAAGTCACAGACCCTAAAGCAAAGCAATAGTAACATCAAGGCCTGTGTGCTGAAACCTACCATGTAGCAAGAAAGAAATAATAACAACAACAAGAAAAGAAAACATAATACATTTAAAAAATGATTAAATGAGAAGAAGAAGAAGGAGGAAAAGAAGAAGAATGCTTTTTGCTCATTTTATTCCAATTAAAGCTCAGTTTCGTCCCTGAGGGGGACTATTTTCATGGTTCTTCAATTTTTCTTTACTCTGAGACAAATATGAGAGCTATAGAATCAGGCAGGAGAAGAAATACGCTGAGAAAAAAAATCGCTAGTAGTCATCGGAACTTTGCACAAATCTTTCTAAAAACCGAAAAGATTACAATGACAAAAAAAGGGTGGTGGTAGGAGTGGGATGGGGAGGTGGTGGTAGGAGTGGGTTGGGGAGGTGGTGGTAGGAGTGGGATGGGGAGGTGGTGGTAGGAGTGGGTTGGGGAGGTGGTGGTAGGAGTGGGATGGGGAGGTGGTGGTAGGAGTGGGTTGGGAAGGTGGTGGTAGGAGTGGGTTGGGGAGGTGGTGGTAGGAGTGGGTTGGGAAGGTGGTGGTAGGAGTGGGTTGGGGAGGTGGTGGAAGGAGTGGGTTGGGGAGGTGGTGGTAGAAGTGGGTTGGGGAGGTGGTGGTAGGAGTGGGTTGGGGAGGTGGTGGTAGGAGTGGGTTGGGAAGGTGGTGGTAGGAGTGGGTTGGGGAGGTGGTGGTAGGAGTGGGTTGGGGAGGGGTGGTAGGAGTGGGTTGGGGAGGTGGTGGTAGGAGTGGGTTGGGGAGGTGGTGGTAGGAGTGGGTTGGGAAGGTGGTGGTAGGAGTGGGTTGGGGAGGTGGTGGTAGGAGTGGGTTGGGGAGGTGGTGGTAGGAGTGGGTTGGGAAGGTGGTGGTAGGAGTGGGTTGGGGAGGTGGTGGTAGGAGTGGGTTGGGGAGGTGGTGGTAAGAGTGGGTTGGGGAGGTGGTAGGAGTGGGTTGGGGAGGGGGTGGTAGGAGTGGGTTGGGGGGTTGGGGAGGTGTTGGTAGGAGTGGGTTGGGGAGGTGTTGGTAGGAGTGGGTTGGGGAGGTGGTGGTAGGAGTGGGTTGGGGAGGTGGTGGTAGGAGTGGGTTGGGGAGGTGGTGGTAGGAGTGGGTTGGGGAGGTGGTGGTAGGAATGGGTTGGGGAGGTGGTGGTAGGAGTGGGTTGGGGAGGGGGTGGTAGGAGTGGGTTGGGGGGTTGGGGAGGTGTTGGTAGGAGTGGGTTGGGGAGGTGTTGGTAGGAGTGGGTTGGAGAGGTGGGGGTTGGGGAGGTGGTGGTAGGAGTGAGTTGGGGAGGTGGTGGTAGGAGTGGGTTGGGGAGGTGGTGGTAGGAGTGGGTTGGGGAGGTGGTGGTAGGAGTGGGTTGGGGATGTGTGGGGTTGGGGAGGTGGTGGTAGGAGTGGGTTGGGGGGTTGGGGAGGTGGGGGTTGGGGAGGTTGAGGGCTGACTCCCTGTTGTCTTTTCTTGTCGACGGCGACCTCCAGTTTCAAGTGAGGTAGAGTGGCTTGTCCCTGGCTATCATGCTGCCACTGAAAAAAATAAGAGAGGGAGATGGTGAGAAGAGAAGGAGGAATCGGAAAACAAGAAGAGAGGGAGACAGTTAGAAGAGGAGGAGGAATCAGAAAACAAGAAGAGAGGGAGACGGTGAGAAGAGAAGGAGGAATCAGACAACAAGAAGAGAGGGAGACGGTGAGAAGAGAAGGAGGAATCAGAAAACAAGAAGAGAGGGAGACGGTGAGAAGAGAAGGAGGAATCAGAAAACAAGAAGAGAGGGAGACGGTGAGAAGAGAAGGAGGAATCAGAAAACAAGAAGAGAGGGAGACAGTTAGAAGAGAAGGAGGAATCAGAAAACAAGAAGAGAGGGAGACAGTTAGAAGAGAAGGAGGAATCAGAAAACAAGAAGAGAGGGAGACGGTTAGAAGAGAAGGAGGAATCAGAAAACAAGAAGAGAGGGAGACAGTTAGAAGAGAAGGAGGAATCAGAAAACAAGAAGAGAGGGAGACGGTTAGAAGAGAAGGAGGAATCAGAAAACAAGAAGAGAGGGAGACAGTTAGAAGAGAAGGAGGAATCAGAAAACAAGAAGAGAGGGAGACAGTTAGAAGAGAAGGAGGAATCAGAAAACAAGAAGAGAGGGAGACAGTTAGAAGAGAAGGAGGAATCAGAAAACAAGAAGAGAGGGAGACAGTTAGAAGAGAAGGAGGAATCAGAAAACAAGAAGAGAGGGAGACAGTTAGAAGAGAAGGAGGAATCAGAAAACAAGAAGAGAGGGAGACGGTTAGAAGAGAAGGAGGAATCAGAAAACAAGAAGAGAGGGAGACGGTTAGAAGAGAAGGAGGAATCAGAAAACAAGAAGAGAGGGAGACGGTTAGAAGAGAAGGAGGAATCAGAAAACAAGAAGAGAGGGAGACGGTTAGAAGAGAAGGAGGAATCAGAAAACAAGAAGAGAGGGAGACGGTTAGAAGAGAAGGAGGAATCAGAAAACAAGAAGAGAGGGAGACAGTTAGAAGAGAAGGAGGAATCAGAAAACAAGAAGAGAGGGAGACAGTGAGAAGAGAAGGAGGAATCAGAAAACAAGAAGAGAGGGAGACGGTTAGAAGAGAAGGAGGAATCAGAAAACAAGAAGAGAGGGAGACGGTTAGAAGAGAAGGAGGAATCAGAAAACAAGAAGAGAGGGAGACAGTTAGAAGAGGAAGAGGAATCAGAAAACAAGAAGAGAGGGAGACGGTTAGAAGAGAAGGAGGAATCAGAAAACAAGAAGAGAGGGAGACAGTTAGAAGAGAAGGAGGAATCAGAAAACAAGAAGAGAGGGAGACAGTTAGAAGAGGAAGAGGAATCAGAAAACAAGAAGAGAGGGAGACAGTTAGAAGAGAAGGAGGAATCAGAAAACAAGAAGAGAGGGAGACAGTTAGAAGAGAAGGAGGAATCAGAAAACAAGAAGAGAGGGAGACGGTTAGAAGAGAAGGAGGAATCAGAAAACAAGAAGAGAGGGAGACGGTTAGAAGAGAAGGAGGAATCAGAAAACAAGAAGAGAGGGAGACGGTTAGAAGAGAAGGAGGAATCAGAAAACAAGAAGAGAGGGAGACGGTTAGAAGAGAAGGAGGAATCAGAAAACAAGAAGAGAGGGAGACGGTGAGAAGAGAAGGAGGAATCAGAAAACAAGAAGAGAGGGAGACGGTTAGAAGAGAAGGAGGAATCAGAAAACAAGAAGAGAGGGAGACGGTTAGAAGAGAAGGAGGAATCAGAAAACAAGAAGAGAGGGAGACGGTTAGAAGAGAAGGAGGAATCAGAAAACAAGAAGAGAGGGAGACGGTGAGAAGAGAAGGAGGAATCAGAAAACAAGAAGAGAGGGAGACGGTTAGAAGAGAAGGAGGAATCAGAAAACAAGAAGAGAGGGAGACGGTTAGAAGAGAAGGAGGAATCAGAAAACAAGAAGAGAGGGAGACGGTGAGAAGAGAAGGAGGAATCAGAAAACAAGAAGAGAGGGAGACGGTGAGAAGAGAAGGAGGAATCAGAAAACAAGAAGAGAGGGAGACGGTGAGAAGAGAAGGAGGAATCAGAAAACAAGAAGAGAGGGAGACGGTTAGAAGAGAAGGAGGAATCAGAAAACAAGAAGAGAGGGAGACGGTGAGAAGAGAAGGAGGAATCAGAAAACAAGAAGAGAGGGAGACAGTTAGAAGAGGAAGAGGAATCAGAAAACAAGAAGAGAGGGAGACAGTTAGAAGAGAAGGAGGAATCAGAAAACAAGAAGAGAGGGAGACAGTTAGAAGAGAAGGAGGAATCAGAAAACAAGAAGAGAGGGAGACGGTTAGAAGAGAAGGAGGAATCAGAAAACAAGAAGAGAGGGAGACGGTTAGAAGAGAAGGAGGAATCAGAAAACAAGAAGAGAGGGAGACGGTGAGAAGAGAAGGAGGAATCAGAAAACAAGAAGAGAGGGAGACGGTTAGAAGAGAAGGAGGAATCAGAAAACAAGAAGAGAGGGAGACGGTTAGAAGAGAAGGAGGAATCAGAAAACAAGAAGAGAGGGAGACGGTTAGAAGAGAAGGAGGAATCAGAAAACAAGAAGAGAGGGAGACGGTGAGAAGAGAAGGAGGAATCAGAAAACAAGAAGAGAGGGAGACGGTTAGAAGAGAAGGAGGAATCAGAAAACAAGAAGAGAGGGAGACGGTTAGAAGAGAAGGAGGAATCAGAAAACAAGAAGAGAGGGAGACGGTGAGAAGAGAAGGAGGAATCAGAAAACAAGAAGAGAGGGAGACGGTGAGAAGAGAAGGAGGAATCAGAAAACAAGAAGAGAGGGAGACGGTGAGAAGAGAAGGAGGAATCAGAAAACAAGAAGAGAGGGAGACGGTTAGAAGAGAAGGAGGAATCAGAAAACAAGAAGAGAGGGAGACGGTGAGAAGAGAAGGAGGAATCAGAAAACAAGAAGAGAGGGAGACGGTGAGAAGAGAAGGAGGAATCAGAAAACAAGAAGAGAGGGAGACGGTGAGAAGAGAAGGAGGAATCAGAAAACAAGAAGAGAGGGAGACGGTGAGAAGAGAAGGAGGAATCAGAAAACAAGAAGAGAGGGAGACGGTTAGAAGAGAAGGAGGAATCAGAAAACAAGAAGAGAGGGAGACAGTTAGAAGAGAAGGAGGAATCGGAAAACAAGAAGAGACAGAAAGGGTGTGAAGAGAAGGAATAAATAAAAGACAGATTTCCCCTTCCCCTTTGAAGTACAGTAGGGACAATTATAAAACTAAAATTGAAGGAATAAAGTGTGCCATGTGTGTGTTGGAGTACATTCCTAACAGAAATATTGATAGCTATTCAGTGAACACTAGAACCGCTAAAGAGGTCATTTTGACTGCACATTATTTATTTATTTTTATACTCCGCCATTTTTTAAGTCATGCCCCCCTCTGTCCTGGACTTTTCCTAAATAAGTATACGTAACAAACTGTTGTTGTTACAATCTTAATATCACAAACAGAACTGGAGTTGGAACCAGTTTAAGGAGGGCATGTCATGTTTTTGAACAGTTTCTCTCCATTGCCCCTCCTTCTCCAAACAGTAGGGTCTGTGCCCCTCCTTCTCCAAACAGTAGGGTCTGTGCCCCTCCTTCTCCAAAGAGTATGGTCTGTGCCCCTCCTTCTCCAAACAGTAGGGTCTGTGCCCCTCCTTCTTCCAACAGTAGGGTCTGTGCCCCTCCTTCTTCCAACAGTAGGGTCTGTGCCCCTCCTTCTCCAAACAGTAGGGTCTGTGCCCCTCCTTCTCCAAACAGTAGGGTCTGTGCCCCTCCTTCTCCAAACAGTATGGTCTGTGCCCCTCCTTCTCCAAACAGTATGGTCTGTGCCCCTCCTTCTCCAAACAGTAGGGTCTGTGCCCCTCCTTCTCCAAACAGTAGGGTCTGTGCCCCTCCTTCTCCAAACAGTATGGTCTGTGCCCCTCCTTCTCCAAACAGTAGGGTCTGTGCCCCTCCTTCTTCCAACAGTAGGGTCTGTGCCCCTCCTTCTTCCAACAGTAGGGTCTGTGCCCCTCCTTCTCCCAACAGTAGGGTCTGTGCCCCTCCTTCTCCAAACAGTAGGGTCTGTGCCCCTCCTTCTCCAAACAGTAGGGTCTGTGCCCCTCCTTCTCCCAACAGTAGGGTCTGTGCCCCTCCTTCTCCCAACAGTAGGGTCTGTGCCCCTCCTCCAAACAGTAGGGTCTGTGCCCCTCCTTCTCCCAACAGTAGGGTCTGTGCCCCTCCTTCTCCAAACAGTAGGGTCTGTGCCCCTCCTTCTCCAAACAGTAGGGTCTGTGCCCCTCCTTCTCCCAACAGTAGGGTCTGTGCCCCTCCTTCTCCCAACAGTAGGGTCTGTGCCCCTCCTTCTTCCAACAGTAGGGTCTGTGCCCCCCCTTTACCAACAGTAGGGTCTGTGCCCCTCCTTCTCCAAACAGTAGGGTCTGTGCCCCCCCCTTTACCAACAGTAGGGTCTGTGCCCCTCCTTCTTCCAACAGTAGGGTCTGTGCCCCTCCTTCTCCCAACAGTATGGTCTGTGCCCCTCCTTCTCCAAACAGTAGGGTCTGTGCCCCTCCTTCTTCCAACAGTAGGGTCTGTGCCCCCCCTTTACCAACAGTAGGGTCTGTGCCCCTCCTTCTCCAAACAGTAGGGTCTGTGCCCCCCCCTTTACCAACAGTAGGGTCTGTGCCCCTCCTTCTTCCAACAGTAGGGTCTGTGCCCCTCCTTCTCCCAACAGTAGGGTCTGTGCCCCCCTTTACCAACAGTAGGGTCTGTGCCCCTCCTTCTCCCAACAGTAGGGTCTGTGCCCCTCCTTCTCCCAACAGTAGGGTCTGTGCCCCTCCTTCTTCCAACAGTAGGGTCTGTGCCCCTCCTTCTCCCAACAGTAGGGTCTGTGTCCCTCCTCCTCCCAACAGTAGGGTCTGTGCCCCCTTTACCAACAGTAGGGTCTGTGCCCCCCCTTCACCAACAGTAGGGTCTGTGCCCCTCCTTCTTCCAACAGTAGGGTCTGTGCCCCTCCTTCACCCAACAGTAGGGTCTGTGCCCCTCCTCCTCCCAACAGTAGGGTCTGTGCCCCCCCCTTTACCAACAGTAGGGTCTGTGCCCCCCCTTCACCAACAGTAGGGTCTGTGCCCCTTCTTCTTCCAACAGTAGGGTCTGTGCCACCCCATTCACCAACAGTAGGGTCTGTGCCCCTCCTTCTTCCAACAGTAGGGTCTGTGCCCCTCCTTCTTCCAACAGTAGGGTCTGTGCTCCTCCTTCACCCAACCGTAGGGTCTGTGCCCCTCCTTCTTCTAACAGTAGGGTCTGTGCCTCCCCTTCACCAACAGTAGGGTCTGTACCCCTCCTTCTCCCAACAGTAGGGTCTGTGCCCCCCCTTTACCAACAGTAGGGTCTGTGCCCCTCCTTCTCCCAACAGTAGGGTCTGTGCCCCTCCTTCTCCCAACAGTAGGGTCTGTGCCCCTCCTTCTTCCAACAGTAGGGTCTGTGCCCCTCCTTCTCCCAACAGTAGGGTCTGTGCCCCTCCTCCTCCCAACAGTAGGGTCTGTGCCCCCTTTACCAACAGTAGGGTCTGTGCCCCCCCTTCACCAACAGTAGGGTCTGTGCCCCTCCTTCTTCCAACAGTAGGGTCTGTGCCCCTCCTTCACCCAACAGTAGGGTCTGTGCCCCTCCTCCTCCCAACAGTAGGGTCTGTGCCCCCCCCTTTACCAACAGTAGGGTCTGTGCCCCCCCTTCACCAACAGTAGGGTCTGTGCCCCTTCTTCTTCCAACAGTAGGGTCTGTGCCACCCCATTCACCAACAGTAGGGTCTGTGCCCCTCCTTCTTCCAACAGTAGGGTCTGTGCCCCTCCTTCTTCCAACAGTAGGGTCTGTGCTCCTCCTTCACCCAACCGTAGGGTCTGTGCCCCTCCTTCTTCTAACAGTAGGGTCTGTGCCTCCCCTTCACCAACAGTAGGGTCTGTGCCCCTCCTTCTCCCAACAGTAGGGTCTGTGCCCCCCCTTCACCAACAGTAGGGTCTGTGCCCCTCCTTCTCCCAACAGTAGGGTCTGTGCCCCCCCTTCACCAACAGTAGGGTCTGTTCCCCTCCTTCTCCCAACAGTAGGGTCTGTGCCACCCCTTCTTCCAACAGTAGGGTCTGTGCCCCTCCTCCTCCCAAGAATAGGGTCTGTGCCACCCCTTCTTCCAACAGTAGGGTCTGTTCCCCTCCTCCTCCCAACAGTGGGGTCTGTGCCCCTCCTCCTCCTAACAGTAGGTCTGTTCCCCTCCTCCTCCCAACAGTGGGGTCTGTTCCCCTCCTCCCTTCCAACAGTAGGTCTGTTCCCCTCCTCCTCCCAACAGTGGGGTCTGTTCCCCTCCTCCTCCCAACAGTAGGTCTGTTCCCCTCCTCCTCCCAACAGTAGGTCTGTTCCCCTCCTCCTCCCAACAGTGGGGTCTGTGCCCCTCCTCCTCCCAACAGTAGGGTCTGTGCCCCTCCTCCTCCCAACAGTGGGGTCTGTGCCCCTCCTCCTCCCAACAGTGGGGTCTGTTCCCCTCCTCCTCCCAACAGTAGGTCTGTTCCCCTCCTCCTCCCAACAGTAGGTCTGTGCCCCTCCTCCTCCCAACAGTAGGTCTGTTCCCCTCCTCCTCCCAACAGTAGGTCTGTTCCCCTCCTCCTCCCAACAGTAGGTATGTGCCCCTCCTCCTCCCAACAGTTTGTCCCCTCCTTCTCCGAACAGTAGGTCTGTTCCACCCCTCCTCCCAACAGTGGGGTCTGTGCCCCCCCTCCTCCCAACAGTGGGGTCTGTTCCCCTCCTCCTCCCAACAGTAGGTCTGTTCCCCTCCTCCTCCCAACAGTAGGTCTGTGCCCCTCCTCCTCCCAACAGTAGGTCTGTTCCCCTCCTCCTCCCAACAGTAGGTCTGTTCCCCTCCTCCTCCCAACAGTAGGTCTGTTCCCCTCCTCCTCCCAACAGTAAGTCTGTTCCCCTCCTCCTCCCAACAGTGGGGTCTGTGCCCCTCCTCCTCCCAACAGTAGGTCTGTGCCCCTCCTCCTCCCAACAGTAGGTCTGTGCCCCTCCTCCTCCCAACAGTAGGTCTGTTCCCTCCTTCTCCTAACAGTAGGTCTGTTCCACCCCTCCTCCCAACAGTGGGGTCTGTGCCCCCCCTCCTCCCAACATTAGGTCTTTTCCCCTCCTCCTCCCAACAGTGGGGTCTGTGCCCCTCCTCCTCCTAACAGTAGGTCTGTGCCCCTCCTCCCAACAGTAGGTCTGTTCCCCTCCTCCTCCCAACAGTGGGGTCTGTGCCCCTCCTCCTCCTAACAGTAGGTCTGTGCCCCTCCTCCCAACAGTAGGTCTGTTCCCCTCCTCCTCCCAACAGTGGGGTCTGTGCCCCTCCTCCTCCTAACAGTAGGTCTGTGCCCCTCCTCCCAACAGTAGGTCTGTTCCCCTCCTCCTCCCAACAGTGGGGTCTGTGCCCCTCCTCCTCCTAACAGTAGGTCTGTTCCCCTCCTCCTCCCAACAGTAGGTCTGTGCCCCTCCTTCTCCTAACACTGGGGTCTGTTCCCCTCCTTCTCCCAACAGTGGGGTCTGTGCCCCTCCTCCTCCTAACAGTAGGGTCTGTGCCCCTCCTTCTCCTAACAGTAGGTCTGTTCCCCTCCTCCTCCTAACAGTAGGTCTGTGCCCCTCCTCCTCCCAACAGTAGGGTCTGAGCCCCTCCTCCTCCTAACAGTAGGGTCTGTGCCCCTCCTTCTTCCAACAGTAGGGTCTGTGCCCCTCCTTCACCCAACAGTAGGGTCTGTGCCCCTCCTCCTCCCAACAGTAGGGTCTGTGCCCCCCCCTTTACCAACAGTAGGGTCTGTGCCCCCCCTTCACCAACAGTAGGGTCTGTGCCCCTTCTTCTTCCAACAGTAGGGTCTGTGCCACCCCATTCACCAACAGTAGGGTCTGTGCCCCTCCTTCTTCCAACAGTAGGGTCTGTGCCCCTCCTTCTTCCAACAGTAGGGTCTGTGCTCCTCCTTCACCCAACCGTAGGGTCTGTGCCCCTCCTTCTTCTAACAGTAGGGTCTGTGCCTCCCCTTCACCAACAGTAGGGTCTGTGCCCCTCCTTCTCCCAACAGTAGGGTCTGTGCCCCCCCTTCACCAACAGTAGGGTCTGTGCCCCTCCTTCTCCCAACAGTAGGGTCTGTGCCCCCCCTTCACCAACAGTAGGGTCTGTTCCCCTCCTTCTCCCAACAGTAGGGTCTGTGCCACCCCTTCTTCCAACAGTAGGGTCTGTGCCCCTCCTCCTCCCAAGAATAGGGTCTGTGCCACCCCTTCTTCCAACAGTAGGGTCTGTTCCCCTCCTCCTCCCAACAGTGGGGTCTGTGCCCCTCCTCCTCCTAACAGTAGGTCTGTTCCCCTCCTCCTCCCAACAGTGGGGTCTGTTCCCCTCCTCCCTTCCAACAGTAGGTCTGTTCCCCTCCTCCTCCCAACAGTGGGGTCTGTTCCCCTCCTCCTCCCAACAGTAGGTCTGTTCCCCTCCTCCTCCCAACAGTAGGTCTGTTCCCCTCCTCCTCCCAACAGTGGGGTCTGTGCCCCTCCTCCTCCCAACAGTAGGGTCTGTGCCCCTCCTCCTCCCAACAGTGGGGTCTGTGCCCCTCCTCCTCCCAACAGTGGGGTCTGTTCCCCTCCTCCTCCCAACAGTAGGTCTGTTCCCCTCCTCCTCCCAACAGTAGGTCTGTGCCCCTCCTCCTCCCAACAGTAGGTCTGTTCCCCTCCTCCTCCCAACAGTAGGTCTGTTCCCCTCCTCCTCCCAACAGTAGGTATGTGCCCCTCCTCCTCCCAACAGTTTGTCTGTTCCCCTCCTTCTCCGAACAGTAGGTCTGTTCCACCCCTCCTCCCAACAGTGGGGTCTGTGCCCCCCCTCCCAACAGTGGGGTCTGTTCCCCTCCTCCTCCCAACAGTAGGTCTGTTCCCCTCCTCCTCCCAACAGTAGGTCTGTGCCCCTCCTCCTCCCAACAGTAGGTCTGTTCCCCTCCTCCTCCCAACAGTAGGTCTGTTCCCCTCCTCCTCCCAACAGTAGGTCTGTTCCCCTCCTCCTCCCAACAGTAAGTCTGTTCCCCTCCTCCTCCCAACAGTGGGGTCTGTGCCCCTCCTCCTCCCAACAGTAGGTCTGTGCCCCTCCTCCTCCCAACAGTAGGTCTGTGCCCCTCCTCCTCCCAACAGTAGGTCTGTTCCCCTCCTTCTCCTAACAGTAGGTCTGTTCCACCCCTCCTCCCAACAGTGGGGTCTGTGCCCCCCCTCCTCCCAACATTAGGTCTTTTCCCCTCCTCCTCCCAACAGTGGGGTCTGTGCCCCTCCTCCTCCTAACAGTAGGTCTGTGCCCCTCCTCCCAACAGTAGGTCTGTTCCCCTCCTCCTCCCAACAGTGGGGTCTGTGCCCCTCCTCCTCCTAACAGTAGGTCTGTGCCCCTCCTCCCAACAGTAGGTCTGTTCCCCTCCTCCTCCCAACAGTGGGGTCTGTGCCCCTCCTCCTCCCTAACAGTAGGTCTGTGCCCCTCCTCCCAACAGTAGGTCTGTTCCCCTCCTCCTCCCAACAGTGGGGTCTGTGCCCCTCCTCCTCCCTAACAGTAGGTCTGTTCCCCTCCTCCTCCCAACAGTAGGTCTGTGCCCCTCCTTCTCCTAACACTGGGGTCTGTTCCCCTCCTTCTCCCAACAGTGGGGTCTGTGCCCCTCCTCCTCCTAACAGTAGGGTCTGTGCCCCTCCTTCTCCTAACAGTAGGTCTGTTCCCCTCCTCCTCCTAACAGTAGGTCTGTGCCCCTCCTCCTCCCAACAGTAGGGTCTGAGCCCCTCCTCCTCCTAACAGTAGGTCTGTTCCCCTCCTTCTCCTAACAGTAGGGTCTGTGCCCCTCCTCCTCCCAACAGTAGGTCTGTTCCCCTCCTCCTCCCAACAGTGGGGTCTGTGCCCCTCCTCCTCCTAACAGTAGGTCTGTGCCCCTCCTCCCAAAAGTAGGTCTGTTCCCTCCTCCTCCCAACAGTGGGGTCTGTGCCCCTCCTCCTCCTAACAGTAGGTCTGTTCCCCTCCTCCTCCCAACAGTAAGTCTGTGCCCCTCCTCCTCCCAACAGTAGGGTCTGAGCCCCTCCTCCTCCTAACAGTAGGTCTGTTCCCCTCCTTCTCCTAACAGTAGGGTCTGTGCCCCTCCTTCTCCTAACAGTAGGGTCTGTGCCCCTCCTCCTCCTAACAGTAGGGTCTGTGCCCCTCCTCCTCCCAACAGTGGGGTCTGTGCCCCTCCTCCTCCCAACAGTAGGGTCTGTGCCCCTCCTCCTCCTAACAGTAGGGTCTGTGCCCCTCCTCCTCCCAACAGTGGGGTCTGTGCCCCTCCTCCTCCCAACAGTAGGTCTGTTCCCCTCCTTCTCCTAACAGTAGGGTCTGTGCCCCTCCTCCTCCCAACAGTGGGGTCTGTGCCCCTCCTCCTCCCAACAGTGGGGTCTGTGCCCCTCCTTCTCCTAACAGTGGGGTCTGTGCCCCTCCTTCTCCTAACAGTGGGGTCTGTGCCCCTCCTTCTCCTAACAGTGGGGTCTGTGCCCCTCCTTCTCCCAATAGTGGGGTCTGTGCCCCTCGTTCTCCTAACAGTGGGGTCTATGCCCCTCCTTCTCCTAACAGTGGGGTCTGTGCCCCTCCTCCTCCCAACAGTGGGGTCTGTGCCCCTCCTCCTCCTAACAGTGGGGTCTGTGCCCCTCCTCCACCTAACAGTAGGTCTGTTCCCCTCCTCCTCCCAACAGTGGGGTCTGTGCCCCTCCTCCTCCTAACAGTGGGGTCTGTGCCGCTCCTCCTCCCAACAGTGGGGTCTGTGCCCCTTCTCCTCCCAACAGTGGGGTCTGTTCCCCTCCTCCTCCTAACAGTGGGGTTTGTGCCCCTCCTTCTCCCAACAGTGGGGTCTGTGCCCCTCCTTCTCCCAACAGTGGGGTCTGTGCCCCTCCTTCTCCCAACAGTGGGGTCTGTGCCCCTCCTCCTCCCAACAGTGGGGTCTGTGCCCCTCCTCCCAACAGTGGGGTCTGTGCCCCTCCTTCTCCCAACAGTGGGGTCTGTGCCCCTCCTCCTCCCAACAGTGGGGTCTGTGCCCCCCCTCCTCCCAACAGTGGGGTCTGTTCCCCTCCTCCTCCCAACAGTAGGTCTGTTCCCCTCCTCCTCCCAACAGTAGGTCTGTGCCCCTCCTCCTCCCAACAGTAGGTCTGTTCCCCTCCTCCTCCCAACAGTAGGTCTGTTCCCCTCCTCCTCCCAACAGTAGGTCTGTTCCCCTCCTCCTCCCAACAGTAAGTCTGTTCCCCTCCTCCTCCCAACAGTGGGGTCTGTGCCCCTCCTCCTCCCAACAGTAGGTCTGTGCCCCTCCTCCTCCCAACAGTAGGTCTGTGCCCCTCCTCCTCCCAACAGTAGGTCTGTTCCCCTCCTTCTCCGAACAGTAGGTCTGTTCCACCCTCCTCCCAACAGTGGGGTCTGTGCCCCCTCCTCCCAACATTAGGTCTTTTCCCCTCCTCCTCCCAACAGTGGGGTCTGTGCCCCTCCTCCTCCTAACAGTAGGTCTGTGCCCCTCCTCCCAACAGTAGGTCTGTTCCCCTCCTCCTCCCAACAGTGGGGTCTGTGCCCCTCCTCCTCCTAACAGTAGGTCTGTGCCCCTCCTCCCAACAGTAGGTCTGTTCCCCTCCTCCTCCCAACAGTGGGGTCTGTGCCCCTCCTCCTCCTAACAGTAGGTCTGTGCCCCTCCTCCCAACAGTAGGTCTGTTCCCCTCCTCCTCCCAACAGTGGGGTCTGTGCCCCTCCTCCTCCTAACAGTAGGTCTGTTCCCCTCCTCCTCCCAACAGTAGGTCTGTGCCCCTCCTTCTCCTAACACTGGGGTCTGTTCCCCTCCTTCTCCCAACAGTGGGGTCTGTGCCCCTCCTCCTCCTAACAGTAGGGTCTGTGCCCCTCCTTCTCCTAACAGTAGGTCTGTTCCCCTCCTCCTCCTAACAGTAGGTCTGTGCCCCTCCTCCTCCCAACAGTAGGGTCTGAGCCCCTCCTCCTCCTAACAGTAGGTCTGTTCCCCTCCTTCTCCTAACAGTAGGGTCTGTGCCCCTCCTCCTCCCAACAGTAGGTCTGTTCCCCTCCTCCTCCCAACAGTGGGGTCTGTGCCCCTCCTCCTCCTAACAGTAGGTCTGTGCCCCTCCTCCCAAAAGTAGGTCTGTTCCCCTCCTCCTCCCAACAGTGGGGTCTGTGCCCCTCCTCCTCCTAACAGTAGGTCTGTTCCCCTCCTCCTCCCAACAGTAAGTCTGTGCCCCTCCTCCTCCCAACAGTAGGGTCTGAGCCCCTCCTCCTCCTAACAGTAGGTCTGTTCCCCTCCTTCTCCTAACAGTAGGGTCTGTGCCCCTCCTTCTCCTAACAGTAGGGTCTGTGCCCCTCCTCCTCCTAACAGTAGGGTCTGTGCCCCTCCTCCTCCCAACAGTGGGGTCTGTGCCCCTCCTCCTCCCAACAGTAGGGTCTGTGCCCCTCCTCCTCCTAACAGTAGGGTCTGTGCCCCTCCTCCTCCCAACAGTGGGGTCTGTGCCCCTCCTCCTCCCAACAGTAGGTCTGTTCCACTCCTTCTCCTAACAGTAGGGTCTGTGCCCCTCCTCCTCCCAACAGTGGGGTCTGTGCCCCTCCTCCTCCCAACAGTGGGGTCTGTGCCCCTCCTTCTCCTAACAGTGGGGTCTGTGCCCCTCCTTCTCCTAACAGTGGGGTCTGTGCCCCTCCTTCTCCTAACAGTGGGGTCTGTGCCCCTCCTTCTCCCAATAGTGGGGTCTGTGCCCCTCGTTCTCCTAACAGTGGGGTCTATGCCCCTCCTTCTCCTAACAGTGGGGTCTGTGCCCCTCCTCCTCCCAACAGTGGGGTCTGTGCCCCTCCTCCTCCTAACAGTGGGGTCTGTGCCCCTCCTCCACCTAACAGTAGGTCTGTTCCCCTCCTCCTCCCAACAGTGGGGTCTGTGCCCCTCCTCCTCCTAACAGTGGGGTCTGTGCCGCTCCTCCTCCCAACAGTGGGGTCTGTGCCCCTTCTCCTCCCAACAGTGGGGTCTGTTCCCCTCCTCCTCCTAACAGTGGGGTTTGTGCCCCTCCTTCTCCCAACAGTGGGGTCTGTGCCCCTCCTTCTCCCAACAGTGGGGTCTGTGCCCCTCCTTCTCCCAACAGTGGGGTCTGTGCCCCTCCTCCTCCCAACAGTGGGGTCTGTGCCCCTCCTCCCAACAGTGGGGTCTGTGCCCCTCCTTCTCCCAACAGTGGGGTCTGTGCCCCTCCTCCTCCCAAAAGTGGGGTCTGTGCCCCTCCTCCTCCCAACAGTGGGGTCTGTGCCCCTCCTTCTCCCAACAGTGGGGTATGTGCCCCTCCTTCTCCCAACAGTGGGGTCTGTGCCCCTCCTTCTCCCAACAGTGGGGTCTGTGCCCCTCCTCCTCCCAACAGTAGGGTCTGTGCCCCTCCTTCTCCCAACAGTGGGGTCTGTGCCCCTCCTCCTCCCAACAGTGGGGTCTGTGCCCCTCCTCCTCCCAACAGTAGGGTCTGTGCCCCTCCTCCTCCCAACAGTGGGGTCTGTGCCCCTCCTCCTCCCAACAGTGGGGTCTGTTCCCCTCCTCCTCCCAACAGTAGGGTCTGTTCCCCTCCTCCTCCCAACAGTGGGGTCTGTTCCCCTCCTCCTCCCAACAGTAGGGTCTGTGCCCCTCCTCCTCCCAACAGTAGGGTCTGTGCCCCTCCTCCTCCCAACAGTGGGGTCTGTTCCGCTCCTCCTCCCAACAGTAGGTCTGTTCCCCTCCTCCTCCCAACAGTGGGGTCTGTGCCCCTCCTCCTCCCAACAGTAGGTTTGTTCCCCTCCTCCTCCCAACAGTGGGGTCTGTGCCCCTCCTCCTCCCAACAGTAGGTCTGTGCCCCTCCTCCTCCCAACAGTAGGTCTGTTCCCCTCCTCCTCCCAACAGTGGGGTCTGTGCCCCTCCTCCTCCCAACAGTAGGTCTGTGCCCCTCCTCCTCCCAACAGTAGGGTCTGTGCCCCTCCTCCTCCCAACAGTGGGGTCTGTTCCCCTCCTCCTCCCAACAGTTGAAAGTGCAGTACCCAGCTGGTAATAACCCTTATAATTGCCTCGAAACTGAACCTAAACTCTACCGAAATTAATTTCACACATATACCAACAGATGAAATAAATTAAGTAAATTATGATTGGGAGAAAAGAGGAGAATGAGGATGAGTTGATGAGCGAGGTCAAGCAAATGCATAATTCTGTAATCACCAATTGTGAATGAAGAACAGGGCGGGCCAGTCTATTGTACCGATCCATTTTAATATGCCCCCTTCACTTGTGCCCCCTTCACATGAAGAGACATCTGTTGGCATGTCTTGTGGGGTATGCATGTGTGTCCGAGCTGTGTGCTAGTAGTTTAAATAAACAGCTCAGTGCATTCAGTATGTCATTACTTACAAAAACAATTAGTGATGAAGTTAATCTCTCCCCTACTTTGAGCCATGAGAGACGGACATGCATATTATTAATGTTAGTGATACGTGTATATTTAAGGGCCTGCCGTCCTGCCCTGTTCTGAGCCAATTGTAATTTTTGAAAGTCCCTCTTTGTGGCACAGGCTTTACTCAGAGCCTGTGCCACAAGGCTCTGGAAGAAGGAGGGGCACAGACCCTACTGTTGGTGAAGGGGGGGCACAGACCCTACTGTTGGTGAAAGGGGGGGACAGACCCTACTGTTGGTGAAGGGGGGGCACAGACCCTAGTGTTGGTGAAGGGGGGGCACAGACCCTACTGTTGGTGAAAGGGGGGACAGACCCTACTGTTGGTGAAGGGGGGGCACAGACCCTACTGTTGGTGAAGGGGGGCACAGACCCTACTGTTGGTGAAAGGTGGGACAGACCCTACTGTTGGTGAAGGGGGGGCACAGACCCTACTGTTGGTGAAGGGGGGGCACAGACCCTACTGTTGGTGAAAGGGGGGGACAGACCCTACTGTTGGTGAAGGGGGGGCACAGACCCTACTGTTGGTGAAAGGGGGGGACAGACCCTACTGTTGGTGAAGGGGGGGCACAGACCCTACTGTTGGTGAAGGGGGGCACAGACCCTACTGTTGGTGAAGGGGGGGCACAGACCCTACTGTTGGTGAAAGGGGGGACAGACCCTACTGTTGGTGAAGGGGGGGCACAGACCCTACTGTTGGTGAACTGTTGGGAAAGGGGGGACAGACCCTACTGTTGGTGAAGGGGGGACAGACCCTACTGTTGGTGAAGGGGGGCAGACCCTACTGTTGGTGAAAGGGGGGACAGACCCTACTGTTGGTGAAGGGGGGGCACAGACCCTACTGTTGGTGAAGGGGGGGCACAGACCCTACTGTTGGTGAAGGGGGCACAGACCCTACTGTTGGTGAAGGGGGCACAGACCCTACTGTTGGTGAAGGGGGCACAGACCCTACTGTTGGTGAAGGGGGGGCACAGACCCTACTGTTGGTGAAGGGGGCACAGACCCTACTGTTGGTGAAGGGGGGGCACAGACCCTACTGTTGGTGAAGGGGGGGCACAGACCCTACTGTTGGTGAAGGGGGGGAACAGACCCTACTGTTGGTGAAGGGGGGGCACTTTTGTTTCCGTCCAGGTCTGAGGGCACACATTCTTGTAAGCTTACAGTAATATTCCATCCAAGTTGTCAGACCCATGTGACTTGTCGTTGTTGATAGACAACAACAAAATAATTAACCTCTTCCACACTCACTTTTCGTAAATCAAAATTACAATGCTTTTCTTCCATAATTTGGTCAGTTATACTTGGATGCGTAGGGTCGGCATTTGTTGCTGGTATGTCATGCCTAAGTTTGCTAATCTTGCCTATTAAAAAATAATTAAAGTAGTTGGCAATATCAGTGGGTTTTGTGATGAATAAGCCATCTGTTTCAATGACTGATGGAGCTGAGTTTGCCTTTTTGCCCAAAATTTCATTTAATGTGCTCCAAAGCCTTTTACTATCATTCTTAATATAATTTATCTTTGTTTCATAGTATAGTTTCTTCTTCTTTTTATTCAGTTTAGTCACATGATTTCTCAATTTACAGTACGTTTTCCAATTGGTTGTGCAGCCAGACTTATTTGCCATTTATTTGACCTCATCCTTCTCAACCATAACATGTTTAAATCCCTTATCAATCCACAGGGATATAGCAGTCATTTTCTTAATGTGTCAAGTGGAGCATCTAGTTGCTCCTCATTACACACCACAGGCCAGCAAATATTATTTTCATCATTAACTTAGGAATCTTTACAAAACTTCTTATATGACCTCTTATACACTATATTAGGCCCAGCCGTTGGTTTACTTAGATATGGCTACTATATTGTGATCACTACATCCAATGGATTTGGATACAGGTTTAAAGCAGATTTCTCCAACATTAGTAAAGATGTGATCAATACATGTTTGTGATTTCACTCCTATGCAGTTTGTAAATACCCTGGTAGGTTGACTGACAACCTGAAACAGGATTCAGGCACTGGTTACAGTTTGAAGCTTTTTCTTGAGTGGAAAGCTTGATAAAAGCCAGTCAATATTAAGGTCACCCAGGAAATATACCTCTCTGTTGATATCACATACTGTACATGATCAAGCATTTCACACATATTATCCAGATACTGACTGTTAGCACTTGGTGGTCTATAGCAGCTTCCCACAAGAATGGGCTTCAGGTGAGGCAGGTAGCCATATTACTTCAACAGTATTTAACATGAGA
Source organism: Oncorhynchus keta (assembly GCF_023373465.1). Lineage (NCBI taxonomy): Eukaryota > Metazoa > Chordata > Actinopteri > Salmoniformes > Salmonidae > Oncorhynchus > Oncorhynchus keta. The sequence continues at coordinate 44,027,126 of NC_068441.1, read as the reverse complement.
TTCTCTCTAACCTTAACAGGAATGTAAAGGCTGAATATACAGTGGGGCAAAAAAGTATTTAGTCAGCCACCAATTGTGCAAGTTCTCCCACTTAAAAAGATGAGAGAGGTCTGTAATTTTCATCATAGGTACACTTAAACTATGACAGACAAAATGAGAAAAAAATCCAGAAAATCACATTGTAGGATTTTTTATGAAATGATTTGCAAATTATGGTGGAAAATAAGTATTTTCAATACAATAACAATAACAAAAGTTTATCTGGTATTTTGGCCCATTCCTCCATGCAGATCTCCTCTAGAGCAGTGATGTTTTGGGGCTGTCGCTGGGCAACACGGACTTTCAACTCCCTCCAAAGATGTTCTATGTGGTTGAGATCCGGAGACTGGCTAGGCCACTCCAGGACCTTGAAATGCCTCTTACGAAGCCACTCCTTCGTTGCCCGGGCGGTGTGTTTGGGATCATTGTCATGCTGAAAGACCCAGCCAGGTTTCATCTTCAATGCTCTTGCTAATGGTAGGAGGTTTTCACTCAAAATCTCACGATACATGGCCCCATTCATTCTTTCCTTTACACGGATCAGTCGTCCTGGTCCCTTTGCAGAAAAACAGCCCCAAAGCATGATGTTTCCACCCCCATGCTTCACAGTAGGTATGGTGTTCTTTGGATGCAACTCAGCATTCTTTGTCCTCCAAACACGAGGAGTTGAGTTTTTACCAAAAAGTTATATTTTGGTTTCATCTGACCATATGACATTCTCCCAATCTTCTTCTGGATCATCCAAATGCTCTCTAGCAAACTTCAGACGGGCCTGGACATGTACTGGCTTAAGCAGGGGGACACGTCTGGCACTGCAGGATTTGAGTCCCTGGCGGCGTAGTGTGTTACTGATGGTAGGCTTTGTTACTTTGGTCCCAGCTTTCTGCGGGTCATTCACTAGGTCCCCCCGTGTGGTTCTGTGACTTTTGCTCACTGTTCTTGTGATCATTTGGACCCCACGTGGTGAGATCTTGCGTGGAGTCCCAGATCGAGGGAGATTATCAGTGGTCTTGTATGTCTTCCATTTCCTAATAATTGCTCCCACAGTTGATTTCTTCAAACCAAGCTGCTTACCTATTGCAGATTCAGTCTTCCCAGCCTGGTGCAGGTCTACAATTTTATTTCTGGTGTCCTTTGACAGCTCTTTGGTCTTGGCCATAGTGGAGTTTGGAGTGTGTCTGTTTGAGGTTGTGGACAGGTGTCTTTTATACTGATAACAAGTTCAAACAGGTGCCATTAATACAGGTAACGAGTGGAGGACAGAGGAGCCTCTTAAAGAAGAAGTTACAGGTCTGTGAGAGCCAGAAATCTTGCTTGTTTGTAGGTGACCAAATACTTATTTTCCACCATAATTTGCAAATAAATTAATTAAAAATCCTACAATGTGATTTTCTGGATTTTTTTTCTCATTTTGTCTGTCATAGTTGAAGTGTACCTTTGATGAACATTTACAGGCCTCTCTCATCTTTTTAAGTGGGAGAACTTGCACAATTGGTGGCTGACTAAATACTTTTTTGCCACAACACCGCCCCCAGTGGCATTTCTCACATTTCTGTAGAAATTATAGCCATGTATTGCTACCACTGTATCATCAAAGGAATTATCTAAGTGAGTTTCAGAGATTGATTTCATGAAACTTGTTTCATAGGCTACATATGTTAATGTGGGCTATTTTGAGCACTTTTTTTGCCATGCTTGATTTATTTAATCGCTTTACTGGGAAGCTTGTCAGAAGCAGACATGAACATATTATGTCTGTTTGAGCTGATAGTGCAGAGGGTGCTGCACACAGTGGACTTCCTACTAGGGCACACCGCCTCAGTGCTAACAGTATGACTCTTGTTCATAGGCACATGATTACTGTATACAATAGCTGTAAGATTGACAGAGGCATTCAGGACAGTTACAGGGACATAATGAAGTTAATTACATTGTGACTGCCAACGCCCAACGGGATAATGTACATTTGCTGCAGCATTACTACAACTCAACGACACAGTGGTAGGGATTATCTGATCTGGGCTTGGGTCATTGATAAGTCATTGTCTCAACACAGCCTTGAAATGTGTGGAAAGAGTCCAGGAGCCAAGATGATTTGGATGTAAACATGAGCTGACAATAATCGACTATTTTTGACTGCTGTCATATTGACGCTTACTGTAGCTGAGCCAAAATTGAGGACTGAAACGGTACAAAGTCAATTCAAGGACACAAAGCAGTGGTATCAAAGGTCTTTTTGAATAAACATTTGAGTCAGCATTAAATAACACAATTGTGTACTCAAAGGCATAAACTGTTAAAATAGCATTGAATAAGTATTAAGTATTGGACTAAATAATCATTCTGAATGGAAAATCTCCATTGAAATAGTTTCTTAGTCCCAAGCTAGCCTTACTCTGGGTCTAGAAAACTGGCCCTATTCTAAGGTATAAACAGTATAGAATTAAAAATAGTTTCCTTTACAAAGCCGATATTGGTCTGGGCTATCTCACCTGCAGTGGTTGCCACCACACTCCCGATCGCAGTATTCACTGTCCCACTCGTGGTTCTGTCTCCCTCCAGGGTTCGGGGCCCCTGGGGACTGGGAACCCACACTTTTATGGTACTCTGACTGTAGGTGGGAAAATCCCTATAGGAGAAAGAGAGAGCGAGGCCATGACATTAGTTTAAGTTTCTGACAATGTATACTGGCCATATGGAGAGGGGAGAACAAGAGAGAGATGCAGGGGAGGGTGGAGAGGGAGAGGAAGAGAGAGAGGGAGAGACAGAGAGAGAGGGAGAGACAGAGAGAAAGGGAGAGAAAGGGAGAGATTCCAGACACAAATGGATAAAACATAGGGGTGTTAGCTTTGCAGCTTTTAGTATATGTGTTATTCCAACCTGGCCTCAGAGCAAAACTTATTATATATTACTAAAATATGTGCCACTCCGTTTAGTATTATATGTAACTTTATGTTAGGTTGGATTACCAATGTAATAGCGGTCGTACAAAATAATATGAATTGTAGTATGTACAGTGCATTCGGAAAGTATTCAGACCGAGTGGTGCAGCGGTCTAAGACACTGCATCTCAGTACAAAAGGCATCACTGCAGTCCCTGGTTTGAATCCAGGCTGCATCACTTCCGGGTGTGATTGGGAGACCCATAGGGCTGTCCAGGTTTTTATTTGACCTTTATTTAACTAGGCAAGTCAGTTAAGAACAAATTCTTATTTTTAATGATGGCCTAGGAACAGTGGGTTAACTGCTTTGTTCAGGGGCAGAACGACAGATTTTTACCTTGTCAGCTCGGGGATTCAATCTTGCAACCTTTCGGTTACTAGTCACCCCGGTTTGACAACAATTTGTTCTTAACTGACTTTCCTATTTCAATTATGTAGACAGGTGTGTGCCTTTCCAAATCATGTCAAATCAATTTAATTTACCACAGGTAGACTAAACCATTTTTGCTCTGACCAGGCTGGTTGTTCTTAGTTATCTGACAACTTATCCTGATTTATGGAGAGAGTAGAGGGAGACAGAAGGAGGAGGGGAAGGGATTGACATAGGAAGAGAGGGAAAGAGATAGGAAGAAAGAGAGAGAAACAGGAGGAGGGAGAGGCTTGCTCTTTACTTAAGGTCTGAATGCCAAATTCTGCTACATTTCTATTTTAGATGAGTTTAAATGCTAATTGGTTTGGCAGCATAGTACCTCAAGCAAGCCAATAACATGTACAGTTCAATTTGAGAGAGAGACTAAAGAGAGAGAGAGAGAGAGAGTGAGAGAGTGTAACGAGGGGAAGGGAGAGATAGTTACTGAGTATAATGTATACATGCTTGTGATGCAAAGCTGAGGAACGGAAATATGAATAGTGCTGTTTACATCTAAAGCAGATATCATGCATCAACCCTAAGTATTGTAACTACAGTCGCAAGAACAAGGATGTGAACCCTTTGGAATTACCTGGATTTCAGCATAAATTGGTCATAAAATTTGATCTGATCTTCATCTGGGTCACAACAACAGACAAACACAGTCTGCTTAAACTAATAACACAAACAATTATATGTTTTCCTGTCTTTATTGAACACACTGTGTAAACATTCACAGTGTAGGGTGGGAAAAGTATGTGAACCCTTGGATTTAATAACTGGTTGACCCTCCTTTGGCAGCAATAACCTCAACCAAACATTTTCTGTAGTTGCCGGATCAGACCTACACAACGGTCAGGTGGAATTTTGGACCATTCCTCTTCACAAAACTGTTTCAGTTCAGAAATATTCTTGGGATGTCTGGTGTGAACCGCTCTCTTGAGGTGATGCCACAACATCTCAATCGGGTTGAGGTCAGGACTCTGACTGGGCCACTCCAGAAGGTCAGGACTCTGACTGGGACACTCCAGAAGGCGTATTTTCTTCTGTTGAATCCATTCTGTTGTTGATTTACTTCTGTGTTTTGGGTCGTTGTCCTGTTGCATCACCCAACTTCTGTTGAGCTTCAATTGGCAGACAGATAGTCTAACATTCTCCTGCAAAATGTCTTGATAAACTTAGGAATTCATTATTCCATCGATGTTAGCAAGCCGTCCAGGCCCTGCGGCAGCAAAGCAGTCCCAAACCATGACGCGCCCTCCACCATACTTTACAGTTGGGATGAGGTTTTGATGTTGGTGTGCTGTGCTTTTTTTCTCCACACATAGTGTTGTGTGTTCCTTCCAAACAACTCAATTTTAGTTTCATCTGTCCACAGAATATTTTGCCAGTAGCGCTGTGGAACATCCAGATGCTCTTTTGCGAACTTCAGACGTGCAGCAATGTTTTTTTTGGACAGCAATGGGTTCTTCCTCCCATGAACACCATTCTTGTTTTGTGTCTTACATATCGTAGACTCGTCAACAGAGATGTTAACATGTTCCAGAGATTTCTGTAAGTCTTTAACTGACACACTAGGAGTCTTCTTAACCTCATTGAACATTCTGCTCTTTGCAGGACGGCCAGTCCTAGGGAGAGTAGCAACAGTGCTGAACTTTCCCCATTTATAGACAATTTGTCTTACCGTGGACTGATGAACATCACATTTTCAGAGATACTTTTGTAACCCTTTCCAACTTTAAGCAAGTCAACAATTCTTAATATTAGGTCTTCTGAGATCAAATTTGTTTGAGGTATGGTTCACATCAGGCAATGCTTCTTGTGAATAGCAAACTCAAATTTTGTGAGTGTTCTTTATAGGGCAACAACAACATTCAATTTCGACAAGAAAAATACAATACGTTGTGTGTTATTAGTTTAAGCACACTGTGTTTGTACATTGTTGTGAATTATGACAAATATATGCAGATATCCAGGTAATTCCAAAGGGTTTACATACTTTTTCTTGCCAGTGTATATACAGTTGAAGTCGGAAGTTTACATACACTTAGGTTGGAGTCATTAAAAATCATTTTTCAACCACTCCATAAATTTCTTGTTAACAAACCAAACTACAGTTTTGGCAAGTTGGTTATGACATCTACTTTGTGACACAAGTCATTTTTTAAACAATTGTTACAGACAGATTATTTCAGAAGTTTACATACACTAAATTTACTGTGCCTTTAAACAGCTTAGAAAATTCCAGAAAATGATGTCATGGCTTTAGAAGCTTCTGATAGGCTAATTGACATAATTTGAGTTAATAGGAGGTGTACCTGTGGATGTATTTCAAGACATACCTACAAACTGAATGCCGCTTTGCTTGACATCATGGGTAAATCAAAAGAAATCAGACAAGACCTCAGAAAAAAAATTGTAGACCTCCACAAGTCTGTTTCATCCTTGGGAGCAATTTCCAAATGCCTGAAGGTACCACGTTCATCTGTACAAACAATAGTGCGCAAGTATAAACACCATGGGACGATGCAGCAGTCATACCGCTCAGGAAGGAGACGCGTTCTGTCTCCTAGAGATGAACGTACTTTGGTGCGAAAGGTGCAAATCAATCCCAGAACAACAGCAAAGGACCTTGTGAAGATGCTGGAGGAAACCGGTACAAAAGTATCTATATCCACAGTAAAACGAGTCCTATATCGACATAACCTGAAAGGCCGCTCAGCAAGGAAGAAGCCACTGCTCCAAAACCACCATAAAAGCCAGACTACGGTTTGCAACTGCACATGGGGACAAAGATCATACTTTTTGGAGAAATGTCCTCTGGTCTGATGAAACAAAAATATAACTGTTTGGCCATAAAGACTGTCGTTATGTTTGGAGGAGAAAGGGGGAGGCTTACAAGCCGAAGAACACCATCCCAACCATGAAGCACGGGGTTAGCAGCATTATGCTGTGGGGGTGCTTTGCTGCAAGAGGGACTGGTGCACTTCACAAAATAGATGGCACATGAGGAAGGAATATTATGTGGATATATATATTGAAGCAACATCTCAAAACTTCAGTCAGGAAGTTAAAGCTTGGCTGCAAATGGATCTTCCAAATGGACAATGACCCCAAGTATACTTCTAAAGTTGTGGCAAAATGGCTTAAGGACAACAATGTCAAGGTATTGGAGTGGCCATCACAAAGCCCTGACCTCAATCCTATAGAGCATTTATGGGCAGAGTAGAAAAAGCGTGTGCGAGCAAGGAGGCCTACAAACTTACATTTACATTTACATTTAAGTCATTTAGCAGACGCTCTTATCCAGAGCGACTTACAACTTGACTCAGTTACACCAGCTCTGTCAGGAGGAATGGGCCAAAATTCACCCAACTTATTGTGGAAAGCTTGTGGAAGGCTACCCGAAACATTTGACCCAAGTTAAACAATTTAAAGGCAATGCTACCAAATACTAGTGTTTGTAAACTTCTGACCCACCGAAGGTTTGATACAGTGAATTATAAGTGAAATAATCTGTCTGTAAACAATTGTTGGAAAAATTACTTGTGTCATATGTAGATGTCCTTAACAACTTGCCAAAACTATAGTTTGTTAACAAGAAAATGTTAAATCAAGCTTAGCATTCATTTTACAGGCAGTCGGTACATATCAAAACTATCGCCCCACCTAATTCTGATTCTGGACCAGTCATACTGTTTAGACTAATAATGGAATTGGTAATGGAATGCTGATCCAAACTAGTTGCTAAGGTTACAGAGAACCAAACGGTTATAAATTGTTTGGAATTAGGAATGAGTAATTTATTTGGATCTCTATGGTCCATACTCTCCACACTAGCCTACTGAAAAGTGAGCATGTCCAGTATTCCTTCATATAATTTGGTGATAAGATATGATATATGCAGAGTCACACTAACCTGCTGGCCAGGAGGAGGTGAGTGAAGGGATGCCTGGAGTCCCATCTGGTGGGAGATGATTGGCTGGGACTGGCCGTGCTGCATGCGGATTGGCTGGTTGAGGAGGGAGTTCTGGTGCATGGAGAGCTGTTGGTGCAAGGGCGGGCTGATCTGGAAGGAGGAAGGGGGAGAGGCACTAATGCTGGGCAGCATCTGAGACTGGCTGAGGGTCCGGGAGAGTGCGTGACGCGTAGCCCCCGCGTAGCCCTGCATGTCCGACAGGGGGAAGCCCCCCGGCCCCAGACTGTAGGGGGAGGAGGGCTGGGGTGGCACGCTGTACAGGGGTGGATTGGGGGGCATCATGTGGGAGGAAGGCTGGTTCGTCTGGATACTTTTCGTCTCCACAGGGTCATTGTAGTTCTGAGGACAGAGGGGAAGACAAGAGGGACAAAAAGGACAGTTAAAATAGGTATTATCCAATATATTACACAGCTCATTTATATTGGTGAGATACAGGTATGTCAATGTAAATATATTACCCAATACATTACACAACTAATACACTAAATTAGTAGGACATATGAATACATCATCCACTCAGGTCCCTCTATGTGAAAATCATGATGTTGAGTTCATTTCAGCATGGAAGTCACATCCCCTGAGCTGCTTCATTTCATAGATTTGAAATAGCAAGCGTATATGTATACTTTGCTGTGGTATGAAGTATGTTCAGACCCTCTCATTATCTGTCACAGTTGTTGATGTGAGCTATGTCTCCTAATTGGTAATGGCGTACATACTGTCTATTGAACAGAGCCAGAGAAATAATCAATGAAAAGATGGATAGAAGACTAAAGACGAGGGAGATACATTTGCAGGTCAAGTGGAATATGAAATGGTAAAGAATGGTGAGAGATGGGTGGGAGTGAAGTGTGTGTGTGCTCCCTTCCAAGCACTGAACAACCACAACTGAAAGCAGTACTATTTTATACTATACTATACTACTAAGCCTATTCTACGAGTATTATTTGTGGAGATTTAGAAATGTGAAACTTTAAAGGGACAGGCAGTAGTAACAAGGTAATGAAACCAATAATGTATCATTTGGGTGAACTATCCCATTATGTGTCCCTTGGTGGGTTGAAAAGCACTAACCTCCATTTTGACTTTCTGAATGAATGAACCTCGTTAACTTGGGGCTTTTAAACGAGACATGTACTGTAGTCATCAAGCTCCATTTGTGTGTGTTCTTTTCCCCCCAACATAGACCATCAGTGTGCGTCACAAACAAAATGGTAACAGGTGCACGCCGAACACACCGGGCACGTGACTCGTCCAAAAATGTCACTCTGACGATTTCTAATTACCTTCAATTCCTCTGTCCTTGATTCCCACTTCTCTTCAGCAATTTCAACACACTATTTAAAGAGGAATCCTTTTGAATGGCTACATGTACGATGTGTCTTGTTGTGAGTGGTGGTGAATGAATGGGAGATCTGCAGTTTTTTTCTGCCTGTTTTCATTTCTTTTAAAGGCCTGCCAATCTGCACACGCATCAAGCAAGCCCTTGAATACGAGATGTGTCAGAAAGCAATATTTAATTACGCAAATGAGTGGTGAGAATGAGCTTTATTAAAGGGGAAAAACTTGCAACTGGTAAAGAGAGAGGTTGATGAATAAACTGTTCATGCCTTAATCAAGGCATTTGTTTTGGGCTTGTAAGCCTTGGAGGAAGTGTGAGGCCATGGGGACCGGTGGGAGGCTGTTTAACATGGTAATGCAATTTGGGTTTATGTGAAGCGAAAACAATGGAGTGAAGACATGGAAATGGAAGACATAGGTGCTTGGCACTAAGACTAGCACACGAAAAATGTTAGTAGGATGTATTATGATGCAATCCTACTGTATATTATGCATCCAATCTGGTTCTGAATTTGTACTTTAAGACTCATAGTTGAGAAACAACAGACATGAATTGATTATCTTGTCTAAAGTCTAAATATCAAAGTATATATGATAAGTTGAGTACAGTATGTCTAAATATCTAGGGGTAAGAGGAAAGCAGCCTCAGGCAGTTTCTCAGGCAGTTCCTTAGGCAGTTCCTCAGGCAGTTCCTCAGGCAGTTCCTCAGTCAGTTCCTCAGGCAGTTCCTCAGGCAGTTCCCCAGGCAGATCCTCAGGCAGTTACTCAGGCAGTTCCTTAGGCAGTTCCTCAGTCAGTTTCTCAGTCAGTTCTTCGGTCAGTTCCTCAGTCAGTTCCTCAGGCAGTTCCTCAGTCAGTTCCTCAGGCAGTTCCTCAGGCAGTTGCTCAGGCAGTTCCTCAGTCAGTTCCTCAGGCAGTTCCTCAGGCAGTTCCTCAGGCAGTTCCATAGGCAGATCCTCAGGCAGTTACTCAGGCAGTTCCTTAGGCAGTTCCTCAGTGAGTTCCTCAGGCAGTTGCTCAGGCAGTTCCTCAGGCAGTTCCTCAGGCAGTTCTTCAGGCAGTTCCTCAGGCAGTTCCTCAGTCAGTTCCTCAGTCAGTTCCTCAGGCAGTTCCTCAGTCAGTTCCTCAGGCAATTCCTCAGTCAGTTCCTCAGTCAGTTCCTCAGTCAGTTCCTCAGTCAGTTCCTCAGGCAGCCTCAGGCAGTTCTTCAATCAGTTCCTCAGTCAGTTCCTCAGGCAGCCTCAGGCAGTTCTTCAATCAGTTCTTCAGGCAGTTCCTCAGTCAGTTCCTCAGACAGTTCCTCAGACAGTTCCTCAGGCAGTTCCTCAGTCAGTTCCTCAGTCAGTTCCTCAGGCAGTTCCTCAGTCAGTTCCTCAGGCAATTCCTCAGTCAGTTCCTCAGTCAGTTCCTCAGACAGTTCCTCAGTCAGTTCCTCAGTCAGTTCCTCAGTCAGTTCCTCAGTCAGTTCCTCAGGCAGTTCCTCAGTCAGTTCCTCAGTCAGTTCCTCAGGCAGTTCCTCAGTCAGTTCCTCAGACAGTTCCTCAGTCAGTTCCTCAGTCAGTTCCTCAGTCAGTTCCTCAGTCAGTTCCTCAGTCAGTTCCTCAGTCAGTTCTTCAGGCAGTTCCTCAGACAGTTCCTCAGGCAGTTCCTCAGTCAGTTCCTCAGGCAATTCCTCAGTCAGTTCCTCAATCAGTTCCTCAGTCAGTTCCTCAGTCAGTTCCTCAGGCAATTCCTCAGTCAGTTCTTCAATCAGTTCCTCAGTCAGTTCCTCAGTCAGTTCCTCAGACAGTTCCTCAGTCAGTTCCTCAGTCAGTTCTTCAGGCAGTTCCTCAGACAGTTCCTCAGGCAGTTCCTCAGTCAGTTCCTCAGGCAATTCCTCAGTCAGTTCCTCAATCAGTTCCTCATTCAGTTCCTCAGTCAGTTCCTCAGTCAGTTCCTCAGTCAGTTCCTCAGGCAATTCCTCAGTCAGTTCCTCAGTCAGTTCCTCAGTCAGTTCCTCAGTCAGTTCCTCAGTCAGTTCCTCAGACAGTTCCTCAGTCAGTTCCTCAGGCAGTTCCTCAGACAGTTCCTCAGTCAGTTCCTCAGACAGTTCCTCAGTCAGTTCCTCAGTCAGTTCCTCAGTCAGTTCCTCAAGCAGTTCCTCAGACAGTTCCTCAGTCAGTTCCTCAGACAGTTCCTCAGTCAGTTCCTCAGACAGTTCCTCAGTCAGTTCCTCAGTCAGTTCCTCAGTCAGTTCCTCAGTCAGTTCCTCAGTCAGTTCCTCAGACAGTTCCTCAGTCAGTTCCTCAGTCAGTTCTTCAGGTAGTTCCTCAGACAGTTCCTCAGGCAGTTCCTCAGTCAGTTCCTCAGGCAATTCCTCAGTCAGTTCCTCAATCAGTTCCTCATTCAGTTCCTCAGTCAGTTCCTCAGTCAGTTCCTCAGGCAATTCCTCAGTCAGTTCCTCAGTCAGTTCCTCAGTCAGTTCCTCAGTCAGTTCCTCAGTCAGTTCCTCAGACAGTTCCTCAGTCAGTTCCTCAGTCAGTTCTTCAGGCAGTTCCTCAGACAGTTCCTCAGGCAGTTCCTCAGTCAGTTCCTCAGGCAATTCCTCAGTCAGTTCCTCAATCAGTTCCTCATTCAGTTCCTCAGTCAGTTCCTCAGTCAGTTCCTCAGTCAGTTCCTCAGTCAGTTCCTCAGGCAATTCCTCAGTCAGTTCTTCAATCAGTTCCTCAGTCAGTTCCTCAGTCAGTTCCTCAGTCAGTTCTTCAATCAGTTCCTCAGTCAGTTCCTCAGGCAGCCTCAGGCAGTTCTTCAATCAGTTCTTCAGGCAGTTCCTCAGTCAGTTCCTCAGGCAGTTCCTCAGGTGGCAGAACCAGGAGCCACCATACTAAGCAATGCTCACTCATGCCTCCACACACACACAGACACACACAGACACACACACACATGAACATGCATACGTAAGAACGCACATAGGTATATACACCCTCGCTCATGCACACACACAGACACACACAGACAAACACACACACACACACACACACACACACACACACACACACACACACACACACACACACACACACACACACACACACACACACACACACACACACACACACACACACACACACATGAACATGCACACACACACACACACACACACACACACACACACACACACACACACACACACACACACAGAAAGATATACACTCACACAGACAGACACACAACACGCACACACACACACAGACACACACAGACACGCACACCGACACACACACAGACACATGAACATGCATACGTAAGCACGCACATAAACATATACACCCTCGCTCATGCACACACACAGACACACACAGACAAACACACACACACAGACAAACACACACAGACACACACACACACACACACACACACACACACACACACACACACACACACACACACACAGACACACACACACACACACACACACACACATACACACAGACAGACACATACACACACACGTGTGTGTTTCTGTGTGTGTGTCTGTGTCTGTGTCTGTGTGTGTGATCATGTCTGTGTGTGTGTGTCTATGTGTGTGTGCATGTGTGTGTGTTTGGGCCCTAATTTTCACTGTTCTCTTCAAAGCAAACACACATAAACCTTCTCCAGCAGCCCCTACCCCAGGAGGAGAGAAGAACTCTCCATCTAATTTATTATCTCTTATATCACCACTGAACCATGTTTATCAGAGACTTAACCCCGCCCCCCCCTCCCGCCATTACCTTGGTAACCAGAGTGGCTCGGTACGTGGCCAGGGCTTTCAGGTACTCTTTCTTCGCCGCCTCTGTTTTCCTCTTGTAGCCCTGCGAGAGAGAGACAAACAGCAACAAAGCAGTGGTAAATGACAAGGCGCTAAGCTAGGCTAAGCATTTTAAATGACATTTTGGTAATTTAGCAGACACACATGAACAAATACTCCAGTATATACTATGATATAAATACTATAGTATTCACTGTAGTGTTTTTGTGGCCTTTCCTGAAGTACTCACTCTAGTATTTACTGTAGTATACTGTAGTATTTACAGTTAACTATAGTATAAATACTGTAGTAAAATAAAACTGTAGTATATACTATATTATACAACGGGTGGGTCTAATCCTAAATGCTGATTGGTTAAAACCACATTCCAGCCAGTGTCTATACCACAAGTTACCACTGGCTAAATCTATGATGTTAAAATGCCTATTTATTCTGTTCCATTTGACTGCGCAATCCAATGTCTCATCAGCCCAGCCAGGTACTTTATAAACTTGATCTCCATTATAAAAAGCATCTGGAAATGATCTCACATTTCTTTTAGACCAGGGGTGTCAAAGTCAAATGGACGGAGGGCCAAATAAAAAATTTAGCTACAAGCCGAGGGCCGGACTGTTCGAATGTTCATTGAAAAATGTTTAAATGACGCATATAGTCTAGTGAACCTAATTGAACCTACTGAAAACCTAACAAATATATTCCAATATGATCAGATAAATAAAGCAATATTTTCTTATGCCTCTGTCAGTAATCTTTAATTTTCAACAGACACAAAAGACAAATTTCCTTTATATAAAAATCCCCATAACATGAACATTAAATGAAAGAAACCGGTATTCAAGGCACCATCAGTAGCCTATATTTTCTATTTTAGCAAAAGTGGGCTAAATTTACTTCAAAGAAAAAAACAATAATAGCAATTTTCTATCATCCACTCAACTGAAATATTTTTAAAATATAATTGGATTGAAATACAATAAAATAAAGTGCAAAAATCTATTAATCAAAAACAACACTTTGTTTAAGGAGAAGTAACATGCAGTGAAAACAAATATTAAACTTTAACTTTTAAACTTGAACTGAGTAAAAACTCTAAATATGTGATTGCACAGTAATGTTCACTTGTTTGAGGTTGAGGGTGATACTTGGTGGTGTCCCATCTTTTCCACAAGTTCATCAATGTTCGGGGTAAGGCTCTGAGCTGAGGAAATCCTCAGAATTGAGTGGAGGTGTTCAGCAGTAAGTCGACTTCTGTGTGATGTTTTGTTCAAGTTCATCAAAGAAAACAGTTGTTCACACAGGTATGTGCTGCCAAACATAGACAACGTTTGAGCAGCCTGGATGCGCAGCTGGGGCATTGTGTCGGGAGGAAACGGGCGAACTCCGCAGCACCCACTGCCGCATATTTTGCCCTCAGTGCATCATTGCATTGGAGGTCAATCAACTCCATTTGGAGGTTTGGTGGTGAGCTTTCCACGTCAACAGCAAATGGGTTACCGAGCAGTTCCAACCTGCTTTTTTGTGCTTCAAAGTCAGCAAATCGGCGTCGAAAGTCAGCGGCAAGCATACCTATTTTATCAGCCAACTGTGCGCTTGGGAACGCACTGGTAGAGAGCTTCTCTTTCATGGTCTGGCAGCTGGGAAAGTGGCTCAAATTTTCTTTCCGCATCTGCGTCTCCCACAGAGTCAGTTTGGTTTTAAATGCCTTCACTGTACTGTACATATCAGAGATGACACGATCCCGACCCTGCAGCTGCAAGTTCATTGCATTCAGATGACTCGTAATGTCACACAGAAAAGCCATTTCACACAGAAACATTTCGTCTCGGAGTTGTGTTGTGTCTTTCCCTTTGCTGTCCAAGAACAGACAAATCTCCTCACGAAGCTCGAAACATCTTTGAAGCACCTTTCCCTGGCTTAGCCATCGCACCTCTGTGTGATAAGGCAAATCACCATGCTCCGTTTCTAACTCCGTCAGAAATGCCTTGAACTGGCGGTGATTCAAACCTTTGGCTCTGATAAAGTTAACTGTGCGCGTGATGATGCTCATTACATGCTCCATTTTCAAGGCTTTACCGCACAACGCTTCCTGGTGTATGATACAATGATAAGCTGTCAGCTCACCTGTCGCGTTTTCCTCTTGCATCTTTTCCCGTATCTTCGCCACCAGTCCGCTCCTGTGTCCACACATCGCAGGTGCTCCGTCGGTTGTCAAACCCACGAGTTTTTCCCAAGGCAGCTCCATCTCATTTACACATCTTGACACCTCTTCATACAAATCATGCCCCGTAGATGTGCCATGCATAGGACGTAAAGCCAAAAACTCCTCTGTCACGCTTAGGCTGGAGTCCACTCCGCGGATGAAAATTGACAACTGGGCAATGTCAGAAATGTCGGTGCTCTCATCCACAGCCAAGGAATATGCAATGAAATCTTTTCCCTTTTTCACAAGCTGCTCTTTTAGATTGATGGACAACTGGTCTACTCTCTCGGCAATGGTGTTTCTGCTCAGACTCACATTTAAAAAGAGTTGCCTTTTTCTGGGCAAACTTCGTCACAAACTTTAATCATGCAGTTTTTGATGAAATCCCCCTCCGTAAATGGCCGGGCTGATTTAGCGATCTCTTCTGCCAAAATAAAACTGGCCTTGACAGCAGCCTGGCCTTGTGATTTGGCTTTTTTGAACAGAGCCTGTCGAGATTTGAGGCCTCGTTTTAATTCCTCTGCCTTTTGTAGCCTTTGTTCCATGTCCATATTCTTGTTTTTGTCCGCGTGTTTCGTTTCATAATGTCGTCTCAGATTATACTCTTTCAGTACCGCCACACTTTCTCCACACAGAAGACACACAGGTTTTCCAGCTACCTCCGTGAACAAATACTCCGACTCCCACCTTGTTTGAAACCCCGGTTCTCAGTGTCCACCTTCCGTTTTGCCATTTTTGATGGGTATCTGAAAGTTAATTTTACTGTGATGCTGACAACTGCTGTGCCAATAAATATTGAAATGAAGCAGCCTACTGCTCGGTGCGTCACCGTTGCATTGTGGGAAATGTAGTATTGGTGCGTGTAAAAGATCTGCGGGCTGCCGGCTTGCTGCGGTCTGCGGGCCGGTTCTAATAATAAATCAAGATCATCCCAGGGGCCGTAAAAAACCTTCTCGCGGGCCGGATGTGGCCCGCGGGCCTTGACTCTGACATATGTGTTTTAGACTAACATTCAGTTTTCAACAGCGATTTGTATTGGCTAGCTACCAAGCAAGGGATACGAACGTTGCCAGTCAGTATGGCAATGGAACATTTAGAACGAACGACTGGGTCGCATCCATAGATACAGAACAAAAAGTCTGAACAACTGGGTCGCGACTCTAGCAACTGAACCGATAGAACAAACGACCAGCCGGCTTGGGTAGCAACCCTAGAAATGTTATGAATAAATTAATCAAAATATCGTTTTTAATTCAAATTTGTCAATCATTATTTGAATAGGTTGGTAACCGGCTCTACAATAGTGATAATGCCCTTAAAGTGTTTGGAGGATATATTGGCATGGTTTGCCATCCCTCGGTTTCTTCTCGGGCCTAACAACACCCATGCCAATATATCCTCCATACACTCCATACACATTTGCACACACTGTACATATATTTTTCTATTGTGTTATTGACTGTACGTTTGTTTATTCCATGTGTAACTCTGTGTTGTTGTTTTGGTTGCACTGTTTTGCTCTATCTTGGCCAGGTCGCAGTTGTAAATGAGAATTTGTTCTCAACTGGCCTACCTGGTTAAATAAAGGTGAAATAAAAATAAATTTAAAAAATGTAAACCGGCTTCTTGGGCATTATCACTTAAGTAATTACTGTAGTGTTTTTTGCATATGAATGTAGTATTTACTATAGTGTTTTTGTATATGAATGTAGTATTTACTATAGTGTTTTTGCATATGAATGTAGTATTTACTATAGTGTTTTTGCAAATTAATGTAGTATTTACTATAGTGTCTTTGCAGATTAATGTAGTATTTACTATAGTGTTCTTGCAGATGAATGTAGTATTTACTATAGTGTTTTTGCAGATTCATTGTCACGCCCTGGTCTAAGTATTTTGTGTTTTTCTTTATGTATTTGGTCAGGCCAGGGTGTGACATGGGTTTTTGTATGTGGTGTGTAGCTTAGTGGGATTGTAGCTTAGTGGGGTGTTCTAGGAGAGTCTATGGCTGTCTGAAGTGGTTCTCAATCAGAGGCAGGTGTTTATCGTTGTTTCTGATTGGGAGCCATATTTAGGCAGCTATATTCTTTGGTTGTATTGTGGGTGATTGTCCTGAGTGTCTTGATGTCCTTAGTCTGTGTTAGTTTGCACCAGTTAAGGCTGTTTCGGTTTTCACTACGTTTATTGTTTTGTAGAGTTTGTGTTTTGGATTTGTGTTACGTTGTGTAAATAAACATGGATCACAATATACGCGCTGCAGTTTGGTCCTACTCTCCTTCACCATTAGAAAACCGTGACATTCATGTAGTATTTACTATAGTGTTTTTGCAGATGAATGTAGTATTTACTATAGTGTTTTTGTATATGAATGTAGTATTTACTATAGTGTTTTTGCAGATGAATGTATTATTTACTATAGTGTTTTTGCAGATGAATGTAGTATTTACTATAGTGTTTTTGCAGATGAATGTAGTATTTACTATCGTGTTTTTGCAGATGAATGTAGTATTTACTATCGTGTTTTTGCAGATGAATGTAGTATTTACTATAGTGTTTTTGCAGATGAATGTAGTATTTACTATAGTGTTTTTGCAGATGAATGTATTATTTACTATAGTGTTTTTGCAGATGAATGTAGTATTTACTATCGTGTTTTTGCAGATGAATGTATTATTTACTATAGTGTTTTTGCAGATGAATGTAGTATTTACTATAGTGTTTTTGCAGATGAATGTAGTATTTACTATTGTGTTTTTGCAGATGAATGTAGTATTTACTATAGTGTTTTTGCAGATGAATGTAGTATTTACTATAGTGTTTTTGCAGATGAATGTAGTATTTACTATCGTGTTTTTGCAGATGAATGTAGTATTTACTATCGTGTTTTTGCAGATGAATGTAGTATTTACTATAGTGTTTTTGCAGATGAATGTAGTATTTACTATAGTGTTTTTGCAGATGAATGTATTATTTACTATAGTGTTTTTGCAGATGAATGTAGTATTTACTATAGTGTTTTTGCAGATGAATGTAGTATTTACTATCGTGTTTTTGCAGATGAATGTAGTATTTACTATCGTGTTTTTGCAGATGAATGTAGTATTTACTATCGTGTTTTTGCAGATGAATGTAGTATTTACTATCGTGTTTTTGCAGATGAATGTAGTATTTACTATAGTGTTTTTGCAGATGAATGTAGTATTTACTATAGTGTTTTTGGTTTATTATCTTTATCACTGACGTTTTCTCTTTCAGGAAACCTACTGGAGAAACGCGAAAAAAGCAAATTTTCCAGATGAGCAAGACTGCAGTCTGAACAGATAGTTCAGAGCTTCTACACTTTTCTACAACCTGTAGGGAACACAATATATGGTCTATATTTGGCATATAGGTTTCTAACTTATAGGTGTCACAAATTGGGATATGGGGGAGGGGGGATGGGAAGTTTATATGTAAATGATATGCTCTAGTATTTACTATAGTTAAGTGTTTTTCTGGACATTATTGTAGTGTTTACGACAGTTGTTACTACAGTTGTTTTTTCCCCCAGATAATACTGTAGCATTTACTATATCAAAATCAAATCAAATCAAATGTATTTATATAGCCCTTCGTACATCAGCTGATATGTCAAAGTGCTGTACAGAAACCCAGCCTAAAACCCCAAACAGCAAGCAATGCAGGTGTAGAAGCACTATACTATTCTAAAGAATACAACACCATTTTATAGTAAGTACTACACATGATTAAGGGATACTACAGTGTGTAGTGTAGTATTCTGCAGTAGACTACGGTTTACTATAGAATTCTATAGTAAGCACTGTAGTATTGTATAGTAAAAGGTAGTATTTTTTAAAAATGTGGTTAGACTAAAATCACTCTGTTTTCTTGTTGTTGCCCTGCGTAGACAAACAGAAACAAAGCAGTGGTCTGTTTTTTACATACATTTTCATCATTTAGAAAATGCTCTTTTTGAGGCTAGGCATTTTACATACATTTTCATCATTTAGAAAATGCTCTTTTTGAGGCTAGGCATTTTACATACATTTTCATCATTTAGAAAATGCTCTTTTTGAGGCTAGGCATTTTACATACATTTTCATCATTTAGAAAATGCTCTTTTTGAGGCTAGGCATTTTACATACATTTTCATCATTTAGAAAATGCTCTTTTTGAGGCTAGGCATTTTACATACATTTTCATCATTTAGAAAATGCTCTTTTTGAGGCTAGGCATTTTACATACATTTTCATCATTTAGAAAATGCTCTTTTTGAGGCTAGGCATTTTACATACATTTTCATCATTTAGAAAATGCTCTTTTTGAGGCTAGGCATTTTACATACATTTTCATCATTTAGAAAATGCTCTTTTTGAGGCTAGGCATTTTACATACATTTTCATCATTTAGAAAATGCTCTTTTTAAGGCTAGGCATTTTACATACATTTTCATCATTTAGAAAATGCTCTTTTTAAGGCTTGGCATTTTACATACATTTTCATCATTTAGAAAATGCTCTTTTTGAGGTTAGGCATTTAACATACATTTTTATCATTGAGAAAATGCTCTTTTTAATGGCTAGGCATTTTACATACATTTGTATAATTTAGAAATGCTCTTTTTAATGGCTAGGCATTTTACATACATTTGTATCATTTAGAAATACTATTTTTAATGGCTAGGCATTTTACATACATTTGTATCATTTAGCAGACACTCATTTTTAAGTGCAGG
Organism: Oncorhynchus keta; assembly: GCF_023373465.1. Taxonomy (NCBI): domain Eukaryota; kingdom Metazoa; phylum Chordata; class Actinopteri; order Salmoniformes; family Salmonidae; genus Oncorhynchus; species Oncorhynchus keta. The sequence continues at coordinate 44,007,691 of NC_068441.1, read as the reverse complement.
GCTAAAAGCCCTGGGGTCCTGTTCAGGAGGGTGTTACAGAACTTTCAGATAGAACAGAACAGATTGTCTGTCAGGTTGAATGGAGGATTTTGTCTGCAACATTCTGAACTTTTCACCACACTGAATTCAACTCTGGTCCCTGTTCCTTCCCAACCTAGAAGAAACAATATTTGACTCAATGATGCATATGGTATCAATACCATGTGAACCACTGGAAAAAGAAACATCCCATTCAGTTTTGTGTTGTTTTTCCCACAGTGATGGAATATGTCTGAAGAGGATGTGCAGTTGAGGAAGAGAGGAAGGAGGAGAGGGATAACAGGGGGAGACATGGCGTTTAGAGAGAGAGAGGGGTATGATGAAATAAAGGTAGAAAACACCATTTGCCACTGCATTTCGCTACACCGTTTTTGCCTCCATTGAAGCAACACATCGCTAAATTAGAGTTGATGTCCCATCAAAGCATCTAGACGAGACAAATTCCAAACAGCATTAGGCAATAGACATCCGCCGAACAAACCTCAAATGATACACGTTCAGAAGGGGAATTCAGGTTAATATAATACCGTGTCAGTCATGTGGGGTTGCCAGCATTTGCAGAGGGTGAGACTGAGGCCCCTGTTCCTTTTTGATGGTGAGAAAACAAGAGTCCATCCTTAAATGGATGAAAAATCCCTTGCCTACGTCCCAAACAACACCCTATTTACTAAATAGTGCATTACTTTTAAGTACAGTAGTGCACCGTGTAGGGAATAAGTTGGCTTTCTTCCATGCACATTCCCGCTCTTGGATTCTCTAGGGAGTCCTTCTACAAAATAGACTGCATGAGCAGAGAGAGGATAATTAAAGTTCTCTTCATAGAGTTCTTACAGACAGGTCGTTCTCTGATAGAGATGGGTCAGAATTACCATTAGGCATTCATACGTTGCAAATGCACACAGACAAGCTAGCAACGAACACATGGATGCGCTCACATCTGAAAGACACAGACACACACGGTGGATAAGACACACACACACACACACACACACACACACACACACACACACACACACACACACACACACACACACACACACACACACACACACACACGCACACACACACGCACGCACGCACGCACGCACGCACGCACGCACACTTGCACTGCAGCCTTCTATAGGGGGAGTAAAAAGAGGCTTTTGCTGATAGGCTGATGTTTATCCTCCCATCTCAATCATATATCTGCATTATTCTATTCTCTCCCTCTAATGACATGAACTTCAAAATAGAGCAGAGGGAGGAGGAGAGGAGTGACCATATATGGTGATGTGCCATCATTTGTTTCCACATTACAAATATTCATATCGAAATCTGTTAATATATACAGAAACATCTGGACATATATCTTAATCCTAGAACAAAAAAATTGAACAGACTGTGATGATATTTCTGGGTTGGAAGTTGCAACCTTAGCTCCTCAGCCCTTAAATAATGATAGAGCCGGCGCTGCCTATTTAACGAACCCCTAAGTACTCCCAGCAGCTTTCATTTCAAATTAATTTAACACAGCTAATGATTCGTCCGACGACGGATACTTTTAAATAAATTACCATGCCTAAGGATTCTCTAATTATTCCAAAGTGAGTGGATTCATTAGCGATTGAAGCCGTCAGAGGCAGCAGGTCGGGATGAATTAGAAATAACAAAGCTTCAAGGGAGCATATGCCACGGTCGTAATCCTGACACGGGGGGGTGTCCCACAAGAATTAGCCAGTAATTGTACCTTAATGAAATCTTCTTGTTTGATAACCAGTTAATTATAGGAGACAATAACTCCTGAACCCTTGCCGACACCAACTGAGTGATTACCCCCACGATCTCCCCCATCTCCCCCACAAAGAAGATGGAGAGAAAGACAGATAAGGGATAGACGGAGGGAGAGACAGAGAAGAGATAGACGGAGGGAGAGACAGAGAAGAGATAGACGGATGGAGAGACAGAGAAGAGATAGACGGAGGGAGAGACAGAGAAGAGATAGACGGAGGGAGAGACAGAGAAGAGATAGACGGAGGGAGAGACAGAGAAGAGATAGACGGAGGGAGAGACAGAGAAGGATAGACAGAGGGAGGAGAGGGAGAGACAGAGAAGAGATAGACGGAGGGAGAGATGGAGAGAAGAGATAGATGGACGGAGGTTAAGAGAGAGAGAAGAGAAGAGAGGGAGACGAGAGGAAGAGACAGAGAAGAGATAGATGGAGGGAGAGACAGAGAAGGGATAGACGGAGGGAGAGAGAGATAGGAAGAGACAGAGAAGGGATAGATGGAGGGAGAGACAGAGAAGGGATAGACGGAGGGAGAGACAGAGAAGAGATAGACGGAGGGAGAGACAGAGAAGGGATAGACGGAGGGAGAGACAGAGAAGAGATAGACGGAGGGAGAGACAGAGAAGAGATAGACGGAGGGAGAGACAGAGAAGAGATAGACGGAGGGAGAGAGAGATAGGAAGAGACAGAGAAGGGATAGACGGAGGGAGAGACAGAGAAGGGATAGACGGAGGGAGAGACAGAGAAGAGATAGACGGAGGGAGAGACAGAGAAGAGATAGACGGAGGGAGAGACAGAGAAGGGATAGACGGAGGGAGAGACAGAGAAGAGATAGACGGAGGGAGAGACAGAGAAGGGATAGACGGAGGGAGAGACAGAGAAGGGATAGACGGAGGGAGAGACAGAGAAGGGATAGACGGAGGGAGAGACAGAGAAGGGATAGACGGAGGGAGAGACAGAGAAGAGATAGACGGAGGGAGAGACAGAGAAGAGATAGACGGAGGGAGAGACAGAGAAGGGATAGACGGAGGGAGAGACAGAGAAGAGATAGACGGAGGGAGAGACAGAGAAGGGATAGACGGAGGGAGAGACAGAGAAGGGATAGACAGAGGGAGAGACAGAGAAGAGATAGACGGAGGGAGAGACAGAGAAGAGATAGACGGAGGGAGAGACAGAGAAGGGATAGACAGAGGGAGAGACAGAGAAGAGATAGATGGAGGGAGAGTTATGGAGAGAGAGAGAAGAGATAGACGGAGGAAGAGACAGAGAAGAGATAGACGGAGGGAGAGACAGAGAAGGGATAGACAGAGGGAGAGACAGAGAAGAGATAGATGGAGGGAGAGTTATGGAGAGAGAGAGAAGAGATAGACGGAGGAAGAGACAGAGAAGGGATAGATGGAGGGAGAGACAGAGAAGAGATAGACGGAGGGAGAGACAGAGAAGAGATAGACGGAGGGAGAGACAGAGAAGGGATAGACGGAGGGAGAGACAGAGAAGAGATAGACGGAGGGAGAGACAGAGAAGGGATAGACGGAGGGAGAGACAGAGAAGGGATAGACGGAGGGAGAGACAGAGAAGGGATAGACGGAGGGAGAGACAGAGAAGAGATAGACGGAGGGAGAGACAGAGAAGAGATAGACGGAGGGAGAGACAGAGAAGGGATAGACGGAAGGAGAGAGAGATAGGAAGAGACAGAGAAGGGATAGACGGAGGGAGAGACAGAGAAGGGATAGACGGAGGGAGAGACAGAGAAGAGATAGACGGAGGGAGAGACAGAGAAGAGATAGACGGAGGGAGAGACAGAGAAGAGATAGACGGAGGGAGAGACAGAGAAGGGATAGACGGAGGGAGAGACAGAGAAGAGATAGACGGAGGGAGAGACAGAGAAGAGATAGACGGAGGGAGAGACAGAGAAGGGATAGACGGAAGGAGAGAGAGATAGGAAGAGACAGAGAAGGGATAGACGGAGGGAGAGATAGAGAAGAGATAGACGGAGGGAGAGACAGAGAAGAGATAGACGGAGGGAGAGACAGAGAAGAGATAGACGGAGGGAGAGAAAGATAGGGAGAGACAGAGAAGGGATAGACGGAGGGAGAGACAGAGAAGAGATAGATGGAGGGAGAGACAGAGAAGGGATAGATGGAGGGAGAGACAGAGAAGAGATAGATGGAGGGAGAGACAGAGAAGAGATAGACGGAGGGAGAGAAAGATAGGAAGAGACAGAGAAGGGATAGACGGAAGGAGAGACAGAGAAGAGATAGACGGAGGGAGAGAAAGATAGGGAGAGACAGAGAAGGGATAGACGGAGGGAGAGACAGAGAAGGGATAGACGGAGGGAGAGACAGAGAAGGGATAGACGGAGGGAGAGACAGAGAAGAGATAGACGGAGGGAGAGACAGAGAAGAGATAGATGGAGGGAGAGACAGAGAAGAGATAGATGGAGGGAGAGACAGAGAAGGGATAGACGGAGGGAGAGACAGAGAAGAGATAGATGGAGGGAGAGACAGAGAAGAGATAGATGGAGGGAGAGACAGAGAAGAGATAGACGGAGGGAGAGAAAGATAGGAAGAGACAGAGAAGGGATAGACGGAGGGAGAGACAGAGAAGGGATAGACGGAGGGAGAGACAGAGAAGAGATAGACGGAGGGAGAGACAGAGAAGAGATAGACGGAGGGAGAGAAAGATAGGAAGAGACAGAGAAGGGATAGACGGAAGGAGAGACAGAGAAGAGATAGACGGAGGGAGAGAAAGATAGGGAGAGACAGAGAAGGGATAGACGGAGGGAGAGACAGAGAAGAGATAGACGGAGGGAGAGACAGAGAAGAGATAGACGGAGGGAGAGAAAGATAGGGAGAGACAGAGAAGGGATAGACGGAGGGAGAGACAGAGAAGAGATAGACGGAGGGAGAGACAGAGAAGAGATAGACGGAAGGAGAGAGAGATAGGAAGAGACAGAGAAGGGATAGACGGAGGGAGAGACAGAGAAGGGATAGACGGAGGGAGAGACAGAGAAGAGATAGACGGAGGGAGAGACAGAGAAGAGATAGACGGAGGGAGAGACAGAGAAGGGATAGACGGAAGGAGAGAGAGATAGGAAGAGACAGAGAAGGGATAGACGGAGGGAGAGACAGAGAAGAGATAGACGGAGGGAGAGACAGAGAAGAGATAGACGGAGGGAGAGACAGAGAAGAGATAGACGGAGGGAGAGAAAGATAGGGAGAGACAGAGAAGGGATAGACGGAGGGAGAGACAGAGAAGAGATAGATGGAGGGAGAGACAGAGAAGGGATAGATGGAGGGAGAGACAGAGAAGAGATAGACGGAGGGAGAGACAGAGAAGAGATAGACGGAGGGAGAGACAGAAAGATAGGAAGAGACAGAGAAGGGATAGACGGAAGGAGAGACAGAGAAGAGATAGACGGAGGGAGAGAAAGATAGGGAGAGACAGAGAAGGGATAGACGGAGGGAGAGACAGAGAAGGGATAGACGGAGGGAGAGACAGAGAAGGGATAGACGGAGGGAGAGACAGAGAAGAGATAGACGGAGGGAGAGACAGAGAAGAGATAGATGGAGGGAGAGACAGAGAAGAGATAGATGGAGGGAGAGACAGAGAAGGGATAGACGGAGGGAGACAGAGAAGAGATAGATGGAGGGAGAGACAGAGAAGAGATAGATGGAGGGAGAGACAGAGAAGAGATAGACGGAGGAGAGGAGGAGAGACAGAGAAGGGATAGACGGAGGGAGAGACAGAGAAGGGATAGACGGAGGGAGAGACAGAGAAGAGATAGACGGAGGGAGAGACAGAGAAGAGATAGACGGAGGGAGAGAAAGATAGGAAGAGACAGAGAAGGGATAGACGGAAGGAGAGACAGAGAAGAGATAGACGGAGGGAGAGAAAGATAGGGAGAGACAGAGAAGGGATAGACGGAGGGAGAGACAGAGAAGAGATAGACGGAGGGAGAGAAAGATAGGGAGAGACAGAGAAGGGATAGACGGAGGGAGAGACAGAGAAGAGATAGACGGAGGGAGAGACAGAGAAGAGATAGACGGAAGGAGAGAGAGATAGGAAGAGACAGAGAAGGGATAGACGGAGGGAGAGACAGAGAAGAGATAGACGGAGGGAGAGACAGAGAAGAGATAGACGGAGGGAGAGAGAGATAGGAAGAGACAGAGAAGGGATAGACGGAGGGAGAGACAGAGAAGGGATAGACGGAGGGAGAGACAGAGAAGGGATAGACGGAGGGAGAGACAGAGAAGAGATAGACGGAGGGAGAGACAGAGAAGGGATAGACGGAGGGAGAGACAGAGAAGAGATAGACGGAGGGAGAGACAGAGAAGAGATAGACGGAGGGAGAGAAAGATAGGAAGAGACAGAGAAGAGATAGACGGAGGGAGAGAAAGATAGGGAGAGACAGAGAAGAGATAGACGGAGGGAGAGACAGAGAAGAGATAGACGGAGGGAGAGAAAGAGAGAAGAGATAGAAGAGATAACGGAGGGAGAGAAAGATAGGGAGAGACAGAGAAGAGATAGACGGAGGGAGAGACAGAGAAGAGATAGACGGAGGGAGAGACAGAGAAGGGATAGACAGAGAAGAGATAGACGGAGGGAGAGACAGAGAAGAGATAGACGGAAGGAGAGAAAGATAGGAAGAGACAGAGAAGAGATAGACGGAGGGAGAGACAGAGAAGAGGACAGAGAGGGAGATAGACGGAGAGAGAAAGATAGGGAGAGACAGAGAAGAGACAGAGGAGGGATAGACGGAGGGAGAGACAGAGAAGGGATAGACGGAGGGAGAGACAGAGAAGAGATAGACGGAAGGAGAGAAAGATAGGAAGAGACAGAGAAGGGATAGACGGAGGGAGGAGAAAGGGAGAGACAGAGAAGAGATAGACGGAGGGAGAGACAGAGAAGAGATAGACGGAGGAGAGAAAGATAGGAAGAGACAGAGAAGGGATAGACGGAGGAGAGAGAAAGATAGGGAGAGACAGAGAAGGGATAGACGGAGGGAGAGACAGAGAAGGGATAGACGGAGGGAGAGACAGAGAAGAGATAGACGGAAGGAGAGACAGAGAGAGACAGAGAAGGGATAGACGGAGGGAGAGACAGAGAAGAGATAGACGGAGGGAGAGACAGAGAAGAGATAGAGAAGGAGAGAGAGGAGGGAGAGACAGAGAAGGATAGACGGAGGGAGAGACAGAGAAGGGATAGACGGAGGGAGAGACAGAGAAGAGATAGACGGAGGGAGAGACAGAGAAGAGATAGACGGAGGGAGAGACAGAGAAGAGATAGACGGTGGGAGAGACAGAGAAGAGATAGACGGAGGGAGAGAAAGAGAAGAGATAGACGGAGGGAGAGACAGAGAAGAGATAGACGGAGGGAGAGAAAGATAGGAAGAGACAGAGAAGAGATAGACGGAGGGAGAGACAGAGAAGAGATAGACGGAGGGAGAGAAAGATAGGAAGAGACAGAGAAGAGATAGACGGAGGGAGAGAAAGATAGGGAGAGACAGAGAAGAGATAGACGGAGGGAGAGAAAGATAGGGAGAGACAGAGAAGAGATAGACGGAGGGAGAGAAAGATAGGGAGAGACAGAGAAGAGATAGACGGAGGGAGAGACAGAGAAGAGATAGACGGAGGGAGAGAAAGATAGGAAGAGACAGAGAAGAGATAGACGGAGGGAGAGAAAGATAGGGAGAGACAGAGAAGAGATAGACGGAGGGAGAGACAGAGAAGAGATAGACGGAGGGAGAGAAAGATAGGAAGAGACAGAGAAGAGATAGACGGAGGGAGAGACAGAGAAGAGATAGACGGAGGGAGAGAAAGATAGGAAGAGACAGAGAAGAGATAGACGGAGGGAGAGAAAGATAGGGAGAGACAGAGAAGGGATAGACGGAGGGAGAGACAGAGAAGAGATAGACGGAGGGAGAGACAGAGAAGAGATAGACGGAAGGAGAGAGAGATAGGAAGAGACAGAGAAGGGATAGACGGAGGGAGAGACAGAGAAGAGATAGACGGAGGGAGAGACAGAGAAGAGATAGACGGAAGGAGAGAGAGATAGGAAGAGACAGAGAAGGGATAGACGGAGGGAGAGACAGAGAAGGGATAGACGGAGGGAGAGACAGAGAAGAGATAGACGGAGGGAGAGAGAGATAGGAAGAGACAGAGAAGGGATAGACGGAGGGAGAGACAGAGAAGAGATAGACGGAGGGAGAGACAGAGAAGGGATAGACAGAGGGAGAGACAGAGAAGAGATAGACGGAGGGAGAGACAGAGAAGAGATAGACGGAGGGAGAGACAGAGAAGAGATAGACGGAGGGAGAGACAGAGAAGAGATAGACGGAGGGAGAGACAGAGAAGGGATAGACGGAGGGAGAGACAGAGAAGAGATAGACGGAGGGAGAGACAGAGAAGAAGGGATAGACGGAGGGAGAGACAGAGAAGAGATAGACGGAGGGAGAGACAGAGAAGAGATAGATGGAGGGAGAGACAGAGAAGGGATAGACGGAGGGAGAGACAGAGAAGGGATAGACGGAGGGAGAGACAGAGAAGAAGGGATAGACGGAGGGAGAGACAGAGAAGGGATAGACGGAGGGAGAGACAGAGAAGAGATAGACGGAGGGAGAGACAGAGAAGAGATAGACGGAGGGAGAGACAGAGAAGAGATAGACGGAGGGAGAGAAAGATAGGAAGAGACAGAGAAGAGATAGACGGAGGGAGAGAAAGATAGGGAGAGACAGAGAAGGGATAGACGGAGGGAGAGACAGAGAAGAGATAGACGGAGGGAGAGACAGAGAAGAGATAGACGGAAGGAGAGAGAGATAGGAAGAGACAGAGAAGGGATAGACGGAGGGAGAGACAGAGAAGTGATAGACGGAGGGAGAGACAGAGAAGAGATAGACGGAAGGAGAGAGAGAGAGGAAGAGACAGAGAAGGGATAGACGGAGGGAGAGACAGAGAAGGGATAGACGGAGGGAGAGACAGAGAAGAGATAGACGGAGGGAGAGAGAGATAGGAAGAGACAGAGAAGGGATAGACGGAGGGAGAGACAGAGAAGAGATATAGACGGAGGGAGAGACAGAGAAGAGATAGATGGAGGGAGAGACAGAGAAGAGATAGAGGAGGAGGGAAGAGACAGAGAAGGGATAGACGGAGGGAGAGACAGAGAAGGGATAGACGGAGGGAGAGACAGAGAAGAGATAGACGGAGGGAGAGAGAGATAGGAAGAGACAGAGAAGGGATAGACGGAGGGAGAGACAGAGAAGAGATAGACGGAGGGAGAGACAGAGAAGGGATAGACAGAGGGAGAGACAGAGAAGAGATAGACGGAGGGAGAGACAGAGAAGAGATAGACGGAGGGAGAGACAGAGAAGAGATAGACGGAGGGAGAGACAGAGAAGAGATAGACGGAGGGAGAGACAGAGAAGAGATAGACGGAGGGAGAGACAGAGAAGAGATAGACGGAGGGAGAGACAGAGAAGAAGGGATAGACGGAGGGAGAGACAGAGAAGAGATAGACGGAGGGAGAGACAGAGAAGAGATAGATGGAGGGAGAGACAGAGAAGGGATAGACGGAGGGAGAGACAGAGAAGGGATAGACGGAGGGAGAGACAGAGAAGAAGGGATAGACGGAGGGAGAGACAGAGAAGAAGGGATAGACGGAGGGAGAGACAGAGAAGAGATAGACGGAGGGAGAGACAGAGAAGAAGGGATAGACGGAGGGAGAGACAGAGAAGAGATAGACGGAGGGAGAGACAGAGAAGGGATAGACGGAGGGAGAGACAGAGAAGAGATAGACAGAGGGAGAGACAGAGAAGAGATAGACAGAGGGAGAGACAGAGAAGAGATAGACAGAGGGAGAGACAGAGAAGAGATAGACGGAGGGAGAGACAGAGAAGAGATAGACGGAGGGAGAGACAGAGAAGAGATAGACGGAGGGAGAGACAGAGAAGGGATAGATGGAGGGAGAGACAGAAGAGATAGATGGAGGGAGAGTTATGGAGAGAGAGAGAAGAGATAGACAGAGGGAGAGACAGAGAAGAGATAGACAGAGGGAGAGACAGAGAAGAGATAGACAGAGGGAGAGACAGAGAAGAGATAGACGGAGGGAGAGACAGAGAAGGGATAGACGGAGGGAGAGACAGAGAAGAGATAGACGGAGGGAGAGACAGAGAAGAGATAGACGGAGGGAGAGAGGAAGAGGATGGGGAGGAGGGAGAAAGAGAGGGAGAGGGGAAAAGAGAGGGGAAATTGAAGGAGGCAGGGTCAGGGAGAGGGGAAAGGGAAAGAGAGAGCTAATTGAAGGAGGTAGGGGCGAGGGAGAGGAGAATAGAGTGGAAAAAGAGAGGAAGAGGGGGATTAAAGGAGGTAGAGCGATTAAGAAATAGTTAGAAAGAAAGAGAGACGGAGAAAAGAGAGAGAGAGAGAGAGAGAGAGATACAGAAAGGAGAGTAAAGAGATATAGAGAGGGTTATGTTCAAAAGCTTGTCTTTTGCCAGAACGACTGTGTTTCTCTCTCTCTTCTGACCTTTCACGGAAGCACATCTACAACACATCAGACTCAATTAAATAAAGCTAAGCACTTCTTTCCCCTTTCTAACTGTTTTTCCTTTATAGCCGTAAAACTGGGGATTGATCTGAATCTGAACAACAAAAAATCACTTTTTTTTATTTTGGGAGGGGGCTGGAACACATAGTCACCTTGGGGAATAACAAAGACAAATACACCAATTGATCTTAGACCACAGACCTCAGGGGATGAAATACTCTATATGAGAAAAGTTTCCGATGAGGCTACGAACATAAAATCCATTAAAAAAGATGCCTCTAATATGCTCAAGCACAGCTTGGCGAACAATAAGTCATGCAGTACAAAATAACTAAACGTGAACCGAGCTCACAGAATAACATAGTTTATGATGTTGATAAATCTGATACTAAATAAGATTCAGTGCTGCTATCTTATCATTTCAATTGGGAATTGCTTGTTTTCTAACACAGGTAATTGGAAACAGAGGGCATTCATTTGTTAAAACAAATATGTCTGTGGCAAGGGAATGTGTTTACATTCTAGTTATGCTGGCTCCAGAGGGTCTGTGGCATGAAAGTACACCTCATCAGTACTGTAGAACTGACAACAGTCAAACTCTAGAAGAAACAGCAATCATCAATTTGAAAGTGTTTTTAATAGAATTTATGGTGTCACTCAGAGGAAGAAGCTCCTCCCCTTTGCATAATCTCTGAATGTGTAATCATCTACTTTGTATCATGATGATCTGTATCATCATCTCAAGTTGATTTGGCCGTTGTGGGCTAAAGAACGTGATTTAACACATGACAGCACAACCCAATTGAGTACACTGTATAGGACAACATATCAAATGATTATTTCAACGGAAGACTTTCCCTTTAACAGTCTTTATTATTATTATTATTATTGATATTTTTTACAGATAATCCTCCTGTGAAGAACAAATCCCTTTCAATGTAATCTTTGTTTGGAGAATAAAAGTACATCAGAAAAGAGAGTGTTGAACATAAAATGTTGAAAGAGCCTGGACACCAGAGGGTTAAGAACCAAGCAAACAATAACATTTCAGGAACAGATGTCCTTGAGGCGGATTCAAGGACGAGGCAATTGCTAATCTAGTATTCTCAGCATGATCAAATCACCAGGGTAACAGATATAAATAAAAGTGCAGGAAATGAAGAATTCGCATTCAAGGGTGTCAGGAGCAAAATGAAGATTCATGCTGAAGAGGGCCTGGTGAAGGAGGCAAGAATTAACTGCAAATAAAAGGACACCCAGCCTCCCAATGTCCAGCTGTATAAAGTAGGTTTGGGGAAAACACACTTACGGTGTGCGATGGCGATGCACTTTGTCATAGAGACAGGTGCTTTTATTTGACACGCAATAGGTCCCTGCCCGAGTGGATATTCTAAAAATAACACTCTTGTTTTGGACCGACATCATCAGACTATCTCATTTGTTGCTATGGTGCCCAAGTTTCTTAAACTTGACATTGCTGTAACTCTATGGGAAAGACGCTTGCATTGCCATTGTAATTGATGTGTAATAATGAGATCTACATTGAGTATATACTTGATGAATAACATCTCGTTCCTTCATACACGACATGCATTACATAACCCAGGCATCACATAACCCAGGCATCACATAAACCAGGCACCACATAAACCAGGCATCACATAAACCAGGCACCACATAACCCAGGCACCACATAAACCAGGCATCACATAAACCAGGCACCACATAACCCAGGCATCACATAAACCAGGCATCACATAAACCAGGCACCACATAAACCAGGCACCACATAACCCAGGCATCACATAACCCAGGCATCACATAAACCAGGCACCACATAAACCAGGCATCACATAAACCAGGCACCACATAAACCAGGCACCACATAAACCAGGCACCACATAAACCAGGCATCACATAAACCAGGCACCACATAAACCAGGCATCACATAAACCAGGCACCACATAAACCAGGCATCACATAAACCAGGCATCACATAAACCAGGCATCACATAAACCAGGCACCACATAAACCAGGCACCACATAAACCAGGCATCACATAAACCAGGCACCACATAAACCAGGCACCACATAAACCAGGCATCACATAAACCAGGCATCACATAAACCAGGCACCACATAAACCAGGCATCACATAAACCAGGCATCACATAACCAGGCATCACATAAACCAGGCACCACATAAACCAGGCATCACATAAACCAGGCACCACATAAACCAGGCATCACATAAACCAGGCATCACATAAACCAGGCATCACATAAACCAGGCATCACATAAACCAGGCATCACATAAACCAGGCATCACATAAACCAGGCATCACATAAACCAGGCATCACATAAACCAGGCACCACATAAACCAGGCACCACATAAACCAGGCATCACATAAACCAGGCACCACATAACCCAGGCATCACATAAACCAGGCACCACATAAACCAGGCACCACATAAACCAGGCACCACATAAACCAGGCATCACATAAACCAGGCACCACATAAACCAGGCATCACATAAACAGGCACCACATAAAGGCATCACATAAACCAGGCATCACATAAACCAGGCACCACATAAACCAGGCATCACATAAACCAGGCAACATAAACCAGGCACCACATAAACCAGGCACCACATAACCCAGGCATCACATAAACCAGGCATCACATAAAGGCATCACATAAACCAGGCATCACATAAACCAGGCATCACATAAACCAGGCACCACATAAACCAGGCACCACATAAACCAGGCATCACATAAACCAGGCATCACATAAACCAGGCACCACATAAACCAGGCATCACATAAATCAGGCACCACATAAACCAGGCATCACATAAACCAGGCACCACATAAACCAGGCACCACATAAACCAGGCATCACATAAACCAGGCACCACATAAACCAGGCACCACATAAACCAGGCACCACATAAACCAGGCACCACATAACCCAGGCATCACATAAACCAGGCACCACATAAACCAGGCATCACATAAACCAGGCACCACATAAACCAGGCATCACATAAACCAGGCACCACATAAACCAGGCACCACATAAACCAGGCATCACATAAGTCAGGCACCACATAAACCAGGCATCACATAAACCAGGCACCACATAAACCAGGCATCACATAAACCAGGCATTACATAACCCAGGCATCACATAACCCAGGCATCACATAAACCAGGCATCACATAAACCAGGCACCACATAAACCAGGCACCACATAAACCAGGCATCACATAAACCAGGCACCACATAAACCAGGCACCACATAAACCAGGCATCACATAAACCAGGCACCACATAAACCAGGCACCACATAAACCAGGCATCACATAAACCAGGCACCACATAAATCAGGCATCACATAAACCAGGCATCACATAAACCAGGCACCACATAAACCAGGCACCACATAAACCAGGCACCACATAAACCAGGCACCACATAACCCAGGCATCACATAAACCAGGCACCACATAAACCAGGCACCACATAAACCAGGCACCACAAAACCAGGCACCACATAAACCAGGCACCACATAAACCAGGCACCACATAAACCAGGCACCCCATAAACCAGGCACCACATAAACCAGGCACCACATAAACCAGGCACCACATAAACCAGGCACCACATAAACCAGGCACCACATAAACCAGGCACCACATAAACCAGGCACCACATAAACCAGGCATCACATAAACCAGGCATCACATAAACCAGGCACCACATAAACCAGGCATCACAAAATCCAGACATCACATTAGTCAGGCATCACAAAATCCAGACATCACATAAGCCATGCATCACATAAGTCAGGCATCACATGAGCCAGGCATCACATTAGCCATGCATCACATAAACCAGGCATCACATTAGCCATGCATCACATAAACCAGGCATCACATAAACCAGGCATCACATGAGTCAGGCATCACATAAGCCATGCATCACATAAACCAGGCATCACATTAGCCAGGCATCATATTAGCCAGGCATCACATTAGCCAGGCATCACATAAACCAGGCATCACATTAGCCAGGCATCACATAAGTCAGGCATCACATTAGCCAGGCATCACATAAGCCAGGCATCACATAAACCAGGCATCACATAAGTCAGGCATCACATGAGCCAGGCATCACATTAGCCATGCATCACATAAACCAGGCATCACATTAGCCATGCATCACATAAACCAGGCATCACATGAGCCAGGCATCACATTAGCCATGCATCACATAAGTCAGGCATCACATAAGCCATGCATCACATAAGTCAGGCATCACATTAGCCAGGCATCACATTAGCCAGGCATCACATTAGCCAGGCATCACATTAGCCAGGCATTTGCAAATGTATTACAAATAAAAATCAGAAATACCTTATTTACATAAGTATTCAGACCCTTTGGTATGAGACTCGAAATTGAGCTCAGGTGCATCCTGTTTCCAGTGATCATCCTTGAGATGAGTCCACCTGTGGTAAATTCAATTGATTGGACATGATTTGGAAAGGCACACACCTGTCTATATACTGTAGCAGAAATGTTTTGATGTTTTTCAGCAGCAGGGACTGGGAGACTAGTACTGTGAGATCCTTGATGGAAACCTGCTCCAGAGCGCTCAGGACCTCAGACTGCGAACCTGTGCCTTGACACAATCCTGTCTTGGGGCTCTACGGACAATTCCTTCCACCTTATGGCTTGGTTTTTGCTCTGACATGCACTGTCAACTGTGGGACCTGCAGCATTTAAGGTACCCAAGAACACAGTGGCCTCCATCATTCTTAAATGGCAGAAGTTTTGAAACACCAAGACTCTTTCTAGAGCTGGCTGCCCGGCCAAACTGAGCAGTCGGGGGGAGAAGGGCCTTGGTCAGGGAGCTCACCAAGTACCCGATGGTCACTCTGACAGAGCTCTAGAGTTTCTCTGTGGAGATGGGAGAACCTTCCAGAAGGACAACCATCTCTGCAGCACTCCACCAATCAGGCCTTTATGGTAGAGCACATTACAACCTGCTTAGAGTTTGCCAAAAGGCACTTAAATACTCTCAGACCATGAGAAACAAGATTATCTGGTCTGAAGGAACTAAGATTGAATGCAAAGCGTCACATCTGGAGGAAACCTGGCACCATCCCTATGGTGAAGCATGATAGTGGAAGCACCATGCTGTGGGGATGTTTTTCAGCAGCAGGGACTGGGAGACTAGTACTGTGAGATCCTTGATGGAAACCTGTTCCAGAGCGCTCAGGACCTCAGACTGGTGCGAAGGTTCACCGTCCAACAGGACAACAACCCTAGGCACACAGCCAAGATAACGCAGGAGTGGCTTGGGGACAAGTCTCTGAATGTCCTTGAGTGGCCCAGCCAGAGCCCGGACTTGAACCCAATCGAACATCTCTGCAACGCTCCTCATCCAACCTGACAGAGCTTGAGAGGATCTGTAGAGAAGAATGGAAGACACCCCAAATACAGGTGGGCCAAGCTTGTAGCGTCATACCCAAGAAGACTCGAGGTTGTAATCGCTGCCAAAGGGGCTTCAACAAAGTACTGAGTAAAGGGTCTGAATACATAAGTAAATTTGATATTTTAGTTTTAAATATTTTATAAATTAGCAATACAACCAATTTAATCCATTTTAGAATAAGGCTGTAACGTAACAAAATGTGGAAAAAGTCAAATGGTCTGAATACTTTCCGAATGCACTGTATTACTCTAAATACCGCAATGCATGTTGTTAAATTCAAAAGAATACAAGATAAACATTGCTGATACCATTCAAACCAATGAGGGTTCGGAACTTTAAAGCCAATTATCTATAATATTTGGTGTCTAGTCTTTGGTTGTTTTGTTTCCAACCCTTTTAATCTATGGTGCAATTCGTATGGTGCCGTGTTTCACAGTATTCACCATTTATTGGTAAATAAAGGTGCTAAATATTCAAATGAAATGCATGGAAATGATACTGTTGCTGTACCTGTATGTGTTCCACAGTTCAAAGTTCAAATCAAGGCAAATAAGGACATTTTCATGACAATCGTGATGCCCTTTCACTGCTCGTCATGCCATTAACAACAGACAGCATTGACACAATCTGGGAGCATTCGTTTCTTCTACAAACCCCTCCCATGGGCTGAAATGGACAGATACCAATAAATTACATATTAAGTTGACAGTTCAGCCTGAAATCAAAGTTCATCAGATGTTATCAGGCTTAAAAATGGATCTATTAATGGGATCAGTCCATATCCACACCATCGGTAGCGTAGATGCAGCTATATGGACGAGGTCTGGAAACTTCTGACACATTTTGATTTTGAAGTGAACTATCACTTTAAGGTTGATGGATGTGCTACTATTTGTGACTACGAATGAGATATTGATTTTCTTTGACGTGAGCCTTTATTGTGCCTCCCCCTCTACGGTGAGAACAAAGATGATTGTCTAAGGTTTGTTGTTGGTTCAACTATTGTTTTCTGTGACGACTGTGTGAATATAACATTTCTTCTCATTGACAGGAGATTCTATGGAGCTCGTGTTCTGACAGACGCGTGAGGTGTTGGCTAGAGATGACTGTGTTTACTGACATTTAGCTACATCGGGATTATTGCCGGGGCGGCATGGTAGCCTAGTGGTTAGAACGTTGGACTAGTAATTTAAAGGTTGAAAGTTCAAATCTCCCAGCTGACAAGGTACTAATCTGTCATTCTGCCCCTGAACAGGCAGTTAACCCACTGTTCCTAGGCCGTCATTGAAAGTAAAAATGTGTTCTTAATTTACTGACCTGCCTCGTTAAATAAAAGTAAAATTCTTCAATATACTGTAGGCCTCCATGGTTCTGGCTAGAAGAAACACCTTAAGTGAAGGTTGGCCATGTTGTGTACCTTTATGTTGTGTTTCACTGATCATATGTATATATGTATATATATATATATATATATATATATACATACATACAGTCGTGGCCAAAAGTTTTGAGAATTTGCACAAAGTTTGCTGCTTCAGTGCCTTTAGATATTTTTGTCAAATGTTACTATGGAATACTGAAGTATAATTACAAGCATTTCATGTGTCAAAGGCTTTTATTGACAATTACATGTTGATGCAAAGAATCTTTTTCAAGACCTCTGCAATCCGCCCTGGCATGCTGTCAATTAACTTCTGGGCCACATCCTGACTGATGGCAGCCCATTCTTGCATAATCAATGCTTGGAGTTTGCCAGAATTTGTGGGTTTTTGTTTGTCCACCCGCCTCTTGAGGATTGACCACAAGTTTTCAATGGGATTAAAGGTCTGAGGAGGTTCCTGGCCATGGACCCAAAATATTGATGTTTTGTTCTCCATCATGCTAGAAAAGGCAGTGTTCGTAACCAAACTGTTCCTGGATGGTTGGGAGAAGTTTCTCTCTGAGGATGTGTTGGTACGATTCTTTATTCAGGGCTGTGTTCTTAGGCAAAATTGTGAGTGAGCCCACTCCCTTGGCTGAGAAGCAACCCCACACATGAATGGTCTCAGGATGTTTTACTGTTGGCATGACACAGGACTGATCTGATGGTAGCGCTCACCTTGTCTTCTTCAGACAAGCTTTTTTCTGGATGCCCCAAACAATCGGAAAGGGGATTCATCAGTGAAAATGACTTTACCCCAGTCAACAGCAGACCAATCCATGTACCTTTGGCAGAATATCAGTTTGTTCCTGATGTTTTTCCTGGAGAGAAGTGGCTTCTTTGCTGCCTTTCTTGACACTAGGCCATCCTCCAAAAGTCTTCATCTCACTGTGCGTGCAGATGCACTCACACCTGCCTGCTGCCATGCCTGAGCCAGCTCTGTACTGGTGGTACCCTGATCCCGCAGCTGAATCAACTTTAGGAGACGGTCCTGGCGCTTGCTGGACTTTCTTGGGCGCAATGAAGCCTTCTTCACAACAATTGAACCGCTCTTCGTGAAGGTCTTGATGATCCGATAAATGGTTGATTTAGGTGCAATCTTACTGGCAGCAATATCCTTGCCTGAAAAAGGCATGTTTGTGCAACGCAATGATGACGGCACGTGTTTCCTTGCAGGTAACCATGACTGACAAAAACAATGATTCCAAGCACCACCCTCCTTTTGAAGCTTCCAGTCTGTTATTCGAACTCAATCAGCATGACAGAGTGATCTCCAGCCTTGTTCTCGTCAACACTCACACCTGTGTTAACGAGAGAATCACTGACATGATGTCAGCTGGTCCTTTTGGGGCAGGGCTGAAATGCAGTGGAAATGTTTTTGGGGGATTCAGTTCATTTGCATGGCAAAGAGGAACTTGACAATTAATTGCAATTAATCTGATCACTCTTCATAACATTCTGGAGTATATGCAAATTGCTATTATACAAACTGAGGCTGCAGACTTTGTGAAAATTAATATTTGTGTCATTCTCAAAACTTTTGGCCAGGACTGTATAAATAAATAAATAAATAAATAAATATATATATATATAAATAAATAAAATATATATATATATATATATATATATTTGTCAAAGTGTTATGACGTTAAAGTTAATGTTATTATATCAGGAATGCAATTATGTCATTAAGAGCTGCAAAACGTTAACCACTCATTTCGGAGTGTGTGGGTATAAACGTGTATGTATTGGTGTGTGTGTTCAGTGTGTGTGTATAAACGTGTATGTATTGGTGTGTGTATAAACGTGCATGTATTGGTGTGTGTATTCAGTGTGTGTGTATAAACGTGTATGTATTGGTGTGTGTGTATTGGTGTGTGTATAAACATGCATGTATTGGTGTGTGTGTTCAGTGTGTGTGTATAAACGTGTATGTATTGGTGTGTGTGTTCAGTGTGTGTGTATAAACGTGTATGTATTGGTGTGTGTGTGTATAAACGTGTATGTATTGGTGTGTGTGTGTATAAACGTGTATGTATTGGTGTGTGTCTATTGGTGTGTGTATAAACGTGTATGTATTCGGTGTGTGTGTATAAACGTGTATGTATTGGTGTGTGTGTTCAGTGTGTGTGTATAAACGTGTACCGGTATGTATTTTTATTTTACCTTTATTTAACTGGGAAAGTCAGTTAAGAACAAATTCTTATTTTCAATGACGGCCTAGGAACAGTGGTTAACTGCCTGTTCAGGGGCAGAAAGACAGATTTGTACCATGTCAGCTCGGGGGTTTGAACTTGCAACCTTCCGGTTACTAGTCCAACGCTCTAACCACTAGGCTACCCTGCCACCATGTGTGTGTTCAGTGTGTGTGTATAAACGTGTGTGTGTATAAACGTGTATGTATTGGTGTGTGTGTTCAGTGTGTGTGTGTATAAACGTGTATGTATTGGTGTGTGTTCAGTGTGTGTGTGTATAAACGTGTATGTATTGGTGTGTGTGTTCACTGTGTGTGTGTATAAACGTGTATGTATTGGTGTGTGTGTTCAGTATGTGTGTGTATAAACGTGTATGTATTGGTGTGTGTTCAGTGTGTGTGTGTATAAACGTGTATGTATTGGTGTGTGTTCAGTGTGTGTGTGTATAAACGTGTATGTATTGGTGTGTGTGTTCAGTGTGTGTGTGTATAAACGTGTATGTATTGGTGTGTGTTCAGTGTGTGTGTGTATAAACGTGTATGTATTGGTGTGTGTGTTCAGTGTGTGTGTGTATAAACGTGTATGTATTGGTGTGTGTTCAGTGTGTGTGTGTATAAACGTGTATGTATTGGTGTGTGTGTTCACTGTGTGTGTGTATAAACGTGTATGTATTGGTGTGTGTTCAGTGTGTGTGTGTATAAACGTGTATGTATTGGTGTGCACCTGTTTTGCCTCCTCTCCCAGGCTGTCCCACATGGAGGCCACGATCTTGGACACGTCCCCAAAGGTGGCGTTGGGGTTGGAGCTCTTGATGGCCGCCTGGGTGTCCCTGAAGAAGAGGGCGTAGGCCGACACGGGTTTCGACGGCTCGTTGGGGTCCTTTTTCTTCTTCTTCTTCTGCGGTTTGGTCTTGGGCTTCATCATCTCTGAGGAAGGCCGCTTCTCGCCCGTCATCTGGAAGAAGATTTAAAACGATGCATTTGTCTCCTGTCTTTCTGTTTGAAGACTGACCAATAAGACAACTGCTCACTCACAGAGAATTATACTGTATGACACGGGTAAGAAACGCAGTATCAACTGTTCCCTTTCGACAGTGCTCTCCACAATGGTATGCTATCATTATGTACATTCTCCTCTCTATTACCTGAGGAGAGCAACAGAACACAGTGACAAGACACTCCCCACTCCTCTCACTTCACACCTCAGTGCACAGCTCCTTCCGTTGGTAACGTTTCACTGCCTCACGTAGACAAATGAACATGGTCAGTGTGCCAACTCATCTGTGTCAATGCCAACCAGACAGCTCAAACAAGCTTGCATCCCCAACATCAAGAGATGAGTTGCCAGTCCAGTGTAAGCATAAGTATGATTTAACTCTTATCTTACTTACTAAGTTAATAGACAATAATGTTTATGAACTTTTGCTGCGAAAAACAAAAGAAAACTCATTTAGATTCCATTTTCATCGTAATGACTTGTTTGATTAAATCCATTACAACTAATAGAGACATCCACAGTGGAAAAAGAAATTGCAAACAACTCCCCTCTTAAACTATGATTCAAAGTAGTACTCGGGTTTGATTTAGAATTCTCAGGAAAGAAACATTCAATGTAACAAGATAAACCTGTTCACATCAAACACAGAACATTGTATTTACTTGTAAGAACATGTATTTACAGTATGATACTCTTTTGCTTTGAATTGTACTCTATGAAAATAACCTGAGATACAGTCTCTCAAATCGAATATAACACTACCATTATCCATTCCAACTTAAACTGGGCGTTTTTCTTCAGCAGTACGTTGTTTACATTGTCAAAAATGATTTATCAAAACAACACAAACGCATTTCTCCCCGGACTAGGTAAAACTGTACATTTCTCCCCGGACTAGGTAAAACTGTACATTTCTCCCCGAACTAGGTAAAACTGTACATTTCTCCCCGGACTAGGTAAAACTGTACATTTCTCTCCGGACTGGGTAAAACTGTACATTTCTCCCCGGACTAGGTAAAACTGTACATTTCTCCCCGGACTAGGTAAAACTGTACATTTCTCTCCGGACTAGGTAAAACTGTACATTTCTCCCCGGACTAGGTAAAACTGTACATTTCTCCCCGGACTAGGTAAAACTGTACATTTCTCCCCGGACTAGGTAAAACTGTACATTTCTCCCCGGACTAGGTAAAACTGTACATTTCTCCCCGGACTAGGTAAAACTGTACATTTCTCCCCGGACTAGGTAAAACTGTACATTTCTCCCCGGACTAGGTAAAACTGTACATTTCTCCCCGGACTAGGTAAAACTGTACATTTCTCCCCGGACTAGGTAAAACTGTACATTTCTCCCCGGACTAGGTAAAACTGTACATTTCTCCCCGGACTAGGTAAAACTGTACATTTCTCCCCGGACTAGGTAAAACTGTACATTTCTCCCCGGACTAGGTAAAACTGTACATTTCTCCCCGGACTAGGTAAAACTGTACATTTCTCACCTAACATTCCTGACGGCAGTCTTCTTTAAAGAGTCTCATTAAGATAATAGATTCCAACTTTTGTGCAACGGAGCAAAATGTATTCAAAATCACCTCTGTTTCTACTAGCTTTGATGTGGATGTTGAATACATTGGAGGCTAATGGAATTATATAGTGATGGTAATCGTTTTTTATTCATACATGGACAGTCATGCACAGTGGGGAGCTTGTATGGTGGAGAAAATATTGTGTTGCAGAAAATGTGCTGGTCTAATGTTGTATCACTCTGTGCTTGAGGCTGATAAATATGCAACAACACTATAGAAACCCCCGGATTCAATTATACGTTCATGTTCTTCTTTTCTAATCCCCCAGGTTAATGGAAACAAATCCAATGAGAGCCCTGATTGGTGAGTCATTTCTGTATGCTCTGTTGTATGGATTTACATAAATTAAATGAATGTCACTTATTGAGTATTTATTCCTGTGTTCTTGTTTCAAATGAAAGAGCTGTGAGGGATTGAGGCACACATATACTCCCTCAAGCTTCCCTGTCCTTTTCAACTTGTTTACCCCACAGCGGAGAAACACATCTATTGATAGGTGTGTAGAGGTCTAGAACACCACAGTACACAATATAGAAGAGTGTTGCTTCAAGACATTTGGTTTGGAACTACAGTACGTTGCCTCAAGTTCTATCTCCCATATCTAATAGAGACGTATTACAGACGAATACAGACAGAAACATCCAAATGCATCCCTGTTGCCATTGCTGCAATATAAAGAATTGAACAGAGCTTCTGTTAATCGCTATGGAGAGGGCCTAGAGAACAGCAACAATACCAGTTATGTGAACATATATAAAGAATTGAACAGAGCTTCTGTTAATCGCTATGGAGAGGGCCTAGAGAACAGCAACAATACCAGTTATGTGAACATATATAAAGAATTGAACAGAGCTTCTGTTAATCGCTATGGAGAGGGCCTAGAGAACAGCAACAATACCAGTTATGTGAACATATATAAAGAATTGAACAGAGCTTCTGTTAATCGCTATGGAGAGGGCCTAGAGAACAGCAACAATACCAGTTATGTGAACATATATAAAGAATTGAACAGAGCTTCTGTTAATCGCTATGGAGAGGGCCTAGAGAACAGCAACAATACCAGTTATGTGAACATATATAAAGAATTGAACAGAGCTTCTGTTAATCGCTATGGAGAGGGCCTAGAGAACAGCAACAATACCAGTTATGTGAACATATATAAAGAATTGAACAGAGCTTCTGTTAATCGCTATGGAGAGGGCCTAGAGAACAGCAACAATACCAGTTATGTGAACATATATAAAGAATTGAACAGAGCTTCTGTTAATCGCTATGGAGAGGGCCTAGAGAACAGCAACAATACCAGTTATGTGAACATATATAAAGAATTGAACAGAGCTTCTGTTAATCGCTATGGAGAGGGCCTAGAGAACAGCAACAATACCAGTTATGTGAACATATATAAAGAATTGAACAGAGCTTCTGTTAATCGCTATGGAGAGGGCCTAGAGAACAGCAACAATACCAGTTATGTGAACATATATAAAGAATTGAACAGAGCTTCTGTTAATCGCTATGGAGAGGGCCTAGAGAACAGCAACAATACCAGTTATGTGAACACATATAAAGAATTGAACAGAGCTTCTGTTAATCGCTATGGAGAGGGCCTAGAGAACAGCAACAATACCAGTTATGTGAACATATATAAAGAATTGAACAGAGCTTCTGTTAATCGCTATGGAGAGGGCCTAGAGAACAGCAACAATACCAGTTATGTGAACATATATAAAGAATTGAACAGAGCTTCTGTTAATCGCTATGGAGAGGGCCTAGAGAACAGCAACAATACCAGTTATGTGAACATATATAAAGAATTGAACAGAGCTTCTGTTAATCGCTATGGAGAGGGCCTAGAGAACAGCAACAATACCAGTTATGTGAACATATATAAAGAATTGAACAGAGCTTCTGTTAATCGCTATGGAGAGGGCCTAGAGAACAGCAACAATACCAGTTATGTGAACATATATAAAGCAACAAGGGAATTTAAACAAAATGATCCACAACATAACTGGAAAGGGAGTAATAAGTTGTTTGTCCATGATCCTTTCTTGATGTGACAATTAACAATGTGCAATTAAGAGGTGACATGGTGATAACAGATTCTCAGCAAATCCCACATTACGGGAACATTTCAAGTGAAATAATTTAGACAGCAAAACAATTATATCAAAAATAAAAAATAAAAAGCTGCATTACTTTCAGTTTGAACTAGGATTTGACGCCAATATTTAAAAAAACACCAGATGGTCCTTTATTACCTATGAGATTGGAGATACGCCGGCTCTCAGAAATACACTAGCTTTTTGAATAATTGCCATAAAATCACTGTCATTCTGCCATACATACACAAATTCAACAATGTGACAGCAAGTCACACAATCCTGTCTGAAAAAAAATCTAGTTATAGATGCACCAATATTTGACAATTTCCTTCAGCCGTGCAACACCCAACACCAACGACAGCAACACCCTGACTTTCCCTAGGTTCAGCGAAATCAAAGAAGCATTGCCACATCAGTACCTTATGGTGGGAATCGGTTTCCTCTTCCTGTGTAGAGCTCGAGGGAGAGGGTGTGGCTGGTTTACTTCCAGGAGGTGAGGGAGAACCATGGGTAAGAGCGCTCCGGCCAACCTGAGAGTTCAGTTGGGACAGTGCACTCATGGGCTGATGGGACAGTATCCTAGGTGACCTGTTTATCAGATGGGGGTTGTGACGGCTGAGGTCATAATGTGAGCCGTCGTGGCGAGTCATCTCCTGGATCTGGGTGAGAGAAGAAGACCAGCTTTACTACTTTAACTTCATCAATTGTACAGTATATTCCCAATTTGCCTAAAAACTTGGCGCCTGCGTTGAGGGAAAGCGGTAGGTAGGAGATCAGAGAAAGTGAGTGTGTCGTTCCCAGGTTCACTGGTCCCACTGATCTCCTTAGGACTGGCCGGAAGCCAACTTATCTTGATTTTCCCACTCTCCTCAGTCACAATTGAAACACACACCATGAGTTCCTCCACTAAATTGCACTTTTCTGGCCATTTTTATCTTGATTGTGCCTTGAGGCAAGATTTGATGTGTTAAATGTCAAGTCTAGTGCTGAGGTGCAAATGACCTTGAACAACATACAGTATCATTAATCACACCAACAATCACACCAGCAATCACACCAACAACCACACCAACAACCACACCAACAACCACACCAACAATCAGCAATCACACCAACAATCACACCAACAACCACACCAACAACCACACCAACAATCACACCAACAACCACACCAACAACCACACCAACAATCAGCAATCACACCAACAATCACACCAACAATCACACCAACAACCACACCAACAATCACACCAACAACCACACCAACAATCACACCAACAACCACACCAACAATCACACCAACAACCACACCAGCAACCACACCAACAATCACACCAGCAATCACACCAGCAATCACACCAACAACCAGCAATCACACCAACAACCACACCAACAATCACACCAGCAATCACACCAACAATCACACCAACAATCACACCAGCAACCACACCAACAATCACACCAGCAACCACACCAACAATCACACCAACAACCACACCAACAATCAGCAATCACACCAACAATCACACAAACAACCACACCAACAACCACACCAACAATCACACCAACAACCACACCAACAACCACACCAACAATCAGCAATCACACCAACAATCACACCAACAATCACACCAACAACCACACCAACAATCACACCAACAACCACACCAACAATCACACCAACAACCACACCAACAATCACACCAACAACCACACCAGCAACCACACCAACAATCACACCAGCAATCACACCAGCAATCACACCAACAACCAGCAATCACACCAACAACCACACCAACAATCACACCAGCAATCACACCAACAATCACACCAACAATCACACCAGCAACCACACCAACAATCACACCAACAACCACACCAACAACCACACCAACAACCACACCAACAACCACACCAACAATCAGCAATCACATCAACAATCACACCAACAACCACACCAACAATCACACCAACAATCACACCAACAACCACACCAACAATCACACCAACAACCACACCAACAACCACACCAACAATCACACCAACAACCACACCAACAATCACACCAACAACCACACCAGCAATCACACCAACAACCACACCAACAATCACACAAGCAATCACACCAGCAATCAGCAATCACACCAACAATCACACCAACAACCACACCAACAACCACACCAACAATCACACCAACAACCACACCAACAATCACACCAACAACCACACCAACAATCACACCAACAACCACACCAGCAATCACACCAACAACCACACCAACAATCACACAAGCAATCACACCAGCAATCACACCAACAACCAGCAATCACACCAACAACCACACCAACAATCACACCAGCAATCACACCAACAATCACACCAACAACCACACCAACAACCACACCAACAATCACACCAACAACCACACCAGCAATCACACCAACAACCACACCAACAATCACACCAGCAATCACACCAGCAATCACACCAACAACCAGCAATCACACCAACAACCACACCAACAATCACACCAGCAATCACACCAACAACCACACCAACAACCACACCAGCAATCACACCAACAATCACACCAACAATCAGCAATCAAAGACTATCTGTTCCAAACCCAACTGAATAAATCACATAATGTTCAAAGTCAGGTGGGAGGTGTCTTGCCACTGTACGGCATCATTAGGATCATTTGGGACCCCTAGGTGACAACATGGTCAACGTTTAGTCTGATTTTCCACTACCAGGATGGTTCAGAGCACAACATGGTCAACGTTTAGTCTGATTTTCCACTACCAGGATGGTTCACAGCACAACATGGTCAACGTTTAGTCTGATTTTCCACTACCAGGATGGTTCAGAGCACAACATGGTCAACGTTTAGTCTGATTTTCTAATACCAGGATGGTTCAGAGCACAACATGGTCAACGTTTAGTCTGATTTTCTACTACCAGGATGGTTCAGAGCACAACATGGTCAACGTTTAGTCTGATTTTCCACTACCAGGATGGTTCAGAGCACAACATGGTCAACGTTTAGTCTGATTTTCCACTACCAGGATGGTTCAGAGCACAACATGGTCAACGTTTAGTCTGATTTTCCACTACCAGGATGGTTCAGAACACAACATGGTCAACGTTTAGTCTGATTTTCCACTACCAGGATGGTTCAGAGCACAACATGGTCAACGTTTAGTCTGATTTTCTACTACCAGGATGGTTCAGAGCACAACATGGTCAACGTTTAGTCTGATTTTCCACTACCAGGATGGTTCAGAGCACAACATGGTCAACGTTTAGTCTGATTTTCCACTACCAGGATGATTCAGAGCACAACATGGTCAACGTTTAGTCTGATTTTCCACTACCAGGATGGTTCAGAGCACAACATGGTCAACGTTTAGTCTGATTTTCCACTACCAGGATGGTTCACAGCACAACATGGTCAACGTTTAGTCTGATTTTCCACTACCAGGATGGTTCAGAACACAACATGGTCAACGTTTAGTCTGATTTTCCACTACCAGGATGGTTCAGAGCACAACATGGTCAACGTTTAGTCTGATTTTCCACTACCAGGATGGTTCAGAGCACAACATGGTCAACGTTTAGTCTGATTTTCCACTACCAGGATGGTTCAGAGCACAACATGGTCAACGTTTAGTCTGATTTTCTACTACCAGGATGGTTCACAGCACAACATGGTCAACGTTTAGTCTGATTTTCCACTACCAGGATGGTTCAGAGCACAACATGGTCAACGTTTAGTCTGATTTTCCACTACCAGGATGGTTCAGAACACAACATGGTCAACGTTTAGTCTGATTTTCCACTACCAGGATGGTTCAGAGCACAACATGGTCAACGTTTAGTCTGATTTTCCACTACCAGGATGGTTCAGAGCACAACATGGTCAACGTTTAGTCTGATTTTCTACTACCAGGATGGTTCAGAGCACAACATGGTCAACGTTTAGTCTGATTTTCCACTACCAGGATGATTCAGAGCACAACATGGTCAACGTTTAGTCTGATTTTCCACTACCAGGATGGTTCAGAGCACAACATGGTCAACGTTTAGTCTGATTTTCCACTACCAGGATGATTCAGAGCACAACATGGTCAACGTTTAGTCTGATTTTCTACTACCAGGATGGTTCAGAGCACAACATGGTCAACGTTTAGTCTGATTTTCCACTACCAGGATGGTTCAGAGCACAACATGGTCAACGTTTAGTCTGATTTTCCACTACCAGGATGGTTCAGAGCACAACATGGTCAACGTTTAGTCTGATTTTCTACTACCAGGATGGTTCAGAACACAACATGGTCAACGTTTAGTCTGATTTTCCACTACCAGGATGGTTCAGAACACAACATGGTCAACGTTTAGTCTGATTTTCCACTACCAGGATGGTTCAGAACACAACATGGTCAACGTTTAGTCTGATTTTCTACTACCAGGATGGTTCAGAACACAACATGGTCAACGTTTAGTCTGATTTTCCACTACCAGGATGGTTCAGAACACAACATGGTCAACGTTTAGTCTGATTTTCCACTACCAGGATGGTTCACAGCACAACATGGTCAACGTTTAGTCTGATTTTCCACTACCAGGATGGTTCACAGCACAACATGGTCAACGTTTAGTCTGATTTTCCACTACCAGGATGGTTCAGAACACAACATGGTCAACGTTTAGTCTGATTTTCCACTACCAGGATGGTTCAGAGCACAACATGGTCAACGTTTAGTCTGATTTTCCACTACCAGGATGGTTCAGAGCACAACATGGTCAACGTTTAGTCTGATTTTCCACTACCAGGATGGTTCAGAACACAACATGGTCAACGTTTAGTCTGATTTTCCACTACCAGGATGGTTCAGAGCACAACATGGTCAACGTTTAGTCTGATTTTCTACTACCAGGATGGTTCAGAGCACAACATGGTCAACGTTTAGTCTGATTTTCCACTACCAGGATGATTCAGTGCACAACATGGTCAACGTTTAGTCTGATTTTCCACTACCAGGATGGTTCAGAGCACAACATGGTCAACGTTTAGTCTGATTTTCTACTACCAGGATGGTTCACAGCACAACATGGTCAACGTTTAGTCTGATTTTCCACTACCAGGATGGTTCAGAGCACAACATGGTCAACGTTTAGTCTGATTTTCTACTACCAGGATGGTTCACAGCACAACATGGTCAACGTTTAGTCTGATTTTCCACTACCAGGATGGTTCAGAGCACAACATGGTCAACGTTTAGTCTGATTTTCCACTACCAGGATGGTTCAGAGCACAACATGGTCAACGTTTAGTCTGATTTTCTACTACCAGGATGGTTCACAGCACAACATGGTCAACGTTTAGTCTGATTTTCCACTACCAGGATGGTTCAGAGCACAACATGGTCAACGTTTAGTCTGATTTTCTACTACCAGGATGGTTCAGAGCACAACATGGTCAACGTTTAGTCTGATTTTCCACTACCAGGATGGTTCAGAGCACAAGCTCTGCTCATAGAACATTGGCCTATAGACTAAAATGACTCTGGTTGGTCATTCAAGTAGAAAAAACACTGCACTTCCAAGTTCATTTTTGGAAGTTGACCCATTTAAAGGAGGATACATGCGTTCCACTGCTTAAAGAGAGTCCTCATGAAGTAACGCCCTTAGTAGTCTAACAGATCTCAAATAAAATGCATTCAAAATCTATCAGGACATATACGAGCCAAAACAGGCCGTAATGCAAGCATAACTTGGGAATGTTTGTCAATTTACAGATCAGAAAGTGATCAACTAGCATTTATAAGCCCTGTTAAACATTCATGAGTTAAATAATACATTACACATTAGTGCTGTGCTAAAAATATCTAATTGCAGGGGCCCTAGCATATGAGATCTTGATAAACACAAGTAGAGCCTCTGAGATGAAGGGTCTACAGCGCTGTAATCATAATTGGCCCCAGTAGGTTGCTGAGAATAAAATGTACTGGTAATGTAATGTTTAATAGACTCTATGCTTTGAAAACCCACAAAATATTTACAGGACGTAAGATTTTTTTTGTTTCCCTCGGCAGCAGCTTACAAAAAGCTGCCTGAACAAAGACATTCCTCTTGCATTTCAAATAACCGTATTTTAACCTCACCCCACACAAAACAGTATTTTCCAAACTCAAATCATAATTCAAAACACCATCACTCTACTTTTCAAACATAGTGAATAGCTTTAGCAAAAAAAGAGAAAGGAAAAAAAATATCCATTAATTTTCCATTTTCGGTGGAGCTGCTCTTTAAGGGTCTTCACAAACCAAGACGCGTTGAAAAAACAATTAATCAAACATGAATGGCCTATTATAACTACTGCAGACCTATTTCCATAGCAACAGCCTCTGGGTGAAAGTATCACCCTTTAATCTGAGCACACTATGCTTCATATAAACAAACAACAGAGACCTGTGGAACAGAGTGGCAAGGTACAGGGGTCCTCTGTAGTTTCCTATTTGGATCTATCTGTTTTAATAGAACTGTGGCGGGGTTCTTGGAACAAGAGGAATTACCTATCTAATTCTTATTGTTTGAGGAAGAAGAGGCCATAGCAGACTACTCAATCATTTCCCTTTCAATCAAACATGAATAATTCATGATATTTGTTTGGAATGCAGTAATAGACACATTTGACCACTATTCATATTCTAACTGGTTCTTCGTAGCATTTGCTTCAATTCTAGTTCCTTTTTCACTAAAGCTGAGATGTGAAATATGGGGCAAAAAAGTCAGATAGTAATATTATACAAAATATTATACAAAATATGACCTTATAAACCTGATTTTGATTAGTTGATCAATCACTTGGAAAGCAGGAGGTTGTAGTATTTCTACATGTCAGGAGCTTCAGACTGTGAATTTATTACAAATCTAAACTCTTTAAAATAGTTCATTGCTAAAATATATTCTCTTCTCTTCATATATTGCAAATAAAATGAGTCTCTTTGTGAGAAATGAGTTAAATGAATTCACCAAGGTTAGTACACCTTGCATTGGGTTCTGATAGTGTGTGCAAACACTGTATCGACTGTATTCCCTTGTGCAATCACCAAAACCATGCCAACACAAGAAAATAGCAATTATGGGAGCAAAAGGTACATTGAGAAGTAAACAGCAGAAGCATTGTGTCAATTGAAACTAAGGGGTTTCATCCATGTATAAGGTAAACATATACAACATACACTATAGTTTCTTTTGCATGTTGTCAATTCAAAGAAAAAAACTAAGGAGCAGTACAGAACGCGTCTTGTTAATACACTGAACAAAAATATAAACTCAACCATTTTGGGGATTTTATTGAGTTACAGTTCATATAAGGAAATCAGTCAATTGAAATAAATTAATCAGGCCCTAATCTATGGATTTCACATGACTGGAAATACAGATACACATCTGTTGGTCACAGATAACTTTAAAAATGGTAGGGGTGTGGATCAGAAAACCAGTCAGTACCTGGTGGGACCACCATTTGCCTCATGCAGCGTGACACATCTCCTTCACATAGAGTTGATCAGGCTGTTGATTGTGGCCTGTTGAATGTTGTCCCACTCCTCTTCAATGGCTGTGCGGAGTTGTTGGATATTGGCGAGAACTTGAACACGATGTCGTACACATCAATCGAGAGCATCCCAAATATGATCAGTGGGTGACGTCTGGTGAGTATGCAGGCCATGGAAGAACAGGGACATTTTCAGCTTCCAGGAATTGTGTACAGGGGGGCGTGCATTACCATGGTGAAACACGAGGTAATGGCGGCGGATGAATGACACAACAATGGGCCTCATGATCTCATCACGATATCTCTGTGCATTCAAATTAGCATTGATAAAATGCAATTGTGTTCGTTGCCCATACCATTACCCCACCACACTCTGTTCACAACGTTGACATCAGCAAACCGCTGGCCGACATGACGCCATCTGCCCAATACAGTTGAAACCGGAATTCATCCGTGAAGAGCACACTTCTCCAGCGTGCCAGTAGCCATCGAAGGTGAGCATTTTCCCACTGAAGTCAGTTAGGATGCCGAACTGCAGTCAGGTCAAAATGACATTAGAGGCGGCTTATGGTAGAGAAATGAACATTAAATTATCTGGCAACAGCTCTGGTGGACATTTCTGCAGTCAACATGCCAATTGCACGTTCCCTGAAATCTTGAGACATCTGTGGCATTGTGTTGTGTGGCAAAACTGCACATTTTAGAGTGGCCTTTTATTGTCCCCAGAACAAGGTACACCTGAGTAATGATCATGCTGTTTAATTAGCTTCTTGATATGTCACACCTGTCAGGTGGATGGATTATCTTGGTAAAGGAGAAATGTTCACTAACAGGAATGTAAACAAATTTGTGTACAACATTTTAGAGAAATATTTCATAGAATATTTCTGAGATCTTTTATTTCATTTTTATTGGTCCCATGAACCATGGAACCAACACTTTACATGTTTCTGGGATCATTTATTTCAGCTCATGAACCATGGGACCAATACATGTTGCGTTTTATATTTTTGTTCAGTAGAGTATTTACATTTCACGCCTTTAAGATATGAACACCATAATGCAAGACCCTCTATACAGTACATGTAGAAACCCTATTAGTGCATTAAGATATGAACACCATAATGCAAGACCCTCTATACAGTACATGTAGAAACCCTATTAGTGCATTAAGATATGAACACCATAATGCAAGACCCTCTATACAGTACATGTAGAAACCCTATTAGTGCATTAAGATATGAACACCATAATGCAAGACCCTCTATACAGTACATGTAGAAACCCTATTAGTGCAACGCGACATGATCAGAAGTCACATAATTACACAACAGTTGTCTAACCAAATAATTATCTTTAAGGCACTTTTATTAAATGTTTTGGAGTGTTTTCCGTTTGCCATTTCAGACTCAGAGAGAGAGAGAGAGAAAGCAGTCACCCTGAGCTAAATAAAGTAGGTGGGTGATGGCTGTACAAACATTATGAGGGAATCTCACAAAGGTTGCCTGTTGCCATAGGTACTGTATGCTAATTCGTAAACGGTATCATCGCTAGACGTGGGGGGGTGCTGTCTGGGTAACAGGCTTCATTTGGCCATTACTGTCTGACTCGCATCCCCCCCCAGGACAGACAGACAACATGTTTTCTTCATTCTAAAAGGGGCAATGATGATGCAACGGGCGATGATGTAATAAATGATCCATCTCCATTGTGAAAGGAGAATTTCGCTTTACTCTTTTACACTTCTGGATGTAGAAGTCACACAAACACATGTATGTATGCACACACACAATTCACACACACACAATTCACACGCACACACGCGCGGCTGGGAGACAGTTTGATATTGCATTTCCAACGTCCAGAATGAACAGCCAGCTGACCCTAACTGTGATGCAAAGGCAAGCAGGACAAAACTTTGGGGCAAATCTGTTCCCCTCTCTCCGCTGTTGTTATGGTTGCCATGTTTTGTATTCACATCCTGTGCATCATAGTGAAATGACAGTCAAATAACAAAAGCTTTTCAATTATGAAGGGACATCAGAAAGCTTATGATCCTCTAGCTTTACCTTTGAAATGGTTTTGTCGCAGCTCAGATTGCCTGCACCATATGATTTAGCTAAGGAGATCTGAGCAGCAACTGTAATACCACATTGAAGGAAATTACAGAGCTAGAGCTTCACATAGAGAGGCAGTATGGAATGGATACTTCTTACTTTTTATCCTAAGAATGAATTCACATTATTCAAATCATCTCCATATGTGTAATTGTATTTAGGACCCAATAACTAGAGGGCTAAAGAGACAATATGAACATTTAACACATGCAACTAAATGCATATTTGACATAAAACGGTGGGCCCAGGAATCAAACCCATTAACCTGGGGTTACAACCACCATTCTAAACCAGATGAGATACAAAGGACCACTATTAGGAGCCAATACTAATATCGTGCTGTTGCTCCAGTTTCAACTGTTCTGCCTGCAGCTATGGAACCCTGACCTGTTCACTGGATGTGCTACCTGTCCCAGACCTGCTGTTTTCAACTCTCAAGAGACAGCAGGAGTGGTAGAGATACTCTGAATGATCGGCTATGAAAAGCCAACTGACATTTACTCCTGAGGTTCTGACCTGTTGCACCCTCTACACCACTGTGATTATTATTATTTGACCCTGCTGGTCATCTATGAACATTTGAACATCTTGGCCATGTTCTGTTATAATCTCCCCCGGCACAGCCAGAAGAGGACTGGCCACCCCTCATAGCCTGGTTACTCTCTGGGTTTCTTCCTATGTTGCGGCCTTTCTAGGGAGTTTTTCCGAGCCACTGTGCTTCTATATCTGCATTGCTTGCTGTTTGGGGTTTTAAGCTGGGTTTCTGGACAGCACTTTGTGACATCAGCTGATGTAAGGGCTTTACAAATACATTTGACTGATTGATTAAATACTATACAATAACATTGACTGGACCACCACTATGCATGGACTATTTGCTCGTTGTAGAATTGTATTGGAATGGTAGGATTGCAGTAAGCGTGGCCATACATAGCATTGTCAGTATGCGTGGCCATACATTGCATTGTCAGTATGTGTGGCCATACATAGCATTGTCAGTATGTGTGGCCATACATAGCATTGTCAGTATGTGTGGCCATACATAGCATTGTCAGTATGTGTGGCCATACATAGCATTGTCAGTATGTGTGGCCATACATAGCATTGTCAGTATGTGTGGCCATACATAGCATTGTCAGTATGTGTGGCCATACATAGCATTGTCAGTATGTGTGGCCATACATAGCATTGTCAGTATGTGTGGCCATACATAGCATTGTCAGTATGTGTGGCCATACATAGAATTGTCAGTATGTGTGGCCATACATAGCATTGTCAGTATGTGTGGCCATACATAGCATTGTCAGTATGTGTGGCCATACATAGAATTGTCAGTATGTGTGGCCATACATAGCATTGTCAGTATGTGTGGCCATACATAGCATTGTCAGTATGTGTGGCCATACATAGAATTGTCCGTATGCGTGGCCATACATAGCATTGTCATGTCAAACAGAGAAACAGCATGAGCGGAGGATGGTCTCAATGTCTTCCTTTGGCTGAAGAAAGCATTTTCACACAATGTACAAATGCAGTGTGATTGAATAGCGCCCCTACTTTACTGCCCAGACTAACTAAGCCTTCAATCCCCCTGTTCACACCCTCCCTGATTGGAGCAAACCTATTTGAGAGTGATGTCTCACTGACTGAGATTCACAATTGTTATTGTAAAATCACTGAGCGTTTAATTGAAACAAATTACTATAATAATAGAACATTATCTCTGCAGGCGCCCAGCCGTGACAGCTTTAATTAGGGCTGCGTTCGAGACTGATACTTCAACAGCAACAGCAAACACACCTTAGGTAGTAGGGGAGCCAGTCATCCAGCTATTGGGCCCTCATATCGCCTATTGCCCGGCCCCCATAATGCCTACCACCCGGTCCTCATAACGCCTACCACCCAGCCTTCATACTGCCTACCACCCGACCTTCATACTGCCTACCACCCGGCCCTCATATCGCCTACCACCCAGCCTTCATACTGCTTACCACCCGGCCGTCCTAATGCCTACCACCCAGCCTTCATACTGCCTACCATCCGGCCCTCATAACGCCTACTACCCAGCCTTCATACTGCCTACCACCCAGCCTTCATACTGCCTACCACCCAGCCTTCATACTGCCTACCACCCAGTCCTCATAACGCCTACTACCCAGCCTTCATACTGCCTACCACCCAGCCTTCATACTGCCTACCGCCCGGCCCTGATACTGCCAACCGCCCAGCCTTCATAACGCCTACCGCCCAGCCTTCATACTGCCTACCGTCCGGCCTTCATACTGCCTACCACCCAACCTTCATACTGCCTACCACCCGGCCCTGATACTGCCTACCACCCAGCCTTCATACTGCCTACCGCCCGGCATTCATACTGCCTACCACCCAGCCTTCACACTGTCTACCACCTGGCCCTGATACAGCCTACCACCCAGCTGACAAGGTACAAACCTGTCGTTCTGCCCCTGAACAGGCAGTTAACCCACTGTTCCTAGGCGTCATTGAAAATAAGAATTTGTTCTTAACTGACTTGCCTAGTTAAATAAAGGTAAATGAATAAATACTGCCTACCACCCGGCCCTGATACTGCCTACCACCCGGCCCTCATAACGGCCTACTACCCAGCCTTCATACTGCCTACCACCCAGCCTTCATACTGCCTACCACCCGGCCCTCATATCGCCTACCACCCAGCCTTCATACTGCTTACCACCCGGCCGTACTAATGCCTACCACCCAGCCTTCATACTGCCTACCATCCGGCCCTCATAACGCCTACTACCCAGCCTTCATACTGCCTACCACCCAGCCTTCATACTGCCTACCACTCAACCTTCATACTGCCTACCACCTGGCCCTCACAACGCCTACCACCCAGCCTTCATACTGCCTACCACCCGGCCCCCATAACGCCTACCACCCAGCCTTCATACTGCCTACCACCCAGCCTTCATACTGTCTACCACCTGGCCCTGATACTGCCTACCACCCAGCTGACAAGGTACAAACCTGTCGTTCTGCCCCTGAACAGGCAGTTAACCCACTGTTCCTAGGCCGTCATTGAAAATAAGAATTTGTTCTTAACTGACTCGCCTAGTTAAATAAAGGTAAATAAATAAATACTGCCTACCACCCGGCCCTGATACTGCCTACCACCCGGCCCTCATAACGCCTACTACCCAGCCTTCATACTGCCTACCACCCAGCCTTCATACTGCCTACCACCCGGCCCTCATAACGCCTACCACCCAGCCTTCATACTGCCTACAACTCGACCCCCATAACGCCTACCACCCAGCCTTCATACTGCCTACCACCCAGCCTTCATACTGCCTACCACCCGGCCCTCATAACGCCTACCACCCAGCCTTCATACTGCCTACCACCTGGCCCTCACAACGCCTACCACCCAGCCTTCATACTGCCTACCACCCGGCCTCCATAATGCCTACCACCCAGCCTTCATACTGCCTACCACCCGGCCCCCATAACGCCTACCACCCAGCCTTCATACTGCCTACCACCCGGCCCTCACAACGCCTACCAACCAGCCTTCATACTGCCTACCACCGGCCCCCATAACGCCTACCACCCAGCCCTCAAAGAAAACTCCTCATTCACCCTCGGGGGAAAAGCACGAACAGCACTCTTCCTCAAAGCTCTTTTCTTCCCTCCATCCTTCCCTACTCCCCCTCCTCCTTTCCTTCCATTCATTTCTGAACCTCATCAAGCTTCCATATACCCGGGAGGGTCATTTAAAAAAGGCCAGGAGCACTAATAAGAAAGTGGATTTAGAAATCATACACTGCTTAAAGACTCAAAGCAAAAAAAGGCAAACCGCCTGCTGCTGGTTCTTTAGGTTTCTGAGCGTCATCAGAGGAATGCAAAGTAATAAAGTATGATTGGCAGACGATGCCTTGGATGCTCACGAAGGGAAAAGACAGGCAAGGCTTGTGATAATGGAAGTAATTCAAGTATTCCATGTGTTGGAACATTGGATCCATGGGCTATTTGGAATTTGAAGCGGACAATTCCAGAGGTAGGTTATCATTCTAGACGGACATGAGCATTCTGTGTGAAAGGTAGGTTATCATTCTAGACGGACATGAGCATTCTGTGTGAAAGGTAGGTTATCATTCTAGACGGACATGAGCATTCTGTGTGAAAGGAAGGTTGTCATTCTCGACGGACATGAGAATTCTGTGTGAAAGGTAGGTTATCATTCTAGACGGACATGAGCATTCTGTGTGAAAGGTAGATTATCCTTCTAGACGGACATGAGCATTCTGTGTGAAAGGTAGGTTGTCATTCTAGACAGACATGAGCATTCTGTGTGAAAGGTAGGTTATCATTCTAGACGGACATGAGCATTCTGTGTGAAAGGTAGGTTGTCATTCTAGACGGACATGAGCATTCTGTGTGAAAGGTAGGTTATCATTCTAGACGGACATGAGCATTCTGTGTGAAAGGTAGGTTATCATTCTAGACGGACATGAGCATTCTGTGTGAAAGGTAGGTTGTCATTCTAGACAGACATGAGCATTCTGTGTGAAAGGTAGGTTATCATTCTAGACGGACATGAGCATTCTGTGTGAAAGGTAGGTTGTCATTCTAGACGGACATGAGCATTCTGTGTGAAATGAACTGTAATACGGCAGCTCTTTGTAAATGAATTCAGTCATTCCCAATTAGCTGTAAATCCTACATCGAATTCATAGCATTTACATGCCAAAGGTCACCTGTGTTTACTAAGCAACAACCAAGCGAACAACTTCAGATCCCTCCAACTGAACGCTAATCAAAGATGAACATACTGTACTTTGTTCACTCCC
This sequence comes from Oncorhynchus keta, assembly GCF_023373465.1. Classification (NCBI taxonomy): domain Eukaryota; kingdom Metazoa; phylum Chordata; class Actinopteri; order Salmoniformes; family Salmonidae; genus Oncorhynchus; species Oncorhynchus keta. Next base: position 43,969,011 of record NC_068441.1, on the reverse strand, counting down.
TTTGGCTGAGAAATGGCGAAAGCGCTTCAAATGAGCGTTATCAGAAAATAATTCAGCGAAGCTGATCATGTCTCGCGATGACATTGGAACGAAAGCATGCGGAATTCATATCCAATGTGTCCACACATTCCAAGTGTCTCTTTTATCATTCTGTCATCCCTGAGTGTCAAAGTTCTGGGGAGAGATTTTTTTTAAACCATGTGGATGTTTTTCAGTCAGGACCTGTACAGTGTACACAAACCTGGCACTCCATATAGAAGCATGGAATTAGCTTTGAGTTGAGAGCAGCTGAGTTTGTCTCACCAGCGCTGATTTAAACACACCTGAGCCGCCCTGAGTAGGAGTGTAAGCCACTAAGTCTCTCTTTGAAGATATGCTGAGACAGAGTCACTAATAAGGCAATGATAGGTGCAAGCACATTTCCCAAGCTTGGCTGCACTACAACAGCAATGTTTCGTTGAATAGAATAGGAACAAATTGGAGTGCTTCAGGTACCATAAAAAAGAGGGTTGATATTCTACCACATATGACTGAATAGTGACTACTAACCACCAACTACCTTGAAAATGGTGAGCTGCAGATGTGAAATGTCGTAGTGTCCCCTTCGGCATCTTCCACCGTTGTTTTCCTCATTATTGGTAATGTCAGCGGGACCCTTTTCTCTCTCTCTTTCAAAGCACCTCATCACATGACTGTCTTCCACCTTTACAAAGGGAGAGCATCTGAGCAAACGTCTCGTCTGACATGCCAGGAGCTGCGGGGACACATGCTACCGCCTATAAGACTGAGCCTGTGTTCCAAATGGCACCTGTTTTCGCTCCGCGGCACACCGTGCACTAGTGCCACGGGGCTCTGGTCTACAGTAGTACATGTAGGGAATAGGGTGTGATTTGGGACGCAGACTCGGAGCAGCTCTGCTTCTTCTAACGAGAGTCTCAACTAACAGTCAAATAAGTCCCCCACCCCCTTTTCTCACACACACACACACACACACACACACACACACACACACACACACACACACACACACACACACACACACACACACACACACACACACACACACACACACACACACACACACACACACACACACACACACACACACACAGGGGGGAGGGAGTCACAGCAACAATTAAGTTAACCAGGAGGTGATTTGCGAGAGTGTTAACTCCTCACACACTGTCTTCACTTGTTGTTGACAGGCACCTTCTTCACCTGCTGCAACTGTGGACCTCCAAAGAGCCAGCTGCAGAAATGCCATACCGATGAGTAGCTGACATACTGTATGTCTGAATAGGCTCATCTGACAGGGCAATGTCAATGGCATAGCTGAGATAGTGTTACCATTTTGGATCTGCCCACTATTACAGTTGCACATCCTATTATCCAAAGTAGTACTACAAACGGGAGGGGACATTAGTCACTGGAGGAGACATTAGGAAGTGGGCGAAGCTGCGATCATGTGGGATCTTCTCCAATAGCCAACAGGGGTGAATATTCCTCCAAACGAAACAGAATGAGCTGATAGATGGTGAAGATATGGCACCGAGCAATATGGACACGATTTCATGGGATGATAAGTTGCAGCAGGGGCCTGTGGCTGAATGTAATGTGAAATATGAAATCCTTTATCTGTGGAACTGCATCGCAGGACTGGGTCCATCTTCTGCTGCAGCTGAGTCTTCGTAGCTAGCACACAACGTTCTGAGAACCATATGTTTGTTAGAACTTGGTGAGAGTGTGGTTGTCCTATGGTCATTTTGCATACAACCTTCCCACAACGTTCTGGGAATGGTGCAGGATAGTTGCTTGGCTTTGAAACATTCTCACCTCATTTAAGGAACTTGACAAAATCATGTTATTTTCTTGCTTTTTCATTAATTTAACAGAACGTTTCCTAAAAGTTCAAACGTGGTTACGTTTCATTTCAATTTTGGTAATGTTCTAGGAATGTTCTCTAACTGGTTTGACGTTGGGAAGGTTCTCAAATAGTTCAGAGAGAACATTAAGAGGGAGGGGGGGATTTTAGTACATCAGCATAACGTTTCCTACAGGTTCTCTCGTGGTTCTTTTTAAAGACATGTTCTAAAATTGTTCAGAGAACGTCAAGAAAACTTTCCATAAAAACCACAAGAAAACATAAGTAACGTTCAGAGAATGTTATAAGAACATTATATAAAAACATATACATTCTGTTCTCAGCATCAACAAAACTCTCTCTATCCTTTCTTGTTAAGTGTGTTCTGGTGTGTTGGCAGCACCCACTAATTGGCCACACCTGAACTTAATGAACGCTTGTTTCCTTTGAAATGTGCAAGCATTTTGCTGCACCCGCAATAACATCTGCTAAACACGTGTATGTGACCAATAACATCTGCTAAACACGTGTATGTGACCAATACGATTTCATTTGATCTGATTTGAAATGTGGGCTGTTTGAAAATAAAAAAATGAACAGCTTTGTATGTGGGGGGCTCCCGAGTGGCACAGCGGTCTAAGGCACTGCATCTCAGTGCTAGAGGCGTCACTACAGACACCCTGGTTCAAATCCAGGCTGTATCACAACCGGCCATGATTGGGAGTAGCATATGGCGGTGCACAATTGGCCCAGCGTCAACCAGGTTTGGCCGGTGTAGGCCGTCATTGTAAATAAGAATTTGTTCTTAACTGACTTGCCTAGTTAAATAAAAAAAAGAATGGCATGGCTTGTGAGCTCCATTCTGGTGGCACAGTGGACTAATTCCATTGAAAGAGAACAGAAGATTATAGAATCAAATCTCATAATTGTGTTTGTATGATTCATCCCTAAGGAAATACATTTAATTTGTCCTATCTGCGCTTTGAGTTCCAAAAATGTTAACCCAAAATAAGTCAGAGGTTTTATTTAAACATTCAGTGAAAGTTTCAAAAACCTCCAGATAACTTAGAATTTACGTTCTCAGAACGTTAATAAAACCTCCCAGGAAACTTTCAGGGAACCATTAGTAAAACGTTCTCAGAACCTCCATGCAAAATCTACATTCCCAGAATAGGCTAAATGTTCACTTCTGTTCTTAGAACGTTTAAAAAACGTTCAATTTTACCGGTTCAGGAAACTTAAGGCTTCATTCCCAGAACCAATGGAAAACCAAAAACTGACATTGCCACAACTTCCAAGGAACCAAATGTGCTAGCTGGGTTGTTTGGTGTCATCATTGTCTTGCATCCCAAAATGGCACCCTATTCCCTATTTAGTGCACTACATTTGACCAGGGCCCATAGGAGTTACTGTACAGGGAATGGGGTACAATTTACCACACATTGTTGTTGTTTTTTGCCCAATGAGGCTTTAATGCCTCCCAAATGGTCAACTCGGGTGATGGGCAAAAACATGATGATATGTCAACACTCTATCTAGCTGCACTTAGGAATTGAAAGCTTTCTATGAGTTCTCATAATTTGTTTGGAGATGTGTTTTTACTTCCACTCTGTTGCATTGACCTTTCCTGACCATACTGATATGATACAGTGAAATGAGTGGGCTGTAGGTAGGCACTCAGACCACAGACAGAGTGGCATACGATGAAACAACCAATGGAAATGTAATTGAAATGAAACAATGAACACAATAGATTAATTGAAATCAACCTATTGAAAAAAATGATATTATGTATGAACACTCTTATGTGTCTGTAATGCAATGGATCTGGCTCGTGTTATAACATGCTTATACATGCAATCCTACACTATTTTCGAGGGTGTGCATGATTGAGTCTATTGACGTACCCGTGACTCAGTCTAAGTAACATAATACAAAAATCTGTCAGTTTAAGCTAGAGATGGGCTGTGTCTCAATCCACTGCATTCGCATCTGTGGTGGAAGGTGGCTGAGCTACAGCGATGTTTGTCAGACCAGGAGACATCCCATCTGTGGTGGAAGGTGGCTGAGCTACAGCGGTGTTTGTCAGACCATGAGACATCCCACCTGTGGTGGAAGGTGGCTGAGCTACAGCGGTGTTTGTCAGACCATGAGACATCCCATCTGTGGTGGAAGGTGGACATCAGACCATGAGACATCCCATCTGGTGGAAGGTGGAAGCGGTGTTTGTCAGTGAGACATCCCACCTGTGGTGGAAGGTGGCTGAGCTACAGCGGTGTTTGTCAGACCATGAGACATCCCATCTGTGGTGGAAGGTGGCTGAGCTACAGCGGTGTTTGTCAGACCATGAGACATACCATCTGTGGTGGAAGGTGGCTGAGCTACAGCGGTGTTTGTCAGACCATGAGACATCCCATCTGTGGTGGAAGGTGGCTGAGCTACAGCGGTGTTTGTCAGACCATGAGACATACCATCTGTGGTGGAAGGTGGCTGAGCTACAGCGGTGTTTGTCAGACCATGAGACACCCCATCTGTGGTGGAAGGTGGCTGAGCTACAGCGGTGTTTGTCAGACCATGAGACATACCATCTGTGGTGGAAGGTGGCTGAGCTACAGCGGTGTTTGTCAGATCAAGAGACGAAAATCGGTTTTCTCACGAAAACGTCTGTAGCATCTGAATGGTTTAGCCTAGAAACTAATATGATGATGTTGTCCATTTTGCGTAATGCCGATGTACCAACGTCTGTCTGTAGCGACCGAACTGTTTGGGCTACAAACGAATAAAAAGTCAGATTCTCACAAACACGATGGTGTTCTCCATTTTGCTTTACGGCCCCTACAAGTGTCACGGGACTCGTCTGAAGGTAACCCCTACAAGTGTCACGGGACTCGTCTGAAGGTAACCCCTACAAGCGTCACGGGACTCGTCTGAAGGTAACCCCTACAAGTGTCACGGGACTCGTCTGAAGGTAACCCCTACAAGCGTCACGGGACTCGTCTGAAGGTAACCCCTACAAGTGTCACGGGACTCGTCTGAAGGTAACCCCTACAAGTGTCACGGGACTCGTCTGAAGGTAACCCCTACAAGTGTCACGGGACTCGTCTGAAGGTAACCCCTACAAGTGTCACGGGACTCGTCTGAAGGTAACCCCTACAAGTGTCACGGTAACCCCTACAAGTGTCACGGGACTCGTCTTAAGGTAACCCCTACAACTATGTGTCTGTCTATCCCTGTTCTCTCCTCTCTGCACAGACCATACAAACGCTCCACACCCTAATCTGGTGGTCCCAGCGCGCACGACCCACGTGGAGTTCCAGGTCTCCGGTAGCCTCTGGAACTGCCGATCTGCAGCCAACAAGGCAGAGTTCATCTCAGCCTATGCCTCCCTCCAGTCCCTCGACTTCTTGGCACTGACGGAAACATGGATCACCACAGATAACACTGCTACTCCTACTGCTCTCTCCTCGTCCGCCCACGTGTTCTCGCACACCCCGAGAGCTTCTGGTCAGCGGGGTGGTGGCACCGGGATCCTCATCTCTCCCAAGTGGTCATTCTCTCTTTCTCACCTTACCCATCTGTCTATCGCCTCCTTTGAATTCCATGCTGTCACAGTTACCAGCCCTTTCAAGCTTAACATCCTTATCATTCATCGCCCTCCAGGTTCCCTCGGAGAGTTCATCAATGAGCTTGATGCCTTGATAAGCTCCTTTCCTGAGGATGGCTCACCTCTCACAGTTCTGGGTGACTTTAACCTCCCCACGTCTACCTTTGACTCATTCCTCTCTGCCTCCTTCTTTCCACTCCTCTCCTATTTTGACCTCACCCTCTCACCTTCCCCCCCCCCTACTCACAAGGCAGGCAATACGCTCGACCTCATCTTTACTAGATGCTGTTCTTCCACTAACCTCATTGCAACTCCCCTCCAAGTCTCCGACCACTACCTTGTATCCTTTTCCCTCTCGCTCTCATCCAACACTTCCCACACTGCCCCTACTCGGATGGTATCGCGCCGTCCCAACCTTCGCTCTCTCTCCCCCGCTACTCTCTCCTCTTCCATCCTATCATCTCTTCCCTCTGCTCAAACCTTCTCCAACCTATCTCCTGATTCTGCCTCCTCAACCCTCCTCTCCTCCCTTTCTGCATCCTTTGACTCTCTATGTCCCCTATCCTCCAGGCCGGCTCGGTCTCCCCTCCCGCTCCGTGGCTCGACGACTCATTGCGAGCTCACAGAACAGGGCTCCGGGCAGCCGAGCGGAAATGGAGGAAAACTCGCCTCCCTGCGGACCTGGCATCCTTTCACTCCCTCCTCTCTACATTTTCCTCCTCTGTCTCTGCTGCTAAAGCCACTTTCTACCACTCTAAATTCCAAGCATCTGCCTCTAACCCTAGGAAGCTCTTTGCCACCTTCTCCTCCCTCCTGAATCCTCCTCCCCTCCCCCCTCCTCCCTCTCTGCAGATGACTTCGTCAACCATTTTGAAAAGAAGGTCGACGACATCCGATCCTCGTTTGCTAAGTCAAACGACACCACTGGTTCTGCTCACACTGCCCTACCCTGTGCTCTGACCGCTTTCTCCCTCTCTCTCCAGATGAAATCTTGCGTCTTGTGACGGCCGGCCGCCCAACAACCTGCCCGCTTGACCCTATCCCCTCCTCTCTTCTCCAGACCATTTCCGGAGACCTTCTCCCTTACCTCACCTCGCTCATCAACTCATCCCTGACCGCTGGCTACGTCCCTTCCGTCTTCAAGAGAGCGAGAGTTGCACCCCTTCTGAAAAAACCTACACTCGATCCCTCCGATGTCAACAACTACAGACCAGTATCCCTTCTTTCTTTTCTCTCCAAAACTCTTGAACGTGCCGTCCTTGGCCAGCTCTCCCGCTATCTCTCTCAGAATGACCTTCTTGATCCAAATCAGTCAGGCTTCAAGACTAGTCATTCAACTGAGACTGCTCTTCTCTGTATCACGGAGGCGCTCCGCACTGCTAAAGCTAACTCTCTCTCCTCTGCTCTCATCCTTCTAGACCTATCGGCTGCCTTCGATACTGTGAACCATCAGATCCTCCTCTCCACCCTCTCCGAGTTGGGCATCTCCGGCGCGGCCCACGCTTGATTGCGTCCTACCTGACAGGTCGCTCCTACCAGGTGGCGTGGCGAGAATCTGTCTCCTCACCACGCGCTCTCACCACTGGTGTCCCCAGGGCTCTGTTCTAGGCCCTCTCCTATTCTCGCTATACACCAAGTCACTTGGCTCTGTCATAACCTCACATGGTCTCTCCTATCATTGCTATGCAGACGACACACAATTAATCTTCTCCTTTCCCCTTCTGATGACCAGGTGGCGAATCGCATCTCTGCATGTCTGGCAGACATATCAGTGTGGATGACGGTTCACCACCTCAAGCTGAACCTCGGCAAGACGGAGCTGCTCTTCCTCCCGGGGAAGGACTGCCCGTTCCATGATCTCGCCATCACGGTTGACAACTCCATTGTGTCCTCCTCCCAGAGCGCTAAGAACCATGGCGTGATCCTGGACAACACCCTGTCGTTCTCAACTAACATCAAGGCGGTGGCCCGTTCCTGTAGGTTCATGCTCTACAACATCCGCAGAGTACGACCCTGCCTCACACAGGAAGCGGCGCAGGTCCTAATCCAGGCACTTGTCATCTCCCGTCTGGATTACTGCAACTCGCTGTTGGCTGGGCTCCCTGCCTGTGCCATTAAACCCCTACAACTCATCCAGAACGCCGCAGCCCGTCTGGTGTTCAACCTTCCCAAGTTCTCTCACGTCACCCCGCTCCTCCGCTCTCTCCACTGGCTTCCAGTTGAAGCTCACATCCGCTACAAGACCATGGTGCTTGCCTACGGAGCTGTGAGGGGAACGGCACCTCAGTACCTCCAGGCTCTGATCAGGCCCTACACCCAAACAAGGGCACTGCGTTCATCCACCTCTGGCCTGCTCGCCTCCCTACCACTGAGGAAGTACAGTTCCCGCTCAGCCCAGTCAAAACTGTTCGCTGCTCTGGCCCCCCAATGGTGGAACAAACTCCCTCACGACGCCAGGACAGCGGAGTCAATCACCACCTTCCGGAGACACCTGAAACCCCACCTCTTTAAGGAATACCTAGGATAGGATAAGTAATCCTTCTCACCCCCACCCCCTAAAAGATTTAGATGCACTATTGTAAAGTGGCTGTTTCACTGGATGTCATAAGGTGAATGCACCAATTTGTAAGTCGCTCTGGATAAGAGCGTCTGCTAAATGACTTAAATGTAAATGTAATGTAAATGTGTCACGGGACTCGTCTGAAGGTAACCCCTACAAGTGTCACGGGACTCGTCTGAAGGTAACCCCTACAAGTGTCACGGGACTGAAGGTAACCCCTACAAGTGTCACGGGTCTGCCTGAAGGTAACCCCTACAAGTGTCACGGGAGTGTCACAGGACTCGTCTGAAGGTAACCCCTACAAGTGTCACGGGACTACAAGTGTCACGGGACTGTCTGAAGGTAACCCTACAAGTGTGTCACGGGACTCACGGGACTCGTCTGAAGGTAACGGGACCCTGAAGGTAACCTACAAGTGTCACGGGACTCGTCTGAAGGTAACCCCTACAAGTGTCACGGGACTCGTCTGAAGGTAACCCCTACAAGTCACGGGTCACTGGGACTCTACAAGTGTCACTGAAGGTAACCCCTACAAGTGTCTTTTTTTTTTTTTACCTACGACTCGTAACCCGTCTGTTAAATATGTGTCCAAAAAAACGTCTTCCTGATGTCCTGGACACTTCAAAACCTTTTGCCTTATGATATATTTTTTGACTGTCTTTTTTAACCATTTATGAATGTGTTACTCAATGCAATTCTAAGGTAACCTAAATGATCCATGGTATGACCATTTTAAAACAATTCCATATGTTAGCTTAGGCTTTTGTCACGCCCTGGTCGAAGTATTTTGTGTTTATCTTCATGTATTGGGTCAGGCCAGGGTGTGGTGTGTTTTGACTTGGGGTTTTGGTGTGTATGTATTGGGATTGTCTGAAGGTAACATATTTAGGCAGCCATATTTTTTAGTTTGTCGTGGGTGATTGTAAGTGTCTTGTTCCTGGGACTCGTCTGAAGGTAACCCATAAACATGGATCGCAATCTACACGCTGCAGTGTCACGAATCACCCACCGTAAACGGACCAAAGCGTGTCAACAGGCAGGAGCAAGGTGGATTTCTGGACATGGGAGGAAATCCGGACGGGAGAGGGGCTAAACCAGGGAGTGTAGCCGCCAAAAGGTGGAACAGGTGGAGCAGCGAGGAGAGCAGAGTCAGCCGGAGAGAGGAGCCGGCGATATGAGGGAACACGGTTGGCAAGAAAGCCTGAGAGTCAGCCCCAAAAATGTATTGGGGGGCTCAGGGAGAGTGTGGCAGAGTCAGGAGTCAGACCTGAGCCAACTCTCCCTGTTTATCGTGAGGAGCCAAGGAGGAGACCAGAACCAGAGCCGGTGTTGGAGGTGAGCGAAGCAGAGACCGTGAAGGAGTTAATGGGGAAATTGGAGGAGAGAGAAATGAGGGAGTTGCTGTGTTGGTGCTTTTTGCATGGAATTCGCCCGACGGAACGGGTTTGATGGCACCTGGGTCAGCGCTCCATACTCGTCCTGAGGTGCGTGTTAGTCGGCTGGTGAAGTTGGTGCCAGCCTCACGCATCAGGCCTCCTGTGCACATCTCCTTGCACGTCCTGTGCCAACACTGCTCTCAAGCTCTCCAGTACGCCTTCACGGTCTAGCCCATCCTGTGCCACCTCCACACTCCAGCCCTCCGGTAGCAGCTCCCCGCACCAGGCTTCCTGTGCGTGTCCTCGGCCCAGTACCACCAGTGCCAGCACCACGCATCAGGAGCCTCCCGCCTGTTCAGCGCTATCAGAGCCTTTCTCCTCTCCTGCGCTACCGGAGTCTCCCGCCTGTTCAGCGCAGCGAGAGCCTTCTTCCTCTACAGCGCTGCTGGAGTTTCCTGTCTGTTCAGCGCAGCCAGAGATGTCAGTCTGCATGAAGCAGCCAGAGCTGTCAGTCTGCAAGGAGCTGTCAGTCTGCAAGGAGCTGCCAGTCTGCAAGGAGCTGTCAGTCTGCAAGGAGCTGTCAGTCTGCAAGGGGCTGCCAGTCTGCAAGGGGCTGCCAGTCTGCAAGGAGCTGTCAGTCTGCAAGGAGCTGTCAGTCTGCAAGGAGCTGTCAGTCTGTAAGGAGCTGTCAGTCTGCAAGGAGCTGCCAGTCTGTAAGAAGCCGCCAGAGCTGTCAGCCCACATGGAGCAGCCAGAGGTGTCAGTCTGCATGGATCAGCCAGAGATGTCAGTCTGCATGGAGCAGCCAGAGCTGTCAGTCTGCATGAAGCAGCCAGAGCTGTCAGTCTGCATGTTGCAGCCAGAGCTGTCAGTCTGCAGGGAGCTGTCAGTCTGCAAGGAGCTGTCAGTCTGCAAGGAGCTGTCAGTCTGCAAGGAGCTGCCAGTCTGCAAGGAGCTGTCAGTCTGCAAGGAGCTGTCAGTCTGTAAGGAGCTGTCAGTCTGCAAGGAGCTGCCAGTCTGTAGGAAGCCGCCAGAGCTGTCAGCCCACATGGAGCAGCCAGAGATGTCAGTCTGCATGATTCAGCCAGAGATGTCAGTCTGCATGGAGCAGCCAGAGATGTCAGTCTGCATGACGCAGCCAGAGCTATCAGTCTGCATGGATCAGCCAGAGATGTCAGTCTGCATGGAGCAGCCAGAGCTGTCAGTCTGCATGAAGCAGCCAGAGCTGTCAGTCTGCATGAAGCAGCCAGAGCTGTCAGTCTGCAAGGAGCTGTCAGTCTGCAAGGAGCTGTCAGTCCTGTAAGGAGCTGTCAGTTTGCAAGGAGCTGCCAGTCTGTTAGAAGCCGCCAGAGCTGTCAGCCCACATGGAGCAGCCAGAGATGTCAGTCTGCATGGAGCAGACAGAGCTGTCAGTCTGCATGAAGCAGCCAGAGCTATCAGTCTGCATGGATCAGCCAGAGATGTCAGTCTGCATGGAGCAGCCAGAGCTGTCAGTCTGTATGAAGCAGCCAGAGCTGTCAGTCTGCATGAAGCAGCCAGAGATGTCAGTCTGCAAGGAGCTGTCAGTCTGCAAGGAGCTGTCAGTCCTGTAAGGAGCTGTCAGTTTGCAAGGAGCTGCCAGTCTGTAAGAAGCCACCAGAGCTGTCAGCCCACATGGAGCAGCCAGAGCCGCCAGTCAGCGTGGAGCAGCCAGAGCCGCCAGTCAGCGTGGAGCAGCCAGAGCCGACAGTCAGCATGGAGCAGCCAGATCTTTCAGTCTGCCCAGCACCACCAGTGACGCCAGTCTGCCCAGCGCCGCCAGTCTGCCCAGCACCGCCAGTCTGCCCAGCGCCGCCAGTATGCCCAGCGCTGCCAGTCTGCCCAGCGCCACCAGTGCAGCCAGTCTGCCCAGCGCCGCCCGCGCCGCCAGTCTGCCCTGTGCCGCCAGTCTGCCCAGCGCCGCCCGCGCCGCCAGTCTGCCCAGCGCCGCCAGTGTCCCCAGTCTGCCCAGCGCCGCCAGAGCCCCCAGTCTGCCCAGCGCCGCCAGTCTGCCCAGCGCCGCCAGTGCCCCCCGTCTGCCCAGCGCCGCCAGTGCCCCCAGTCTGCCCAGCGCCGCCAGTCTGCCCAGCGCCGCCAGTGCCCCCAGTCTGCCCAGCGCCGCCAGTCTGCCCAGCGCCACCAGTCTGCCCAGCGCCGCCAGTACCGCCAGTCTGCCCAGCGCCGCCAGAACTGCCAGTCGGCCAGGATCTGCCAGTCGGCCAGGATCTGCCAGTCAACCAGGATCTGCCAGTTGGCCAGGATCCGCCAGTCTGCCAGGATCCGCCAGATCTGCCAGTCAGCCAGGATCCGCCAGTCAGCCAGGATCTACCAGTCAGCCAGGATCCGCCAGTCAGCCAGAATCTTCCAGATCTGCCAGTCAACCAGAATCTTCCAGATCTGCCAGTCAACCAGACTCTTCCAGATCTGCCAGAACTGCCAGTTGGCCAGGATCTGCCAGTCGGCCAGGATCCGTCAGTCAGCCAGAATCCACCAGATCCGCCAGTCAGCCAGAATCTGCTGAGACCACCAGTCAGCCAGGATCTGGTAGATCTATCTACCTGCCTGAGCTTCCTCTCACTCCTGAGCTTCCTCTTACTCCTGAGCTTCCTCTCACTCCTGAGCTTCCTCTCACTCCTGAGCTTCCTCTAACTCCTGAGCTTTCTCTCACTCCCGAGCTTTCTCTCAGTCCCGAGCTGCCTCAGTCCCGAGCTGTCCTTCAGTCCCAATCTGCTCCTCAGTCCAGTGGGGTTCTGGGTGAGGACTACTAGGCCATGGTCGGCGGCGAGGGTGGACTATCCAGGGACGCAAGGAGTGGGGACTAAGACATTAACTGAGTGGGGTCCACGTCCCGCGCCGGAGCCGCCACCATGGACAGACGCCCACCCAGACCCTCCCTATTGTTTTGAGGTGCGTTCGGGAGTCCGCACCTTAGGGGGGGGGGTTCTGTCACGCCCTGGTCAAAGTATTTTGTGTTTATCTTCATGTATTGGGTCAGGCCAGGGTGTGGCATGGGGTTTTTGTATTGTGGTGTGTTTTGTCTTGGGGTTTTGGTGTGTATGTATTGGGATTGTAGCTAGTGGGGTGATCTAGCAAAGTCTATGGCTGTCTGGAGTGGTTCTCAATCAGAGGCAGGTGTTTATCATTGTCTCTGAATGGGAACCATATTTAGGCAGCCATATTCTTTGAGTTTGTCGTGGGCGATTGTACTTAGTGTCCTTGTTCCTGTCTGTGTTAGTTTTCACTAGTATAGGCTGTTTCGGTTTTCGTTACGTTCTTTGTTTTTGTAGTGTTTGTGTTTTAGATTCGTGTTACGTTTTTTTGTTCATTAAACATGGATCGCAATCTACACGCTGCAGTTTGGTCCGACTCTCCTTCACCACACCTAGAAAACCGTTACACTTTTAGAGGTTAAGAAACATAAAATGTATCCCATACCTTATCCCTTGATTAGCTTAATTAATCTTAAAGCTAATTGACTTTATCATAAATAAGAAGTCCTATTTGACACAATGAAATTGGAAATAACTTTCTATTTCACTCAAATATTTCTTCACAATATACAACTACAGTTTCATATCACATTTCCAGAGAAATAAGGCACCTTTTCCCAGGAGATGATAAAATAATTGAATTTTTCCTTATCGGTCATCTATTTTTCCACCAGAATGCTATTACTTGACTGCTGGCGGTTGCTTAGCAACAGGAAATATTAATAGGACCTTTTATTAGCCAAGCTTTACCAGTGGAGTACTAAAATGAGGAAGTGGAAAACATGAATGTGTTACATAAATCTTTAGACCTTTCAGGGTTTGCACAAGTCTCTGTTTGTCCAATGATTTATTACGACAATGCTTCATTTATGGAAAAAGGGCCTGTGAAATAAGAAAATGGAACATTAGCCTGAAGGACTATTTGAAAATAAATAATCGCAAAAGGTGAAAAGAAAATCTGTTTAAGAAGCAGGTCTCTCTCTCTCTCTCTCTCTCTCTCTCTCTCTCTCTCTCTCTCTCTCTCTCTCTCTCTCTCTCTCTCCTCTCTCTTTCGCTCAGGTTTCACAGGGCAAACATGTTTTTCCCCATTTGTTTTGGAGGCATTGATCATCTGTCCGAGCCTATTGTAATATTTCATACAATATGTGAGATACATCCTTTGTCATGCGTGTCGAACATTGATAAAAAACTAAACTAAAGAAATTGATCTATCATTTCCCTAGAGACGCTATAATACTTTTAACCAATCACTGAGAATGAAGGTCTCTAGATAGAGAAATGGGTTTTATACCATTAACCCATAATGTATTCTATTTGAATAAAGAGGGTAGAACAGAGTAGCAATCCCTTTGCAGAAAATCTATAGCAGGCTAGTACTACCTGGTAAACACGATAGAAGTTATTGATGGAAATCTAAAACCTCCCGGGTGGCGCAGTGGTCTTGGGCATCGCAGCGCTAGGCTCTGTCTCAGTGGTCTAGGGCATCGCAGCGCTAGGCTCTGTCTCAGTGGTCTAGGGCATCGCAGCGCTAGGCTCTGTCTCAGTGGTCTAGGGCATCGCAGCGCTAGGCTCTGTCTCAGTGGTCTAGGGCATCGCAGCGCTAGGCTCTGTCTCAGTGGTCTTGGGCATCGCAGCGCTAGGCTCTGTCTCAGTGGTCTAGGGCATCGCAGCGCTAGGCTCTGTCTCAGTGGTCTAGGGCATCGCAGCGCTAGGCTCTGTCTCAGTGGTCTAGGGCATCGCAGCGCTAGGCTCTGTCTCAGTGGTCTAGGGCATCGCAGCGCTAGGCTCTGTCTCAGTGGTGGTCTAGGCTCTGTCTCAGTGGTCTAGGGCATCGCAGCGCTAGGCTCTGTCTCAGTGGTCTAGGGGCAGGCTCTGTCTCAGTGGCAGCGCTAGGCTCTGTCTCAGTGGTCTAGGGCACGCAGCGCTAGGGCAGTGGTCTAGGGCAGCGCTAGGCTCTGTCTCAGTGGTCTAGGGTGGGCAGGCTCTGTCTCAGTGGTCTAGGGCATCGGCTAGGCTCTGTCTCAGTGGTCTAGGGCATCGCAGCGCTAGGCTCTGTCTCAGTGGTCTAGGGCATCACAGCTGCAGTAGGCTCTGCTCTCTCAGTGGTCTAGGGCATCGCAGCGCTAGGCTCTGACTCAGTGGTCTAGGGCATCACAGCGCTAGGCTCTGTCTCAGTGGTCTAGGGCATCGCAGCGCTAGGCTCTGTCTCAGTGGTCTAGGGCATCGCAGCGCTAGGCTTTGTCTCAGTGGTCTAGGGCATCGCAGCGCTAGCTGTGCCACCAGAGACTCTGGGATCGCACCCAGGCTCTGTCGCAGCAGGCCGCGACTGGGAGGTCTGTGGGGCGATGCACAATTGGCCTAGCGCCTTCCGGGTTAGGGAGGGTTTGGTCGGTAGGGATATCCTTGTCTCATTCTGCACCAGCAACCCTTATGGCGGGCTGGGCGCATTGCGCGCTAACCAAGGTCGCCAGGTGCACGATGTTTCCTCCGACACATTGGTGTGGCTGGCTTCCGGGTTGGATGCGCGCTGTGTTAAAAAGCAGTGCGGCTTGGTTGGGTTGTGTTTCGGAGGACGCATGACTTTCGACCTTCGTCTCTCCCGAGCCCCTACGGGAATTGTAGCGATGAGACAAGATAGTAATTACTAACAATTGGATACCATGAAATTGGGGAGGAAAAAGGGGGGTAAAATTGAAAAAAAAAGAGTTATTGACGGAAATCTAAAACCTAACTATGTGATTGTACTATGGACTTTTTAACAGACACTTAAGACCTCTTTGTATTTACCAGATGGATCAATGACTTGAAATTCATGAGTTCAATTAAATTAAATAGTTCAATTGAAGTAGATTGGGTAAGAAATCATCTTGCCTTGAAAAATAATACATTTGATCAAACATAATTTGAAACTACAATAGAAAAATCAATGTACAGCAAGTAGCCATGGTCTATTTGTTATTTTAACAATGCACATAATAAATGTCAAATGCATTATCCATTTGCTAATCTACATTGCATCATCAGTCGCTCCTGAGCTCTGTCAATCACTCCTGGGCTGCAGTCACCTATCCGGACCCGTTTTACCGCCTACGCGGAGCCCCACCGGGCCTTCACAACTGGACTGCCGACGTTATCAACCCGAAGGAGATCCGGCTGGCTCCTCCGTCGCGACGTTACCTGAACGCCCATCTGCGGCCTGCTAACCGTTAGCTGTCTTACCGGCTGCTCTCAGAATAGACAATCGGACAATTTATTTATTTTTATTATTATTATGTTTCTTCTTGGGCCTCTATAACTATATCTATTGTTTTTATTTTATTTTTGTTGTTGTGTGATTTGGACTAATCCCCTCTACCACACGGAACCCCACTAATCTACTGACGGAACGCAAGAGGTGGCCAACAACTGACCTCCATCCTATGCTAGCTTGCTACCGATGTCCTGGCAAACTGTCTAAATCGCCGTGACTCCCAAACCAACCACCCCACTCACTGGACTCTTTTGATCACTCGACTAAGGATGCCTCTCCTTAATGTCAATATGTCTTGTCCATTGCTGTTCTGGTTAGTGTTTATTGGCTTATTTCACTGTAGCGCCTCTAGTCCTGCTCACTATACCTTATCCAATTTATTAGTTCCACCACCCACACATGCAATGACATCTCCTGGTTTCAATGATGTTTCTAGAGACAATATCTCTCTCTTCATCACTCAATACCGAGGTTTACCTCCACTGTATTCACATCCTACCATACCTTTGTCTGTACATTATACCTTCATGCTATTTTATCGCCCCCAGAAACCTCCTTTTACTCTCTGTTCCAGACGTTCTAGACGACCAATTCTTATTGCTTTTAGCCGTACCCTTATTCTTCTCCTCCTATGTTCCTCTGGCGATGTAGAGGTGAATCCAGGCCCTGCAGTGCCTAGCTCCACCCCTATTCCCCAGGCGCTCTCTTTTGATGACTTCTGTAACCGTAATAGCCTTGGTTTCATGCATGTTAACATTAGAAGCCTCCTCCCTAAGTTTGTTCTATTCACTGCTTTAGCACACTCTGCCCACCCGGATGTTCTAGCTGTGTCTGAATCCTGGCTTAGGAAGACCACCAAAAATTCTGAAATTTTAATTCCGAACTACAACATTTTCAGACAAGATAGAACTGCCAAAGGGGGCGGTGTTGCAATCTACTGCAAATATAGCCTGCAGAGTTCTGTCCTACTATCCAGATCTGTACCCAAACAATTTGAACTTCTACTTTTAAAAATCCACCTCTCTAAAAACAAGTCTCTCACCGTTGCCGCCTGCTATAGACCACCCTCTGCCCCCAGCTGTGCTCTGGACACCATATGTGAACTGATTGCCCCCCATCTATCTTCAGAGCTCGTGCTGCTAGGCAACATAAACTGGAACATGCTTAACACCCCAGCCATCCTACAATCTAAACTTGATGCCCTCAATCTCACTCAAATTATCAATGAACATACCAGGTACCCCCCCCAAAGCCTTAAATATGGGCACCCTCATAGATATCATCCTAACCAACTTCCCCTCTAAATACACCTCTGCTGTCTTCAACCAAGATCTCAGCGATCACTGCCTCATTGCCTGCATCCGTAATGGGTCAGCGGTCAAACGACCTCCACTCATCACTGTAAAACGCTCCCTGAAACACTTCAGCGAGCAGGCCTTTCTAATCGACCTGGCCGGGGTATCCTGGAAGGATATTGATCTCATCCCGTCAGTAGAGGATGCCTGGATAATTTTTTAAAAATGCCTTCCTAACGTCCTAACTTAAATAAACATGCCCCATTCAAGAAATTTAGAACCAGGAACAGATATAGCCCTTGGTTCTCCCCAGACCTGACTGCCCTTAACCAACACAAAAACATCCTATGGCGTTCTGCATTAGCATCGAACAGCCCCCGTGATATTTAGCTGTTCAGGGAAGCTCGAAACCGTCATACACAGGCAGTTAGAAAAGCCAAGGCTAGCTTTTTCAAGCAGAAATTTGCTTCCTGCAACACTAACTCAAAAAAGTTCTGGGACACTGTAAAGTCCATGGAGAATAAGAACACCTCCTCCCAGCTGCCCACTGCACTGAAGATAGGAAACACTGTCACCACTGATAAATCCACCATAATTGAGAATTTCAATAAGCATTTTTCTACGGCTGGCCATGCTTTCCACCTGGCTACTCCTACCCCGGTCAACAGCACTGCACCCCCAACAGCAACTCGCCCAAGCCTTCCCCATTTCTCCTTCTCCCAAATCCATTCAGCTGATGTTCTGAAAGAGCTGAAAAATCTGGACCCCTACAAATCAGCCGGGCTAGACAATCTGGACCCTTTCTTTCTAAAATTATCTGCCGAAATTGTTGCCACCCCTATTACTAGCCTGTTCAACCTCTCTTTCGTGTCGTCTGAGATTCCCAAAGATTGGAAAGCAGCTGCGGTCATCCACCTCTTCAAAGGGGGGGACACTCTTGACCCAAACTGCTACAGACCTATATCTATCCTACCATACCTTTCTAAGGTCTTCGAACGCCAAGTCAACAAACAGATTACCGACCATTTCGAATCTCACCATACCTTCTCTGCTATGCAATCTGGTTTCAGAGCTGGTCATGGGTGCACCTCAGCCACGCTCAAGGTCCTAAACGATATCTTAACCGCCATCGATAAGAACATTACTATGCAGCCGTATTCATTGATCTGGCCAAGGCTTTCGACTCTGTCAACCACCACATCCTCATCGGCAGACTCGACAGCCTTGGTTTCTCAAATGATTGCCTCGCCTGGTTCACCAACTACTTCTCTGACAGAGTTCAGTGTGTCAAATTGGAGGGTCTGCTGTCCGGACCTCTGGCAGTCTCTATGGGGGTGCCACAGGGTTCAATTCTTGGACCGACTCTCTTCTCTGTATACATCAACGATGTCGCTCTTCCTGCTGGTGAGTCCCTGATCCACCTCTACGCAGACGACACCATTCTGTATACTTCCGGCCCTTCTTTGGACACTGTGTTAACAACCCTCCAGGCAAGCTTCAATGCCATACAACTCTCCTTCCGTGGCCTCCAATTGCTCTTAAATACAAGTAAAACTAAATGCATGCTCTTCAACCGATCGCTACCTGCACCTACCCGCCTGTCCAACATCACTACTCTGGACGGCTCTGACTTAGAATACGTGAACAACTACAAATACTTAGGTGTCTGGTTAGACTGTAAACTCTCCTTCCAAACCCATATCAAACATCTCCAATCCAAAGTTAAATCTAGAATTGGCTTCCTATTTCGCAACAAAGCATCCTTCACTCATGCTGCCAAACATACCCTTGTAAAACTGACCATCCTACCAATCCTCGACTTTGGCGATGTCATTTACAAAATAGCCTCCAATACCCTACTCAACAAATTGGATGCAGTCTATCACAGTGCAATCCGTTTTGTCACCAAAGCCCCATATACTACCCACCATTGCGACCTGTACGCTCTCGTTGGCTGGCCCTCGCTTCATACTCGTCGCCAAACCCACTGGCTCCATGTCATCTACAAGACCCTGCTAGGTAAAGTCCCCCCTTATCTCAGCTCGCTGGTCACCATAGCATCTCCCACCTGTAGCACACGCTCCAGCAGGTATCTCTCTAGTCACCCCCAAAACCAATTCTTTCTTTGGCCGCCTCTCCTTCCAGTTCTCTGCTGCCAATGACTGGAACGAACTACAAAAATCTCTGAAACTGGAAACACTTATCTCCCTCACTAGCTTTAAGCACCAACTGTCAGAGCATCTTACAGATTACTGCACCTGTACATAGCCCACCTATAATTTAGCCCAAACAACTACCTCTTTCCCAACTGTATTTAATTTATTTATTTATTTTGCTCCTTTCCACCCCATTATTTTTATTTCTACTTTGCACATTCTTCCATTGCAAAACTACCATTCCAGTGTTTTACTTGCTATATTGTATTTACTTTGCCACCATGGCCTTTTTTTGCCTTTACCTCCCTTCTCACCTAATTTGCTCACATTGCATATAGACTTGTTTATATTGTATTATTGACTGTATGTTTGTTTTACTCCATGTGTAACTCTGTGTCGTTGTATCTGTCGAACTGCTTTGCTTTATCTTGGCCAGGTCGCAATTGTAAATGAGGACTTGTTCTCAACTTGCCTACCTGGTTAAATAAAGGTGAAATAAAATAAATAAAATAAATCTCTCCACATTGGCAGGCAATGTGCAAATCTAGTTAAATGACTGAAAGCTGGCATTAGGGAGAACACATTAAGCTGCACCTCTAGTATCTTTTCCTTAATTCATTAGTTTTGTCTGTGACAAGTTAAGTTGACATTGTGGCTCATCTTTCATTCACATACACTCAGAGAACACCTGCCTTAAGCTCCGGAGACCGGAAACCCATCTCGCTGCCACCTTTAACATGACAACCGGGTCAAGATTAATACCGTTCAATTCATCCTTGGAAGAATAGTCAGGAGATTAAAGGATTGTTAATTCAGTCTTGCATTTAAAACGTTGGAACAAAAGCCAATATAAAGCTGCAAGCTGAATATGAGAATCCTTGGCGTCTACCTCTTTGTAATATCGTTAATTAACTTCCATGACAATGGGGGTCAACTAATTGGCCTCCCTCATTGTCCTCATGCATCCTGTAACAGGGTACATGAGCATAGTTTCAAGTCTCAAGTTAAAGTTACGTGCACAAGTACAGTGTAACATATTTTTTTGCGAGCCCTAAACCCAACAAAACATTAATCTATCAATAAACACACAATAAATCAAATTAAGAAATATTAGCATATTAGCATAACAACATGCTAGTAGCGTTAATACCTTGATATTCAAATGAAAGCTAATAACAAAATCCCTTGGTGATCTATGATGATGACTAAGATAAGTAAATGCAAGGTATGAATAAGATACCCAGTCAAAGATTCATGATTCAAGTTGAAGTACTGTTTGTGTTTAGGATGACAGCAATTTCATGATGAAAGGTGGATGAGCATACTATGTTCAGAAAGAACAATTTCTAGAACAAAAACTCAGGGCACCCTTCATATGCAGTATTTCTGGAAATATCCAGGTAACACAGACCAGTAGTAGACTGGCCAGGTGGCACAGACCAGTAGTAGACTGGCCACGTAGTACAGACCAGTAGTAGACTGGCCACGTAGTACAGACCAGTAGTAGACTGGCCACGTAGTACAGACCAGTAGTAGACTGGCCAGGTGGAACACAGAGCAGTAGTATACTGGCCACGTAGTACAGAGCAGTAGTAGACTGGCCACGTAGTACAGACCAGTAGTAGACTGGCCAGGTGGCACAGATCAGTAGTAGACTGGCCAGGTGGCACACAGAGCAGTAGTAGACTGGCCAGGTAGCACACAGAGCAGTAGTAGACTGGCCACGTAGTATAGACCAGTAGTAGACTGGCCAGGTGGCACAGATCAGTAGTAGACTGGCCAGGTGGAACACAGAGCAGTAGTAGACTGGCCACATAGTACAGACCAGTAGTAGACTGGCCACGTAGTACAGACCAGTAGTAGACTGGCCAGGTGGCACAGAGCAGTAGTAGACTGGCCAGGTGGCACAGACCAGTAGTAGACTGGCCAGGTGGAACACAGACCAGTAGTAGACTGGCCAGGTGGCACAGAGCAGTAGTAGACTGGCCAGGTGGCACAGATCAGTAGTAGACTGGCCAGGTGGCACAGACCAGTAGTAGACTGGCCACGTAGTACAGACCAGTAGTACACTGGCCAGGTGGCAGAGACCAGTAGTAGACTGGCCAGGTGGAACAGAGCAGTAGTAGACTGGCCACGTAGGACAGACCAGTAGTACACTGGCCAGGTGGCACAGACCAGTAGTAGACTGGCCAGGTGGAACACAGAGCAGTAGTAGATTGACCAGGTGGCACAGATCAGTAGTAGACTGGCCACGTAGTACAGACCAGTAGTACACTGACCAGGTGGCACAGACCAGTAGTAGACTAGGCCACGCATTACAGACCAGTAATAGACTGGCCAGGTAACGCAGACCAGTAATAGACTGGCCAGGTAACACAGAGAAGTAGTAGACTGGCCAGGTAACGCAGACCAGTAGTAGACTGGACATGTAGTACAGACCAGTAGTAGACTGGCCAGGTGGCACAGACCAGTAGTAGACTAGGCCACGCAGTACAGACCAGTAATAGACTGGCCAGGTAACGCAGACCAGTAATAGACTGGACATGTAGTACAGACCAGTAGTAGACTGGCCAGGTAACACAGACCAGTAATAGACTGGACATGTAGTACAGACCAGTAGTAGACTGGCCAGGTAACACAGACCAGTAGTAGACTGGCCAGGTAGTACAGACCAGTAGTAGACTGGCCAGGTAACACAGACCAGTAGTAGACTGGCCAGGTAGTAGAGACCAGTAGAAGACTGGCCAGGTAGTACAGACCAGTAGTAGACTGGCCAGGTAACACAGACCAGTAGTAGACTGGCCAGTTGGTACAGACCAGTAGTAGACTGGCCAGGTAGTACAGACCAGTAGTAGACTGGCCAGGTAACACAGACCAGTCGTAGACTGGCCAGGTAGTACAGACCAGTAGCAGGACTAATAAACTGGAATACAACTTCGCACTCTGGTCATTAACACATACAGGGCACCTCCAAAGCAAATGCACAAGCCAAGGCAGGGCACAATAAATAACTGTGGGACCCAGTACGTAATCCTAGTCCAGAAACCCTCCACCACGTAATCCTAGTCCAGAAACCCTCCACCACCTAATCCTAGTCCAGAAACCCTCCACCACCTAATCCTAGTCCAGAAACCCTCCACCCCTAATCCTAGTCCAGAAACCCTCCACCACCTAATCCTAGTCCAGAAACCCTCCACCACGTAATCCTAGTCCAGAAACCCTCCACCACCTAATCCTAGTCCAGAAACCCTCCACCACGTAATCCTAGTCCAGAAACCCTCCACCACCTAAAGTCCAGAAACCCTAATCCAGTCCAAAACCCTCCTAACCAGTCCAGAAACCCTCCACCACCTAATCCTAGTCCAGAAACCCTCCACCACCTAATCCTAGTCCAGAAACCCTCCACCACCTAATCCTAGTCCAGAAACCCTCCACCACCTAATCCTAGTCCAGAAACCCTCCACCACCTAATCCTAGTCCAGAAACCCTCCACCACCTAATCCTAGTCCAGAAACCCTCCACCACCTAATCCTAGTCCAGAAACCTTCCACCACCTAATCCTAGTCCAGAAATCCTCCACCACGTAATTCTTGTCCAGAAACCCTCTACCACCGGCCGATGGTTATCTCCCTAAACTGTATGGATAAATTCAGTGCAACCTGAGCGTGGATATTAAATGTCTAATGTGTTTTGGAACTTGTGGAAGATGCTATGACAGTTAACACATTGACAGAGAGAGTGGAGGGCTTGCCAAGTGCATCAGAGAAAAGGCTCTCTGAAAGATATCGGGTTCGTCCAGGACGGGCTCGGGACTGCAACACAATAACCATCAGTTTAGGCCCTTATGAATTGAAAATGCCTCTCAACCAAATCAGGGAAGTACAGTCAAGGATGTGTTTCAGGCCTAATTGTTGGGGGAAGAACAACAGCAGCATAGTTAGTATTTACCTATGCAGATGAGAGGGAGCGTTTTATTGTCTCTCAGCACTCTGTGTTTGTGGCTTGCTGATTGACATGTGTTTTTAAGTGTGTTTGGGTAAGAGGCTGAGCAAAGTTTTGAAAAGAAGCCCAAATCATAAGAAATATGTTTGTGGAGAAGAGGTGTGGGTGTATAGGGATGATGTAAAACTGTACAGTAGATATGCACCTACAGCTAGCATTTAGCATTAGCATTTAGCACACAGGGTGGTCTGGGAGTGTTCAGAAAGAAGAGGCTATCAGCTTTAGTTGATAAATGAATGTGCCCACTCTTATAAGATTTTAGCTAATATTATTAGCTTTTAGCTTATTAGGTTTTCAAGTTCAAGTTAATTTATTTGTCATATACACATGATATACATGGAGAACACAGTGCAACGAAATGCGTACTTGCAGGTTCATCACTAGCTAACAATACCATTAGCTTTCAGCTAATACATGCTAATTCACACCAGCACCATCCACTGATCCTCCACACTAAATGCCATATATCCCACAAGGCAGCTGGGCCTGAAATGTTTAACACTGGGAGCTAATACATATAACATATGCATATAATATAAGATAACATACTAAGCTACAGTATATGCAAAGTATTGTCCTATACACCCAAGTTATGTTCTGCCTTCAAACTACTTATTACTTCTGGTGTTCTGCTAGTTTACTGAATTTGGAATGGCTTGGTTTGAAGCCCATAAGTCTTTCAGTATTTATGTTAGGGCCAAATATGTGAACCTCTTTTCCTGAACTGCATCATTTCTTATACATCTAATACTCAAGTCCTTAAATAAATGTGTTGAAAATTGATGATAAATGCCCATTTAGAATGAGAGCTACTTTCCCTTTCAGCAATATACCTCTCTGTCTGTCTGTCTGTCTTTCTCTCTCGATCTCTCTCTCTCTCTCTCTCTCTCTCTCTCTCTCTCTCTCTCTCTCTCTCTCTCTCTCTCTCTCTCTCTCTCTCTCTCTCTCTCTCTCTCTCTCTCTCTCTCTCTCTCTCTCTCTCTCTCTCTCTCTCTCTCTCTCTCTCTCTCTCTCTCTCTCTCTCTCTCTCTCTCTCTCTCTCTCTCTTTCTTTCTCTCACTCTCTCTCCCCCTTCCCTCTCTCTTATTCTCGCTCCATCCATCCCCATTGCACTATTTTCATTGTCCAGCTCACGTATTGAATCTTTCTGATGAAAACAGATCTCACTGCAGAGCCACAATAGAATGGCTGATGCAGGAAAGATGAAACCTAATGGATTTTTTTTTCAATGTGCTCAAGACTGAATGTAAGGCCTGACCTCCAGATGTACTAGATCCATTTCAAGAGCAGAGATACTGTTTATGGAGAGGAAGAAGTAGAAAAAGAGGCCACAACAACACATTGAGCCGTGTTCCAACACAACATGATACAAATATATACAGTAGAAAAAGATTGTCACAACAACACCAATACAACAACATACACACCGATACAGCAACTCTGATATATATGCCAATATATACACCAACTATATACCAATAGTAAAGGGAGGAGGTGAGGTCCCTGGAACTGTGGTGCCAGGAAAATCACCTCTCACCCAATGTAAATTAAACAAAGGAGCTGATCGTGGACTTCAGGAAACAGCAGAGGGAACACGCCCCCATCCACATCGTCAGGATAGCAGAGGAGAAGATGGAAAGCTTCAAGTTACTCAGCGTACACATCACTGACAAACTGAAATGGTCCACTCACACAGACAGTGTAGTGAAGAAGGCGCAGCGGCACCTCTTCAACCTTAGGCAGGCTGAAGAAATTTGGATTGGCACCTAAAACCCTCACAAACTTTAACAGATGCACAATTGAGAGCATTCTGTTGGGCTGTATCACAATCTGGTACAGAAACTGTATCGCCTGCAAATGCAGGGCTCTCCAGAGGGTGGTGAAGTCTGCCCAACACGTCACCCGGGGCAAACTATCTGCCCTCCAGGACACCTACAGCAGCCGATGTCACAGGAAGGCAAAAAGGACAACAACCACCCGAGCCACTGCCTATTTACCCCGCTATCATCCAGAAGGCGAGGTCAGTACAGGTGCATCAAAGCTGGGACCGAGGCCATCCGACTGTTAAATAGCCATTACTAGCACATTCGAGGCTGCTGCCCTATATACATAGACTTGAAGTCACTGGAGACTTTAATAATTGGAACACTAGTCACTTTAATTGTCACACCCTGATCTGTTTCACGTCTTTATGCTTGTCTCCACCCCCCTCCAGGTGTCGCCAATCTTCCCCATTATCCCCTGTGTCTTTATACCTGTGTTCTCTGTTTGTCTGTTGCCAGTTCATTTTGTTCATGAAGCGTACTAGAGTTCGTTCCCCTGCTCATGCCTGTTTCTTGCTCCTGTATTCTAGTCCTTCCCGGTTTTGACCATTATGCCTGCCCTGAACCTGAGCCTGCCTGCTGTTCTGTACCTTACCTCACCTTACTGGCTTAATGACCCCTGCCTGCCCTAACTCTGAGACTGCCTGCCGTTCTGTACCTTACCTCACCTTACTGGCTTAATGACCCCTGCCTGCCCTGACCCTGAGACTGCCTGCCGTTCTGTACCTTACCTCACCTTACTGTCTTATTGACCCCTGACCCTGAGACTGCCTGCTGCGAGGGCCAGCCGACGAGAGCATACAGGTCTCAGTGGTGGGTGGTAAATGGGGCATTGGTGACAAAATGGATGGCACTGTGATAGACTGCATCCAGGTTGCTGAGCAGAGTGTTGGAGGCTATTTTGTAAATGATATTGCCGAAGTCGAGGATCGGTAGGTTAGTCAGTTTTTGAGGGTATGTTTGGCAGCGTGAATGAAGGAGGCTTTGTTGCGAAATAGGAAGCAGATTCTAGATTTAATTTTGGATTGGAGATGCTTAATATGAGTCTGGAAGGAGAGTTTACAGTCTAACCAGACACCAAGGTATTTGTAGTTGTCCACATATTCTAGGTCAGAACCGTCCAGAGTAGTGATGCTAGTCGGGCGGGCGGGTGCGGGCAGTGATCGGTTGAAGAGCATGCATTTAGTTTTACTAGTGTTTAAAGAGCAGTTGGAGGCCACGGAAGGAGTGTTGTATGGCATTGAAGCTAGTTTGGAGATTTGTTAACACACTGTCCAAAGAAGGGCCAGATGTATACAGAATGGTGTCGTCTGAGTAGAGGTGGATCAGGGAATCACCCGCAGCAAGAACGACATCATTGATATATACAGAGAAAAGAGTCGGCCCGAGAATTTAACCCTGCGACACCCCCATAGAGACTGCCAGAGGTCCGGACAACAGGCCCTCCGATTTGACACACTGAACTCAATCAGAGAAGCAGTTGGAGAACCAGGCGAGGCAGTCATTTGAGAAACCAAGGCTGTTGAGTCTGCCGATAAGCATACGGTGATTGACAGAGTCAAAAGCCTTGGCCAGGTCGATGAAGACGACTGTCTTTTATCGATGGCGGTTATGATATCATTTAGTACCTTGAGCACAGCGGAGAAGGTACGGTGGGATTCTAAATGGTCAGTGATCTGTTTGTTAACTGTGGCTTTCGAAGACTTTGGAAAGGCCGGGCAGGATGGATATAGGTCTGTAACAGTTTGGGTCTAGAGTGTCACCCCCATATACATCTCATATGTATATACTGTAATCTGTTCTATTCTACTGTATCTTAGTCTATGCCGCTCTGACATTACTCATCTCATATGTATATACTGTAATCTGTCCTATTCTACTGTATCTTAATCTATGCCGCTCTGACATTGCTTGTCAAAAAATGAATATACCCTTAATTCTATTTACTTTACTTTACTTTAGTTTAGATTGTGTCTATTGTTATATATTACTTGTTAGATATTACTGCCCTGTTGGAGCTAGAAACACAAGCGTTTTGCTACACCCACAATAACATGTGCTAAACATGTGGATGTGACAAACAAAATTGGATTTGATTCTATTCACTCAACTGTACGACTTGATTAGTCTAGTGTTAGCTAGCTACATAGCTGTCTTTGTTTCCAAGATAAGTGTGTAGTTTAGTGTGTGTAGCCTTGGAGTGATTATCTTAATTCACTGAGGTTCGCTAGCCAGCTATTTGTCGTTCTTAACGTTGGAGACTCTGCTAGCTAACCAACAGCTAACAGCTAGCCAACAACAATGTCGGATTCCGTCGCTCCACAGTTAGTATCACATTTTCATTTCATTTCATTACAGTACAACGGTTTGATTTGTTTGAAAGCTAAAATAGCCGTCTCTGTTTCAAAGATAATTGTGTAGTCTAGAGCGATTTCCTAGGTTAGCTAGCCAGCTATTGTCGTTCTTTTAACGCAAAGTAACGTAAACAACACTATATAGCCAGCTAGCCCCCGATTAGCAGCACTGTAGAAACTATTACACTCAACGGAACGACTTGATTAGTGTAGTGTCAACAACGCAGCCACTGCCAGCTAGCCTACTTTAGCAGTACTGTATAATTTTAATCATTTTAGTCAATAAGACTCTTGCACGTAAGCTTAACTTTCTGAACATTCGAGACGTGTAGTCCACTTGTCATTCCAATCTCCTTGCATTAGCGTAGCCTTTTCTGTAGCCTGTCAACTATGTGTCTGTCTATCCCTGTTCTCTCCTCTCTGCACAGACCATACAAACTCCATATACACCATCAGTAATCTGGTGGTCCCAATATATACGACCCACGTGGAGTTCCAGGTCTCCGGTAGCCTCTGGAACTGCCGATCTGCGGCCAACAAGGCAGAGTTCATCTCAGCCTATGCCTCCCTCCAGTCCCTTGACTTCTTGGCACTGACGGAAACATGGATCACCACAGATAACACTGCTACTCCTACTGCTCTCTCCTCGTCCACCCACATGTTCTCGCACACCCCGAGAGCTTCTGGTCAGCGGGGTGGTGGCACCGGGATCCTCATCTCTCCCAAGTGGTCTTTCTCTCTTTCTCCCCTTACCCATCTGTCTATTGCCTCCTTTGAATTCCATGCTGTCACAGTTACCAGCCCTTTCAAGCTTAACATCCTTATCATTTATCGCCCTCCAGGTTCCCTCGGAGAGTTCATCAATGAGCTTGATGCCTTGATAAGCTCCTTTCCTGAGGACGGCTCACCTCTCACAGTTCTGGGCGACTTTAACCTCCCCACGTCTACCTTTGACTCATTCCTCTCTGCCTCCTTCTTTCCAATTTGACCTCACCCTCTCACCTTCCCCCCTACTCACAAGGCAGGCAATACGCTTGACCTCATCTTTACTAGATGCTGTTCTTCCACTAACCTCATTGCAACTCCTCCAAGTCTCCGACCACTACCTTGTATCCTTTTCCCTCTCGCTCTCATCCAACACTTCCCACACTGCCCCTACTGATGGTATCGCGCCGTCCCAACCTTCGCTCTCTCTCCCCCGTACTCTCTCCTCTTCCATCCTATCATCTCTTCCCTCTGCTCAAACTTTCTCCAACCTATCTCCTGATTCTGCCTCCTCAACCCTCCTCTCCCTTACTGCATCCTTTGACTCCCTATGTCCCCTATCCTCCAGGCCGGCTCGGTCCTCCCCTCCCGCTCCGTGGCTCGACGACTCCTTGCGAGCTCACAGAACAGGGCTCCGGGCAGCCGAGCGGAAATGGAGGAAAACTCGCCTCCCCGCGGACCTGGCATCCTTTCACTCCCTCCTCTCTACATTTTCCTCCTCTGTCTCTGCTGCTAAAGCCACTTTCTACCATTCTAAATTCCATGCATCTGCCTCTAACCCTAGGAAGCTCTTTGCCACCTTCTCCTCCCTCCTGAATCCCCCCCCCTCCTCCCTCTCTGCAGATGACTTCGTCAACCATTTTGAAAAGAAGGTCGACGACATCCGATCCTCGTTTGCTAAGTCAAACGACACCGCTGGTTCTGCTCACACTGCCCTACCCTATGCTCTGACCTCTTTCTCCCTCTCTCTCCAGATGAAATCTCGCGTCTTGTGACGGCCGGCCGCCCAACAACCTGCCCGCTTGACCCTATCCCCTCCCTCTCTTCTCCAGACCATTTCCGGAGACCTTCTCCCTTACCTCACCTCGCTCATCAACTCATCCCTGACCGCTGGCTACGTCCCTCCCGTCTTCAAGAGAGCGAGAGTTGCACCCCTTCTGAAAAAAACCTACACTCGATCCCTCCGATGTCAACAACTACAGACCAGTATCCCTTCTCTCTTTTCTCTCCAAAACTCTTGAGCGTGCCGTCCTTGGCCAGCTCTACCGCTATCTCTCTCAGAATTTCTTGATCCAAATCAGTCAGGTTTCAAGACTAGTCATTCAACTGAGACTGCTCTTCTCTGTATCACGGAGGCGCTCCGCACTGCTAAAGCTAACTCTCTCTCCTCTGCTCTCATCCTTCTAGACCTATCGGCTGCCTTCGATACTGTGAACCATCAGATCCTCCTCTCCACCCTCTCCGAGTTGGGCATCTCCGGCGCGGCCCACGCTTGGATTGCGTCCTACCTGACAGGTCGCTCCTACCAGGTGGCGTGGCGAGAATCTGTCTCCTCACCACGCGCTCTCACCACTGGTGTCCCCCAGGGCTCTGTTCTAGGCCCTCTCTTATTCTCGCTATACACCAAGTCACTTGGCTCTGTCATAACCTCACATGGTCTCTCCTATCATTGCTATGCAGACGACACACAATTAATCTTCTCCTTTCCCCTTCTGATGACCAGGTGGCGAATCGCATCTCTGCATGTCTGGCAGACATATCAGTGTGGATGACGGATCACCACCTCAAGCTGAACCTCAGCAAGACGGAGCTCCTCTTCCTCCCGGGAAGGACTGCCCGTTCCATGATCTCGCCATCACGGTTGACAACTCCATTGTGTCCTCCTCCCAGAGCGCTAAGAACCTTGGCGTGATCCTGGACAACACCCTGACGTTCTCAACTAACATCAAGGCGGTGTCCCGTTCCTGTAGGTTCATGCTCTACAACATCCGCAGAGTACGACCCTGCCTCACACAGGAAGCGGCGCAGGTCCTAATCCAGGCACTTGTCATCTCCCGTCTTGATTACTGCAACTCGCTGTTGGCTGGGCTCCTGCCTGTGCCATTAAACCCTACAACTCATCCAGAACGCCGCAGCCCTTCTGGTGTTCAACCTTCCCAAGTTCTCTCACGTCACCCCGCTCCTCCGCTCTCTCCACTGGCTTCCAGTTGAAGCTCGCATCCGCTACAAGACCATGGTGCTTGCCACGGAGCTGTGAGGGGAACGGCACCTCAGTACCTCCAGGCTCTGATCAGGCCCTACACCCAAACAAGGGCACTGCGTTCATCCACCTCTGGCCTGCTCGCCTCCCTACCACTGAGGAAGTACAGTTCCCGCTCAGCCCAGTCAAAACTGTTCGCTGCTCTGGCCCCCAATGGTGGAACAAACTCCCTCACGACGCCAGGACAGCGGAGTCAATCACCACCTTCCGGAGACACCTGAAACCCCACCTCTTCAAGGAATACCTAGGATAGGGTAAGTAAGGGTAAGTAATCCTTCTCACCCCCCCCCTTCTCCCCCAAAAAAAAAAAAGATTTAGATGCAAGTGACTGTTCCACTGGATGTCATAAGGTGTATGCACCAATTTGTAAGTCGCTCTGGATAAGAGCGTCTGCTAAATGACTTAAATGTAAATGTAAATTCTGATTCTGATTTGAAAACTAAAATATACATCAATATTTGCCAACTATATACACCAACACTAATATATACACCAATATATACACAACTATATACACCATCAGTAATATACACCAACATATAGAACTATATACACCATCAGTAGTATATACACCAATATATAAACCAACTATATACACCATCAGTAATATATGCACCAATATATAGAACTATATACACCATCAGTAATATATACACCAACATATAGAACTATATACACCATCAGTAATATACACCAACATATAGAACTATATACACCATCAGTAATATATAAACCAATATATAAACCAACTATATACTCCAACACTAATATATACACCAATATATACACAACTATATACACATTCAGTAATATATACACCAATATATAAACCAACTATATACACCATCCATAATATATACACCAATATAAAAACCAACTATATACACCATCAGTAATATATACACCAATATATAAACCAACTATATACACCGACACTAATATATACACCAATATATACAAAACTATATACACCAACACTAATATATAGTATACAGATGTGAAGTCACGTGAGTATAGTGATTAATCACATTCAAATATACTCCTTGGCCTCAAAACAATACTGTGTACATGAGTATTTATACATTTCTCCACGTATACAATCTTGTGTGTATCATGTATTTGGGGCAAACATATACATGTACATGACATACAATCATGATGTTATCTAGTACACAATGTATGGATGCTCTCTCTGTATATGCTTCTACAAAAGACAAATTGACAACCTGGATGATCTGTAAGGATCAAATAAGATGAAGCCATTACTATAAGTGGAAGACATGTATGGCTGTGAATAATAATAATAATAATAATAATAATAAATAATAATAATACTTGATCAATAATACTTTATTATATAGCGCTTTTCAAAAACCCAAAGACACTTAAACTCTTGAACGCTTGAAGGTCTCATCCTGTTTAGTGTAGAAAATACCTCCATGTCCTCTATATGGCTACATTAAAAGACTCTCAAAAGACACCATAACCAAAGTTATTTTGTGAAATATCAAATATCCATATTTACTGTCTGGATAATACTTTTCATAGTAATAAAAAAGCTGATATTTGTTTTTGTGCGGATATAATTTCCAAAGCCATAATTGTGTGTATTGATGATACAGTATGACCAAGTATACAATCATATATGCTGGTCCTAAGTTAATACCTTGAACTCTCAGTCTCTATACAGTTTCTGTATAAAAAAAGTAGATTTCATTTTCTCAATTAAAATGACACTTTGTTTCTCTGACCAGGTACATGAAAGTGTCTCTACTCTCTATATAGACAGTTTCATTATACTGATGGTGTATACAGTAGATGATAAATATGTCCCAAAATGCACCCTATTCCCTACATAGTGCACTACTTTCAACCAGAGCCCTATGAGCCCTTGTCAAAAGTAGTGCACCTTGCAGAGAAGTGGGTGCCATTTGGGGTGCATTTGACTGTTTTATAGAGAATGATCTCATTCCAGACATATGGAAACAATGTCGATTTCCTGCCTTTTATCATGAATACAATTATGGCTAAGGATGACAACTTGTGGCACACTGAAGAAGTTTGTGTAAAAAGGCTGAGTGAGGCTGTATTCATACATTATAGCAATCAGTGTATTCATATTGGATGTTTGACACTGCTGGATTTACCCACAAAACTTTGTGTGTCAGAGCTGACAGGGCAATCTCTTACTTGACATTCTTCTTGATATTGCATGTCATATGAAACCAACAGAGACATGATTTACATAGCCTGTGTTGTTAATGTAAAATTTGACTATTCAAAAAGTTACAAAGCAGAAGAGTAGTCAGTCTAGAGCAAAAGAAAACTATATGCTTTCCCTTGATCCAAACCATCTATGTTCTCCTCATCCAAACTATTTGTAGAAATGCCCATTTTGAGACAGTTGTTTCAAACTGTATCTGTTTCAAACTGTATCTGTTTCAAACTGCAAACTATTTTAGGCATACTAGTCTCCTCAGGCAAGCGACAAGGAACACAACCCTCTGACCACCAGTTGTTGCTACCACCAAATTATGGAGTGGGTGAATCAGTATCAGCCCGACTACTTGCAATACTTTGTTGTGTTTGCTTAAGGCTGCCTGGTCTGCCAGGTGGGCGGACCAGTCATTTGTAGAACTGGTCTACTAGCTCCGTTGCAACAGGAAAACTAAATAGAGCACAGATGAAGTATTTGAAATGATTTTGAATAGTATTTCAACCCAGGTGTGATATCAAAGCAAACCGCTTGTGGGGGACTCACCGAGGGCATTTGGCTGGAGGGCAGGTGGCCCTCTTGGGCCAGCATATTGGACATCATGAGGGCGGGCAGCTCCTGGTAGGAGTAGGGGTTGAGCAGGCCGTTGTGGTGGGCCCCTAGGGAGTGGCACAGGTAGCCCGACTCTGGGTCCATCAGGTGGAGTAGGGAGGGCTCGGCGTGGTTAGGAGGGGTGATGGGGGGGATCTCGTAGTCCTCGTCCCCCGCACCGTTCCCACCGCCTCCTCCTCCTCCCTGTCCGGAATAGCTCTGGAAGGACAAACAGAGAGGGAGATGGTGTGAGATTGTATGTACTGCCATGAGAACTGTAGGATTGATGTAGCGTATAGGTAGGTTAGTCATGAGAACTGTAGGATTGATGTAGCTTATAGGTAGGTTAGTCATGAGAACTGTAGGATTGATGTAGCGTATAGGTAGGTTAGTCATGAGAACTGTAGGATTGATGTAGCGTATAGGTAGGTTAGTCATGAGAACTGTAGGATTGATGTAGCTTATAGGTAGGTTAGTCATGAGAACTGTAGGATTGATGTAGCGTATAGGTAGGTTAGTCATGAGAACTGTAGGATTGATGTAGCGTATAGGTAGGTTAGTCATGAGAATTGTAGGATTGATGTAGCGTATAGGTAGGTTAGTCATGAGCTCTGAAGGATTGATGTAGCTTATAGGTAGGTTAGTCATGAGCTCTGTAGGATTGATGTAGCTTATAGGAAGGTTAGTCATGAGACCTGTAGGATTGATGTAGCTTATAGGTAGGTTAGTCATGAGAACTGTAGGATTGATGTAGCTTATAGGTAGGTTAGTCATGAGAACTGCAGGATTGATGTAGCTTATAGGTAGGTTAGTCATGAGAACTGTAGGCTTGATGTAGCTTATAGGTAGGTTAGTCATGAGAACTGTAGGATTTGATGTAGCGCGTAGGAAGGTTAGTAATGAGACCTGTAGGATTGATGTAGCTTATAGGTAGGTTAGTCATGAGAACTGTAGGATTGATGTAGCTTATAGGTAAGGTTAGTCATGAGAACTGTAGGATTGATGTAGCGCGTAGGTAGGTTAGTCATGACAACTGTAGGATTGATGTAGCTTATAGGTAGGTTAGTCATGAGAACTGTAGGATTGATGTAGCTTATAGGTAGGTTAGTCATGACAACTGTAGGATTGATGTAGCTTATAGGTAGGTTAGTCATGAGAACTGTAGGATTGATGTAGCGTATAGGTAGGTTAGTCATGAGAACTGTAGGATTGAAGTAACGTATAGGTAGGTTAGTCATGAGAACTGTAGGATTGATGTAGTTTATAGGTAGATTAGTCATGACAACTGTAGGATTGATGTAGTTTATAGGTAGGTTAGTCATGAGAACTGTAGGATTGATGTAGCTTATAGGTAGGTTAGTCATGACAACTGTAGGATTGATGTAGCTTATAGGTAGGTTAGTCATGAGAACTGTAGGATTTTAGACCATCTGAGGTGTGTAGGGGAGAGGTCATTTTGAGAACAGTCAATTATTTAATGAGGAAATGGTGCCCCCCACCCCCACCCCAGGGATGGTTGTTATGACAATGATAAAGGGTACATCTCCCTATAACCCCACTCTCCACCCACAGTCCCCAGTTACACCCTACCTATAAGCTTCTCATGTTTAAAGTCTCTAGTGCATAACAGTAACATGAGCTTTCAGACATCTGAATACACTAAATGTACATGACATACAGCAGATCATTTGTTTCCATGTTTTCAGAATACCAGTATGCATATATGTGTATTGCTGTACTATCAATAGGTCCATCGTGCTGCAATAAGGAAAAATATCATTCTGAATTCTAAAGTCGGGAAAAAAATTAAATAAATACCTGGGAAATTCAATGGGAACGAAAAAAGCAATTTTGTCTGAGGCACTCTGACTTGACTCCCTCTGTAATGACTGAGTCAAGTTAATCATCACAAATAATATTCCTGTGTCAGCCATTCAAGGGGTTTTTAATCAATTTTTTATGATTCATTTCTTGGCGTATACCTAAAAATGTCAGTTCTGAAACATTTCAGAAATCAATTCAATATCATCTTTGTGTAGGCTGTCATCCTCTGCACTGGAGTGGTCATTTATCTCAAGAGAATCTTTTCAGAAAATACAAGGCAAAGCCAAGGAAAAAGGAATTCTCAGAGAGCCCTTTTCTACTAAAGTTGAAGTAAATAACTGAAAGGTAGTAGACAGCTAGCTACTGTCAGTACTGTAGTAAGACACAATTATTTCATATCAACCCACCACCAGTCTATTGTGTAGCTTTTACCAAAATGATGAAATAATCAAATGCATTGAACTGGGTACAATGTTACAAAACCGCTAGAGCATATTAAGTCAACCCACCACCAATAGCTTTTACTGAAGTGATTAAAGAATCTAATGCATTCAACTGGCTCTAATTAAGCAATAAGGCACGAGGGGGTGTGGTATATGGCCAATATACCACGGCTAAGGGATGTTCTTCTGCTTGACGCAACGCGGAGTGCCTGGATACATCCCTTAGCCGTGGTATATTGGCCATATACCACACCCCCTCGTGCCTTATTGCTTAATTAGAGCCAGTTGAATGCATTAGATTCTTTGATCACTTCAGTAATCCAGAGGTGCCTTATTGCTATTATAAACTGGTTACCAACGTAATTAGAGCAGGAAAAAGAAATGTTTTGTCACACATGCGGTATACGGTCCGATATACCACGGATGTCAGCCAATCAGCATTCATGGCACGAACCACCCAGTTTATAATGCTAAATAACCCCTACAGCAAATGAAAGACATAGACTGAAAAATACAACAAAAAAACCCAGCCTCAATCTGGTCACGACCAACGAAGTTGCAATTGCAATTTATGACTTATTGTAAAGGAGGGATGTAGACGTTGAACGAACACAACACTTAAACATTCATCTCCTCGCAACTAGTGACCATGAATGGGAAAAGGGGAAAAAAATGTAATTGCATTGTCTGGGAAAGCGTGGATATACATTTTCTAAATTGTCCTTTGAAGACAAATGTTTTTGTAAACCTTTGGGGATTGTGTAATTGTTTGGTCTAATGGACAAGAAAACAAACATTTCCGGAGATTGAATTTCCCTCATAATTGTTGGAAGGAAACTAACTTGTCTGTTGTAAACATTGGAGCCATTGTGTGAAGTGAGTACCTCGTTGAATCTTCTGGGAGAACTCACATCTCCATGATCTTTCACAATGAGGTTGGACACTAGGTACTGTTAAGATTGAGGCTATGTCCCTAAGGACACCCTATTCCCTTCATAGTGCAGTATTTTGTTAGCCCTGTTTGGTACGCAGCCTCAGCCTTAACCAGACATTCTTCTAAGCCTTGACAGGCCCTTTGCACAGTCATCACTTATCTTAAGTGTCTTACAGTTTATGCTATATCATAAGTACAAAGGGCATGTTAATCAACCATGGACAATGTGTTTGGTTTTTCCACAGTAGAGAAACACTTCTTCCAATCAAATCCAATCCTTAGCTTTTTTCAACTTCGTAAGAGAGGGCTAGTGAGTAATAAGAGTAACATTTTACATTACTCTGGAGCCTTGTTGGATGACCTTGATGATAAAATGTAAATATCAAGGACAGTCCCAGTTGAATAGTTGCAGGATAAATCGTTCATATTCTATACAGACTAAGATTGAATGTATAGTACACAGAGCCACGTTATACTGCAGCTAATGCATACTCTTCCTCCTTTCCCCTTTAAAAGTCACATCTAAACAATATGTACAGATGTAGGATCTTCATTTGAGCCAGTTTGCTACAGCAGAAAAACAATCCTGCAGCAACAGGAAATTATTATGTGGATTATAATTAATGGACATGTTTTTGTAGGTGTTGATACATTTTTAGTAACGCAGGTCTGAAATATCAAAGTGGAAATGAGAAACTTCAGAAGCCTTTTTAAACCTCAAATACACGACTATTTTAAAATGTCCTGCACTGCAGGAACGTTATCCTGCAACAGGGTGATCAAATGAATATCCTACATCTGTAGGCATGTGTTTGATGGCTCACATAGGCCAGAGTCTGTCCTCATTGTACGGCGTCAACTCCAACAAAGGCACCTCCACTATTTCTCGAAACGCTTCTTCTCTTATGGATTCCATTCTAATGCACAATGCCATATTTTATTTCACACAATTTGTAGGCTTCACTCTCACAAAGGGAGAGGGGGGCTCCTTCTTGATCAGTAGTGTTGGCATTCCATTTGAGAAAACATTTCCACATCTATTCTGGGTAAAAAAAAAGTTGCAAACATTTTTTTCTACATCTTAAATGGCATCCTATTCTCTATACAAGCTCCTAGTCCAAAGTAGTGCACTATAGGGTTCCATTTGCGACGCAGCCTGTCTGTTCTGTTTTAATTAAGTGCGGAGGTCTTCAGAGAGTTTGGCGCACATTTTAATGCACCTTTCATTTAAGAGAAACAGATGAACAGACAGTTGGTGTGGGGATGGAATGAGAGGGAAAATATCATCGATTGGGAAGCTTTCCAGGTTATCTTTGTTGGCACTGAGCTAACTTTCCACAGTGCTGCTTCAACTAGCTGGGCTCATCAAATGGGACTTGTCTGAACAGGCTGCCTTCAGTAGACAAACGATATCTAGCTAATGATTTGAAGTCATATTATTATATATTCGGACATGTCAATTTATGAATACAGTGTGTTATAATCCATGTGGGCTGGGCATCCTGCACTCTGATAATTAAAGAAATAAATCACATCAAAATATATATGCACTATACTCCATTTTATCGTCTCAAATGTATATGCAAAATAATAAAATAAATATGCGTTAAGGTGGAATGGGACCCTCGACAGTAAATTCAGGCCATTCCCAGTTCCAAGCATATTGACTATATATCTGTTCTTCTATACACCTCAGAAACTAGATGAGTCAGAGGGGAAGAGAACTATATGAGGTTTGTCAAATTATGATTTATCATTACACCCCCTTCTACCCTTTTCCTCTTTCCACCCCAACACCCCAACACTAGAGCCTACATACAGCAAATGACAACATGTGACAGTCCTTCTCAATGACAGGGTGATGTCATGGACAACACTAGAGCCTACATACAGCAAATGACAACATGTGACAGTCCTTCTCAATGACAGGGTGATGTCATGGACAACACTAGAGCCTACATACAGCAAATGACAACATGTGACAGTCCTTCTCAATGACAGGGTGATGTCATGGACAACACTAGAGCCTACATACAGCAAATGACAACATGTGACAGTCCTTCTCAATGACAGGGTCACAAATCTTGCTGCTGTGATGGCACACTATAGTATTTCACCCAGTAGATATGGGAATTTATCAAAATCGGGTTTGTTTTTGAATTCTTTGTGGGTCTCTGCAATCTGAGGGAAATATGTGTCTCTAATATGGTCATAGATCGGACAGGAGGTTAGGAAGTGCAGCTCAGTATCCACCTCATTTTGTGGGCAGTGAGCACATAGCCTGTCTTTTCTTGAGAGCCAGGTCTGCCTGCGGCGGCCTTTCTCAATAGCAAGGCTATGCTCACTGAGTCTGTACATAGTCAAAGTAATTATCTTTTTGTTTTCTCATGATTTGATTGGGTCTAATTGGGTTGCTGTCCTGAGGCTCTGTAGGGTGTGTTTGTGTTTGTGAACAGAGCCCCAGGACAAGCTTTGTTAGGGGATTCTTCTCCAGGTTCATCTCTCTGTAGGTGATGTCTTTGTTTTGGAAGGTTTGTGAATCGCCTCCTTTTAGGTGGTTGTAGAATTTACCGGCTCATTGCTGGATGTTGATAATTAGCAGGTATCGGCAT
The DNA here is from genome assembly GCF_023373465.1 of Oncorhynchus keta. NCBI lineage: Eukaryota > Metazoa > Chordata > Actinopteri > Salmoniformes > Salmonidae > Oncorhynchus > Oncorhynchus keta. Next base: position 43,930,078 of record NC_068441.1, on the reverse strand, counting down.
AATTCTGCTCTGCATTATTTGGTTTTTACTTTGTACACTGAGGATTTGTTTTTGCAGAATTCTGCATGAAGAGTCTCAATTCGGTGTTTGTCCCATTTTGTAAATTCTTGGTTGGTGAGCGAGCCCCAGACCTCACAACCATAAAGAGAAATGGGTTCTATAACGGATTCAAGTATTTTTAGCCAGATCCTAATTGGTATGTTGATTTTATGTTCCTTCTGATGGCATAGAAGTTACCTGTGGCGCTGATGTTGAGGCCAAGGTATGTATAGTTTTTTGTGTGCTCTAGGGCAACGGTGTCTAGATGGAATTTGTATTTGTGGTCCTGGCGACTGGACCTTTTTTGGAACACCATTATTTTGGTCTTACTGAGATTTACTGTCAGGGCCCAGGTCTGACAGAATCTGTGCAGAAGATCTAGGTGCTGCTGTAGGCCCTCCTTGGTTGGTGACAGAAGCACCAGATCATCAGCAAACAGTAGAAATTTGACTTCAGATTCTAGTAGGGCGAGGCCGGGTGCTGCAGACTGTTCTAGTGCCCTCGCCAATTCGTTGATATATATATGTTGAAGAGGGTGGGGCATAAGCTGCATCCTGTGGAAAGAAATGTGTGTGTCTCTCTCTCTGTGGTGTTTATATGTCCCTCTCTCCAATACAGGCTTTAATTACATCCATCAGTTATGTTATTTTGCTACAATATCATGTCAGGGATATCAGCACACCACAAAGAGCCTCTCTAGAATAACAGAAAGTGGGTCTGTCTCAATTTACTGCCACCCTACACCTCCCACCTCCCCTCAGCCCCCATTCTATCTATCCCATCCTACACCTCCCACCTCCCCTCAGCCCCCATTCTATCTATCCCATCCTACACCTCCCACCTCCCCTCAGCTCCCCATTCTATCTATCCCATCCTACACCTCCCACCTCCCCTCAGCCCCCCATTCTATCTATCCCATCCTACACCTCCCACCTCCCCTCAGCCCCCCATTCTATCTATCCCACCCTACACCTCCCACCTCCCCTCAGCCCCCATTCTATCTATCCCATCCTACACCTCCCACCTTCCCTCAGCCCCCATTCTATCTATCCCATCCTACACCTCCCACCTCCCCTCAGCTCCCCATTCTATCTATCCCACCCTACACCTCCCACCTCCCCTCAGCCCCCCATTCTATCTATCCCATCCTACACCTCCCACCTCCCCTCAGCCCCCCATTCTATCTATCCCATCCTACACCTCCCACCTCCCCTCAGCCCCCCATTCTATCTATCCCATCCTACACCTCCCACCTCCCCTCAGCCCCCCATTCTATCTATCCCATCCTACACCTCCCACCTCCCCTCAGCCCCCCATTCTATCTATCCCATCCTACACCTCCCACCTCCCCTCAGCCCCCATTCTATCTATCCCATCCTACACCTCCCACCTCCCTCAGCCCCCATTCTATCTATCCCATCCTACACCTCCCACCTCCCCTCAGCCCCCATTCTATCTATCCCATCCTACACCTCCCACCTCCCCTCAGCCCCCCATTCTATCTATCCCATCCTACACCTCCCACCTCCTCTCAGCCCCCATTCTATCTATCCCATCCTACACCTCCCACCTCCCCTCAGCCCCCCATTCTATCTATCCCATCCTACACCTCCCACCTCCCTCAGCCCCCCATTCTATCTATCCCATCCTACACCTCCCACCTCCTCTCAGCCCCCCATTCTATCTATCCCATCCTACACCTCCCACCTCCCCTCAGCCCCCCATTCTATCTATCCCACCCTACACCTCCCACCTCCCCTCAGCCCCCCATTCTATCTATCCCATCCTACACCTCCCACCTCCTCTCAGCCCCCATTCTATCTATCCCATCCTACACCTCCCACCTCCCCTCAGCCCCCATTCTATCTATCCCATCCTACACCTCCCACCTCCCCTCAGCCCCCCATTCTATCTATCCCACCCTACACCTCCCACCTCCTCTCAGCCCCCATTCTATCTATCCCATCCTACACCTCCCACCTCCCTTCAGCCCCCCATTCTATCTATCCCATCCTACACCTCCCACCTCCTCTCAGCCCCCATTCTATCTATCCCATCCTACACCTCCCACCTCCCCTCAGCCCCCATTCTATCTATCCCATCCTACACCTCCCACCTCCCCTCAGCCCCCCATTCTATCTATCCCATCCTACACCTCCCACCTCCCCTCAGCCCCCATTCTATCTATCCCATCCTACACCTCCCACCTCCCCTCAGCCCCCCATTCTATCTATCCCATCCTACACCTCCCACCTCCCCCATCTATCTATCTATCTATCTATCTATCTATCTATCTATCTATCTATCTATCTATCTATCTATCTATCTATCTATCTATCACTGATGTTTAGGCCAAGGTATGTATCGTTTTTTGTGTGCTCTCGTGCAACAGTGTCTAGATGGAATTTGTATTTGTGGTCCTGGTGACTGGACCTTTTTTGGAACACCATTATTTTGGTCTTACTGAGATTTACTGTCAGGGCCCAGGTATGACAGAATCTGTGCAGAAGATCTAGGTGCTGCTGTAGGCCCTCCTTGGTTGGTGACAGAAGCACCAGATCATCAGCAAACAGCAGACATTTGACTTCGGATTCTAGTAGGTTGAGGCCGGGTGCTGCAGACGTTTCTAGTGCCCTCGCCAATTCGTTGATATATATGTTGAAGAGGGTGTCTCTCTCTCTGTCTCCAAACAGGCAGACTAGCTTAATTATTTATCTGTTACTATTTGGATATGTGTGGAATCTGAAACCACGTCTCTCAGTTTATGTTTGGTATGTTTGATGTGACAATGGCCCGCAATGTTATCAGCGAAAAAAATACTGAAATGACAATTGTAGAGAGACACACAAAAAAGAAGAAAGGTCTAATGAATGAAAAGCGATTGAAAGATACAAAATGACAAAATGGCCCTAATTCTTAATATGGTCCAACCATCCTAATTGTAATGGTTTCTCCTTTTAGGTTTAGTCTCTTCCTTCTGTCTCCCCCTCTGAGGGGAGACCCCTCTCGTCTCTCCCTCTGTCTCTCCCTCTGTCTCCCCTCTCGTCTCTCCCTCTGTCTCCCCCTCTTGTTTCCCCCTCTCTTCTCTCCCTCTGTCTCCCCTCTCGTCTCTCCCTCTGTCTCCCCTCTTTCTGTCTCTCCTCTTGTCTCCCTCTTCTTCTCTGTCTCTCCCTCTGTCTCTTCCTCTCCCCCGTCTCTTCCTTCTCTCCCTCTTGTCTCTTGTCTCTTCTCCCTCTCTCTCCTCTGTCCCTCTTGTCTCCCACTCTCGTCTCTTCCTCTCTCCCCCCTCTGTCTCTCTTCCCTCTCCTCTCTTGTCTCCCCTCTTGTCTCTTCCTCTGTCTCCCCTCTTGTCTCCCACTCTCGTCTCTTCCTCTCTCTCCCTCTTGTCTCCCACCTCGTCTCTTTCTCTCTCTCCCCTCTTGTCTCTTCGTCTCTTCCTCTCTCTCCCCCTCTTGTCTCCCACTCTCGTCTCCTTCCTCCTCCCCCTCTTGTCTCCCACTCTCTCTCTTCCTCTGTCTCCCCTCTTGTCTCCCACTCTCGTCTCTTCCTCTCCCTCCCTCTCTTGTCTCCCACTCTCGTCTCTTCCTCTGTCTCCCCTCTTGTCTCCCACTCTCGTCTCTTCCTCTCTCCCCTCTTGTCTCCCACTCTCGTCTCTTCCTCTCTCTCCCCCTCTTGTCTCCCACTCTCGTCTCTTCCTCTGTCTCCCCTCTTGTCTCCCCTCGTCTCTTCCTCTGTCTCCCCCTCTTGTCTCCCACTCGTCCTTCCTCTGTCTCCCCCCTCTTGTCTCCCACTCTCGTCTCTTCTCTCCCCCTCTTGTCTCCCACTCGTCTCTTCCTCTGTCTCCCCCTCTTGTCTCCCCTCGTCTCTTCCTCTCTCCTCTTCTCTCCCCTCTTGTCTCCCTCCCTCTCTTGTCTCTCTTCCTCTGTCTCCCTCTTGTCTCCCACTCTCGTCTCTTCCCTCCCTCTCTTGTCTCCCACTCTCGTCTCTCTTCCTCTTGTCTCCCCTCTTGTCTCCCCTCTCGTCTCTTCCCCTTGTCTCCTCTCCTCTTGTCTCCCACTCTCTCTTCTCCCTCCTCTCTCTCTCCCTCTTGTCTCCCACTCTCGTCTCTTCCTCTCTCTCCCCTCTTGTCTCCCACTCTCGTCTCTTCCTCTCCCCCCTCTTGTCTCCCCTCTCTTCCTCTGTCTCCCCCTCTTGTCTCCCACTCTCGTCTCTTCCTCTCTCTCCCCCTCTTGTCTCCCACTCTCGTCTCTTCCTCTGTCTCCCCCTCTTGTCTCCCACTCTCGTCTCTTCCTCTCTCTCCCCCTCTTGTCTCCCACTCTCGTCTCTTCCTCTCTCCCCCTCTTGTCTCCCACTCTCGTCTCTTCCTCTGTCTCCCCCTCTTGTCTCCCACTCTCGTCTCTTCCTCTCTCTCCCCCTCTTGTCTCCCACTCTCGTCTCTTCCTCTGTCTCCCCCTCTTGTCTCCCACTCTCGTCTCTTCCTCTCCCTCCCTCTCTTGTCTCCCACTCTCGTCTCTTCTCTCCTCTCTCTCCCCCTCTTGTCTCCCACTCTCGTCTCTTCCTCTCTCTCCCTCTTGTCTCCCACTTCGTCTCTTCCTCTCTCCCCCCTCTTGTCTCCCACTCTCGTCTCTTCCTCTCTCTCCCCTCTTGTCTCCCACTCTCGTCTCTTTCCTCTCCCTCCTCTTGTCTCCCCCTCGTCTCTTCCCCTGTCTCTTTCGTCTAAGTCTCTCCCTCTTGTCTCTCCTCTCGTCTCTTGTTCTCTCTCCCCTCTTGTCTCCCCCTCTGTCTCCCACTCCTCGTCTCTTCCTCTCTCTCCCCTCTTGTCTCCCCTCTCTTCTCCCTCTCTTCTCTTCCCTCTGTCTCTTCCTCTCGTCTCTTCCTCTCTCTCTCCTCTTGTCTCCCCCTTCTTCTCCCCCCTTCTTCTCTTCGTCTCTTCCTCTCTTCTCTTCCTCTCTTCCTCTCTCCCCCTCTTGTCTCCCCCTCCTTCTCCCCCTCTCTTCTCTTCCTCTCTCTCTTCCTCTCTCTCCCCTCTTGTCTCCCCTCTCTTCTCCCTCTCTTCTCTTCCTCTCGTCTCTTCTCCTTCTCTCCTCTTGTCTCCCACTCTTGTCTCTTCCTCTCTCCCCCTCTTGTCTCCCACTCGTCTCTTCCTCTCTTCCCCTCTTGTCTCCCACTCCCTCTCCTGTCTCCCTTGTCTCCCTCTCGTCTCTTCCTCTCTCTCTCTTGTCTCCTCTTGTCTTCCTCTCTCTCCCCCTCTTGTCTCCCTTCTCTTCTCTCTCCCCCTCTTGTCTCCCACCGTCTCTTCCTCTCTTCCTCTTGTCTCTCTCTCTTCCCCTCCCCTCTTGTCTCCCACTCTCGTCTCTTCCTCTCTCTCCCCCTCTTGTCTCCCACTCTCGTCTCTTCCTCTCCCTCCCCCTCTTGTCTCCCACTCTCGTCTCTTCCTCTGTCTCCCCCTCTTGTCTCCCACTCTCGTCTCTTCCTCTCTCTCCCCCTCTTGTCTCCCACTCTCGTCTCTTCCTCTGTCTCCCCCTCTTGTCTCCCACTCTCGTCTCTTCCTCTCTCTCCCCCTCTTGTCTCCCACTCTCGTCTCTTCCTCTGTCTCCCCCTCTTGTCTCCCACTCTCGTCTCTTCCTCTCCCTCCCCTCTTGTCTCCCACTCTCGTCTCTTCCTCTCTCTCCCTCTTGTCTCCCACTCTCGTCTCTTCCTCTCTCACCACCCCTCTTGTCTCCCACTCTCGTCTCTTCCTCTGTCTCCCCTCTTGTCTCCCACTCTCGTCTCTTCCTCTCTCTCCCCCTCTTGTCTCCCACTCTCGTTCTCTTCCTCTCCCTCCTCTCTTGTCTCCCCTCTTGTCTCCCACTCTCGTCTCTTCCTCTCTCTCCCCCTCTTGTCTCCCACTCTCGTCTCTTCCTCTCCTCCCCCTCTTGTCTCCCCTCTTGTCTCCCACTCTCGTCTCTTCCTCTCTCTCCCTCTTGTCTCCCTGTCTCGTCTCTCTTCCTCTCTCTCCCCCTCTTGTCTCCCACTCTCGTCTCTTCCTCTCTCCCCTCTTGTCTCCCACTCTGAGTCTCTTCCTCTCCCTCCCTCTTTGTCTCCCTCTTGTCTGCCATGTCTCTTCCTCTCTCTCCCCCTCATATTTCATTACTCTCGTCTCTTCCTCTCTCTCCCCCTCTTGTCTCCCACTCTCGTCTCTTCCTCTCTCTCCCCCTCTTGTCTCCCAACAGTCTCTTCCTCTCTCTCTCCTCTTGACTCTCGTCTCTTCCTGGGTCTCTTCCTCTCTTCTCTTCCTCTCGTCTCTTCCTCTCTCTCCCCTCTTGTCTCTTCCTCTCGTCTCTTCCTCTCTCTCCCCCTCTTGTCTCCCACTCTCGTCTCTTCCTCTCTTCTCTTCCTCTCGTCTCTTCCTCTCTCTCCCCTCTTGTCTCCCCTCTCTTCTCCCCTCTCTTTCTTCCTCTCGTCTCTTCCTCTCTCTCCCTCTTGTCTCCCCACTCTGTCTCTTCCTCTCCCTCCCCTCTTGTCTCCCACTTGTCTCTTCCTCTCTCTCCCTCTCTTGTCTCCCACTCTCGTCTCTTCCTCTGTCTCCCCCTCTTGTCTCCCCCTCTCGTCTCTTCCCTCTCTCTCCTCTTGTCTCCCACTCTCGTCTCTTCCTCTCTCCCCCTCTTGTCTCCCACTCTCGTCTCTTCCTCTCTCTCCCTCTTGTCTCCCACTCTCGTCTCTTCCTCTCTCTCCCCTCTTGTCTCCCACTCTCGTCTCTTCCTCTTAACCTCTTCCTCTCCCTCCCCTCTTGTCTCCCACTCTCGTCTCTTCCTCTCTCTCCCTCTCTTGTCTCCCAGTTCTCTTGAGTCTCTTCCTCTCTCTCCCCTCTTGTCTCCCAATGCTCTTCCTCTCCCTCCTCTTGTCTCCCACTCGTCTCTTTTGTCTCCCCCTCTTGTCTCCCACTCTCGTCTCTTCCTCTCTCTCCTCTCTTGTCTCCCAAGTCTCTTCCTCTGCTCTTGTCTCCCACTCTCGTCTCTTCCTCTCTCTCCCCTCTTGTCTCCCCTCTCGGTCTCCCTCTCTTGTCTCCCACTCTCGTCTCTTCCCTCCTCTTGTCTCCCAAGTCTCTTCCTCTCTCTCCCCTCTTGTCTCCCAGTCTCTTCCTCTCTCTCCCCTCTTGTCTCCCACTCTCGTCTCTCTTTCCTCTAACATCGTCTCTTCCTCTGTCTCCCCTCTTGTCTGGTCTCTTCCTCTCTCTCCCCCTCTTGTCTCCCCTCTTGTCTCCCACTCTCGTCTCTTCCTCTCTCTCTCCCCTCTTGTCTCCCACTCTCGTCTCTTCCTCTCTCTCCCTCTCTTGTCTCCCACTCTCGGTTTCCTCTGTCTCCCTCTTGTCAAAAAAAACTCTCCCCTCTTGTCTCCCCCTCTTGTCTCCCCTCTCGTCTCTTCTCTCTCTCCCCTCTTGTCTCCCACTCTGTCTCTTCCTCTGTCTCCCCTCTTGTCTCCCACTCTCGTCTCTTCCTCTCTCTCCCCCTCTTGTCTCCCCTCTTGTCTCCCACCTCGTCTCTTCTCTCTCTCCCCTCTTGTCTCCCACTCTTGTCTCTTCCTTCTCTCTCTCTCCCTCTTGTCTCCCCTCTTGTCTCCCACTCTGTTTCTCTTCCTCTCTCTCCCCTCTTGTCTCCCACTCTCGTCTCTTCCTCTGTCTCCCCCTCTTGTCTCCCACTCTCGTCTCTTCCTCTCTCTCCCCTCTTGTCTCCACTCTGTCGTCTCTTCCTCTCTCTCCCCTCTTGTCTAAAATGTCTCTTCCTCTGTCTCCCTCTTGTCTCCCACTCTCGTCTCTTCCTCTCTCTCCCCTCTTGTCTCCCACTCTGTCTCTTCCTCTGTCTCCCCTCTTGTCTCCCACTCTCGTCTCTTCCTCTAACTTGTAAACTGTCTCTTCCTCTCTCTCCCCCTCTTGTCTCCCACTCTCGTCTCTTCCTCTGTCTCCCCTCTTGTCTCCACTCTGGTCTCTTCCTCTCTCTCTCCTCTTGTCTCCCCTCTTGTCTCCCAGTCTCGTCTCTTCCTCTCTCTCCCCTCTTGAACTCTCGTCTCTTCCTCTGTCTCCCCCTCTTGTCTCCCACTCTCGTCTCTTCCTCTCTCTCTCCCCTCTTGTCTCCCACTCTCGTCTCTTCCTCTCCCTCCCTCTCTTGTCTCCCCCTCTTGTCTCCCATCGTCTCTTCTCTCTCTCCCCTCTTGTCTCCCAACTCGTCTCTTCATCTCTCCCCCTCTTGTCTCCCACTCTCGTCTCTTCCTCTCCCTCCCTCTTGTCTCCCACTCTTGTCTCCCTCTCGTCTCTTCCTCTCCTCTCCCCCTCTTGTCTCCCACTCTCGTCTCTTCCTCTGTCTCCCCCTCTTGTCTCCCACTCTCGTCTCTTCCTCTCTCCCCCTCTTGTCTCCCAACTCGTCTCTTCCTCTCTCTCCCCCTCTTGTCTCCCACTCTCGTCTCTTCCTCTCTCTCCCCCTCTTGTCTCCCACGTCTCTTCCTCTGTCTCCCCTCTTGTCTAAACTCGTCTCTTCCTCTGTCTCCCCTCTTGTCTCCCACTCTCGTCTCTTCCTCTCCCTCCCCTCTTGTCTCCCACTCGTCTCTTCCTCTCTCTCCCCTCTTGTCTCCCACTCGTCTCTTCCTCTCTCTCCCACTCTGTCTCCCCCTCTTGTCTCCCCCTTCTTCTCTTCCTCTCGTCTCTTCCTCTATCTCCATATCTTGTCTCCCCCTCTTATCTCTTCCTCTCACCCCCTCTCGTCTCTTCCTTCTTGTCTATCAACATCTCACTCCTCGTCCAAGGGCACGAGGTCATAGTCATCTGATCAGGACTTTTGTGCCATGTCATATTTCATTACGAAACAGGACTCCTGGGTTGTGGAGTCACTCTGATTTGATTGGTTGTCAGGAATTATATAATTTGCATTTAACCTATGTGGCATCAGTTCTGAGTGGCGTACTAATGCATTTTGGCAAAGATTGAAGGCTGCCACAGGAGTGACTCATTTGAAGCCTGAGTTATTGCATAACATGCTGGGGTTACATGGAGTGGGGTTTATCAAATAAGAAACAAACAAGAACTCTCTCTCTCTCTGTGTTTCTCTCTGTGTCTCTCTGTCTCTCTCTGTTTCTCTAAATTCAAATTCAAGCTGCTTTATTGGCATGAAAAACATTGTGTCAATATTGTCAAATTAACAATGTATACAATATACGTTGTAATAATATTCTGAACAATATCAAATAATAACATAAAATGGTAGTAAATAATACTACTAAATTAAATACTAAAAGAACAACAATATAGTAGAAATGTAACATGGAAAATGAAACTATAACTAATGTATAACTAAATAATGGTCATCTTCACCATTATATCAGTACTACAACTACCATCATCATTACTACTACCACCACCGTCACTAAACTGCTATCATTACCATTACCCTATTACCCATACCACTACAACTACCATCATCATTACCACTACCACCACCGTCACTAAACTGCTATCATTACCATTACCCTACTACCCATACCACTACAACTACCATCATCATTACTACCACTACAACTACCATCATCATTACCACTACCACCACCGTCACTAAACTGCTATCATTACCATTACCCTACTACCCATACCACTACAACTACCATCATCATTACTACCACTACAACTACCATCATCATTACCACTACCACCACCATCACTAAACTGCTATCATTACCATTACCCTACTACCCATACCACTACAACTACCATCATCATTACTACCACTACAACTACCATCATCATTACCACTACCACCACCATCACTAAACTGCTATCATTACCATTACCCTACTACCCATACCACTACCATTTGGAATAGTAGTCTCTCTCTCTCTCTCTCTCTCTCTCTCTCTGTCTGTTTCTCTCTGTCTATCTCTCTGTCTCTCTCTCTTTCTCTCTCTGTCTCTCTGTGTTTCTCTCTCTCTGTCTCTCTGTCTCTGTGTATCTCTGTCTCTGTGTATCTCTGTCTCTGTGTCTCTCTCTCTCTCTCTCTCTCTCTCTCTCTGTCTCTGTGTTTCTCTCTGTTTCTCTCTCTGTCTCTCTGTTTCTCTCTGTTTCTCTCTCTGTTTCTCTGTCTCTGTCTCTGTGTTTCTCTCTGTTTCTCTCTCTGTCTCTGTCTCTGTGTTTCTCTCTCTCTGTTTCTCTCTGTTTCTCTCTCTGTCTCTCTGTTTCTCTCTGTTTCTCTCTCTGTCTCTCTGTTTCTCTCTGTTTCTCTCTCTGTCTCTGTCTCTGTGTTTCTCTCTGTTTCTCTCTCTCTGTCTCTGTCTCTGTGTTTCTCTCTCTCTGTTTCTCTCTGTTTCTCTCTCTGTCTCTCTGTTTCTCTCTGTTTCTCTCTGTCTCTCTGTTTCTCTCTGTTTCTCTCTCTGTTTCTCTGTCTCTGTCTCTGTGTTTCTCTCTGTTTCTCTCTCTCTGTCTCTGTCTCTCTGTTTCTCTCTCTGTCTCTGTCTCTGTGTTTCTCTCTCTCTGTTTCTCTCTGTTTCTCTCTCTGTCTCTCTGTTTCTCTCTGTTTCTCTCTCTGTCTCTCTGTTTCTCTCTCTGTCTCTGTCTCTGTGTTTCTCTCTGTTTCTCTCTCTCTGTCTCTGTCTCTGTGTTTCTCTCTCTTGTTTCTCTCTGTTTCTCTCTCTGTCTCTCTGTTTCTCTCTGTTTCTCTCTCTGTCTCTCTGTTTCTCTCTCTTTCTCTGTGTTTCTCTCTCTTTCTCTCTATTTCTCTGTGTATCTCTCTGTTTCTCTCTGTCTCTGTTTCTCTCTGTTTCTCTCTCTGTCTCTCTGTCTCTGTGTTTCTCTGTCTCTGTCTCTGTGTTTCTCTCTCTCTCTGTCTCTGTGTTTCTCTCTGTTTCTCTCTCTCTCTGTCTCTGTGTTTCTCTTGTTTCTCTCTCTCTGTCTGTGTTTCTCTCTGTTTCTCTCTCTCTGTCTCTGTGTTTCTCTCTGTTTCTCTCTCTCTGTCTCTGTGTTTCTCTCTCTCTGTCTCTCTGTCTCTGTGTTTCTCTGTCTCTGTCTCTGTTTCTCTCTGTTTCTCTCTCTGTCTCTCTGTCTCTGTTTTTCTCTCTCTCTCTGTCTCTGTGTTTCTCTCTGTTTCTCTCTCTCTGTCTCTGTGTTTCTCTCTCTCTGTCTCTCTGTCTCTGTGTTTCTCTGTCTCTGTCTCTGTTTCTCTCTGTTTCTCTCTCTGTCTCTCTGTCTCTGTGTTTCTCTCTCTCTCTGTCTCTGTGTTTCTCTCTGTTTCTCTCTCTCTGTCTCTGTGTTTCTCTCTCTCTGTCTCTCTGTTTCTCTCTCTCTGTCTCTGTGTTTCTCTCTGTTTCTCTCTCTCTGTCTCTGTGTTTCTCTCTCTCTGTCTCTCTGTCTCCGTGTTTCTCTCTGTTTCTCTCTCTGTCTCTGTGTTTCTCTCTGTTTCTCTCTCTCTGTCTCTGTGTTTCTCTCTTTCTGTCTCTGTTTCTCTCTCTCTGTCTCTGTGTTTCTCTCTCTTTCTCTCTCTGTCTCTGTGTTTCTCTCTGTTTCTCTCTCTCTGTCTCTGTGTTTCTCTCTTTCTGTCTCTGTTTCTCTCTCTCTGTCTCTGTGTTTCTCTCTCTCTGTCTCTCTGTCTCTGTGTATCTCTGTCTCTGTGTATCTCTGTCTCTGTGTTTCTCTCTCTCTCTCTCTCTCTCTGTCTCTGTGTTTCTCTCTGTTTCTCTCTCTGTCTCTCTGTTTCTCTCTGTTTCTCTCTCTGTTTCTCTCTCTGTCTCTCTGTTTCTCTCTGTTTCTCTCTCTGTCTCTGTCTCTGTGTTTCTCTCTGTTTCTCTCTCTCTGTCTCTGTCTCTGTGTTTCTCTCTCTCTGTTTCTCTCTGTTTCTCTCTCTGTCTCTCTGTTTCTCTCTGTTTCTCTCTCTGTCTCTCTGTTTCTCTCTCTTTCTCTGTGTTTCTCTCTCTTTCTCTCTATTTCTCTGTGTATCTCTCTGTTTCTCTCTGTCTCTGTTTCTCTCTGTTTCTCTCTCTGTCTCTCTGTCTCTGTGTTTCTCTGTCTCTGTCTCTGTGTTTCTCTCTCTCTCTGTCTCTGTGTTTCTCTCTCTCTCTGTCTCTGTGTTTCTCTTGTTTCTCTCTCTCTGTCTGTGTTTCTCTCTGTTTCTCTCTCTCTGTCTCTGTGTTTCTCTCTGTTTCTCTCTCTCTGTCTCTGTGTTTCTCTCTCTCTGTCTCTCTGTCTCTGTGTTTCTCTGTCTCTGTCTCTGTTTCTCTCTGTTTCTCTCTCTGTCTCTCTGTCTCTGTTTTTCTCTCTCTCTCTGTCTCTGTGTTTCTCTCTGTTTCTCTCTCTCTGTCTCTGTGTTTCTCTCTCTCTGTCTCTCTGTCTCTGTGTTTCTCTGTCTCTGTCTCTGTTTCTCTCTGTTTCTCTCTCTGTCTCTCTGTCTCTGTGTTTCTCTCTCTCTCTGTCTCTGTGTTTCTCTCTGTTTTTCTCTCTGTCTCTGTGTTTCTCTCTGTCTCTGTGTTTCTCTCTGTCTTTCTCTCTCTCTGTCTCTCTGTTTCTGTCTCTCTCTGTCTCTGTGTTTCTCTCTTTCTGTCTCTGTTTCTCTGTTTTTCTCTCTCTGTCTCTGTGTTTCTCTCTTTTCTCTCTCTGTCTCTGTGTTTCTCTCTCTTTCTTCTCTGTCTCTGTTTCTCTCTTTCTCTCTCTCTGTCTCTGTGTTTCTCTCTTTCTGTCTCTGTTTCTCTCTCTCTGTCTCTGTGTTTCTCTCTCTCTGTCTCTCTGTCTCTGTGTATCTCTGTCTCTGTGTATCTCTGTCTCTGTGTTTCTCTCTCTCTCTCTCTCTCTGTCTCTGTGTTTCTCTCTGTTTCTCTCTCTGTCTCTCTGTTTCTCTCTGTTTCTCTCTCTGTTTCTCTGTCTCTGTCTCTGTGTTTCTCTCTGTTTCTCTCTCTGTCTCTGTCTCTGTTTTTCTCTCTCTCTGTTTCTCTCTGTTTCTCTCTCTGTCTCTCTGTTTCTCTCTGTTTCTCTCTCTGTCTCTCTGTTTCTCTCTGTTTCTCTCTCTGTTTCTCTGTCTCTGTGTTTCTCTCTGTTTCTCTCTCTCTGTCTCTGTCTCTGTGTTTCTCTCTCTCTGTTTCTCTCTGTTTCTCTCTCTGTCTCTCTGTTTCTCTCTCTGTCTCTCTGTTTCTCTCTGTTTCTCTCTCTGTTTCTCTGTCTCTGTCTCTGTGTTTCTCTCTGTTTCTCTCTCTCTGTCTCTGTCTCTGTGTTTCTCTCTCTCTGTTTCTCTCTGTTTCTCTCTCTGTCTCTCTGTTTCTCTCTGTTTCTCTCTCTGTCTCTCTGTTTCTCTCTCTTTCTCTGTGTTTCTCTCTCTTTCTCTCTCTTTCTCTGTGTATCTCTCTGTTTCTCTCTGTTTCTCTCTCTGTCTCTCTGTCTCTGTGTTTCTCTGTCTCTGTCTCTGTGTTTCTCTCTCTCTCTGTCTCTGTGTTTCTCTCTGTTTCTCTCTCTCTCTGTCTCTGTGTTTCTCTTGTTTCTCTCTCTCTGTCTGTGTTTCTCTCTGTTTCTCTCTCTCTGTCTCTGTGTTTCTCTCTCTCTGTCTCTGTGTTTCTCTCTCTCTGTCTCTCTGTCTCTGTGTTTCTCTGTCTCTGTCTCTGTTTCTCTCTGTTTCTCTCTCTGTCTCTCTGTCTCTGTGTTTCTCTGTCTCTGTCTCTGTGTTTCTCTCTCTCTGTCTCTGTGTTTCTCTCTGTTTCTCTCTCTCTGTCTCTGTGTTTCTCTCTGTTTCTCTCTCTCTGTCTCTCTGTTTCTCTCTCTCTGTCTCTGTGTTTCTCTCTGTTTCTCTCTCTCTGTCTCTGTGTTTCTCTCTCTCTGTCTCTCTGTCTCCGTGTTTCTCTCTGTTTCTCTCTCTGTCTCTGTGTTTCTCTCTGTTTCTCTCTCTCTGTCTCTGTGTTTCTCTCTTTCTGTCTCTGTTTCTCTCTCTCTCTGTCTCTGTGTTTCTCTCTCTTTCTCTCTCTTTCTCTGTGTTTCTCTCTGTTTCTCTCTGTCTCTGTTTCTCTCTGTCTCTGTCTCTCTCTGTCTCTCTCTCTCTCTGTCTGTCTCTCTGTGTCTTTGTCTCTCTCTGTCTCTCTCTCTGTGTGTCTCCCTGTCTCTCTTTGTGTTTCTCTCCGTCTCTCTCTCTGTGTCTCTCTGTCTGTCTCTATTTCTCTGGCTTTATCTCTCTATCTCTATTTGTCTCTCTGTGTTTCCCCTCTTCTAATGACACGTTGATTTGACTGGGAGAGGATGCTCAGTGAGGTTGGGGCTAGCCCACCACTAACAGGTCATTATTGCTGTACACTGGAGTGGAACAAAACTTTCAAATGTTCCCAGACGAAACGCAGAGAGGCGACAGGAGACACTGTGCAGACAATATAATGGGATTAATGAAGATGTGGGTTAAATAAAGGACAAATAAAGTTGGATGAATTTGAATTGGGGAATGATGGGGGCAGATGTTAGCCTAGCTAGCAGAAATAGATTCTAGATTTAATAAGCATTCGTTATTGTATTCTTAGCCAAGACATGATGCAGTGGAGAGAGAGTTCAGTTAACACGCTCACGCCCTCCCAAAGTGATAGTGTGCAGATGCTTTGCAGTGAGAACAGTGCAAGATTGATCCTCGCTAATGCAATAAGAAAAACAAATGATCAGATAAAAGAAACAAAGCTTGGGTTTCGAAGAGTCCTTTGGAGAGATATTGTGACATGCTCTGATACTGACGTGGGTGACAGGGGTGGGGGAGGGGGAAAGAAAGAGGAGGAGGGAGAAAGTGAAGGATGGAGTGAGGCGGGGGGGGGTGATTTCAATATTTCAGATGAGGACCATAATCAAACTCATTGCCTGACAGGAGACATTTAGTAGTACAAAAATACATTTGACACACATATTACTTCTGTAGCATCCCCCTTGCTTGTCAGTCAGCATTTTACAGCATTCTACACTTGTTGTATTCGGCGCATGTGACAAATACAGTTTGATTTGATTCGTCACTTCATATAGAGATCAGCCATGTCTCTTCAGAGGAGGAATCTCTTTGAACACCATTCATTGGTTGCCCTGTCTCTTCTGCTAGGCTTAACAGGGCCACTGCTGCCGTACAGTTAGTTAGATGAACGCATCTCAAATGGCACTATATTCTCTACGGGTCCTGGTCTACAGTAGTGCACTGTGTAGTGAATAGGGTGCCAAATGGTACGCAAGACACGAGTTCCGTGCACCGCACATCACAGATAAACAATTCCAATGACATCAGCGCATTGTTCCAGCTATTCTATATGTATTTCCATCACAGTTTCACTTGTTTTCACATTGAAGATCAATGCTGGTGGAGTGTGAAGACGATGATTCTATTGTTTCTGATTCTGAATGACAGAAGGCTGATTGTGTTGTTGTGTTTTTATCTGAGATATAAACAATAACAACAACAAGACAATCGTTGAATGGATCATTCCCATTGAGGGAAATGACAATAAAGACACTGACATGACGGTCGTGTGGACAAGGACACGTGTATTATACTGGTGTGTTTGTATATGCATGCGGACATACGTTTGTGTGTCACAACAATAGCAAGCATTTCCACTGTGGTATAACTGTGTTCTTAAGAGTCTCCCTATTCTCAGTCTCCCCAGCCTGGAGGCAATAGTCAATGTGACTGTGTATTGGCGCTGGGCACAGCTGGGCACCTCTGCTGAGAAGGGGTGGCAAACACATGGGGCTTGGACCTCTGGTGCCACTGTGTTACAAGGGGCTGAGGGACGGGACAGCTCTCCACTGTGCATGAGATACTTATCAGACATGACTGTACACACTCTATATCTGTGTCCCAAATGGTACCCTATTCCCTAATAATATATCTCCTTCAAGACTCAATAGCTCCTTCATGACTCAATATCCCCTTCACGACTCAATAGCTCCTTCATGACTCAATATCCCCTTCACAACTCAATAGCCCCTTCACGACTCAATATCCCCTTCACAAGTCAATATCCCCTTCACAACTCAATATCCCCTTCACGACTCAATAGCTCCTTCACGACTCAATAGCCCCTTCACGACTCAATAACCCCTTCACGACTCAATAGCCCCTTCACGATTCAATATCCCCTTCACGACTCAATATCCCCTTCACGACTCAAAAGCTCCTTCATGACTCAATAGCTCCTTCATGACTCAATAACCCCTTCACGACTCAATAGCCCCTTCACGATTCAATATCCCATTCACAACTCAATATCCCCTTCACGACTCAATAGCTCCTTCACGACTCAATATCCCCTTCACGACTCAATAGCCCCTTCACGATTCAATATCCCATTCACAACTCAATATCCCCTTCACGACTCAATAACTCCTTCACGACTCAATAGCCCCTTCACGACTCAATAGCTCCTTCAAGACTCAATAGCCCCTTCACGACTCAATAACCCCTTCACGACTCAATAGCCCCTTCACGATTCAATATCCCCTTCACGACTCAATAGCTCCTTCAAGATTCAATAGCCCCTTCACGACTCAATAGCCCCTTCACAATTCAATAGCCCCTTCATGACTCACTAGCCCATTCACGACTCAATAGCTCCTTCATGACCAAATATCCCCTTCACGACTCAATAGCCCATTCACGACTCAATATCTCCTTCGCGACTAAATATCTCCTTCACGACTCAGTAACCTATTCATGACTCAATAGCTCCTTCTCGACTCAATATCCCATTCACGACTTTTAAGGATTCTTTAAGCCTTGAGACAATTGAGACATGGATTGTGTATGTGTGCCATTCAGAGGGTGACTGGGAACGACTATATTGAAGTGCCTTTGAATGAGGAACGGTAGTATGTACCAGGCGCACCGGTTTGAGTGTGTCAAGAACTGCAAACGCTGCTGGGTTTTTCATGCTCATGTTTCCTGTGTGTATCAAGAATGGTCCACCACCCAAAGGACATTCAGCCAACTTGACACAACTGTGGGAAGCATTGGAGTAAACATGGGCCAGCATCCCTGTGGAACACCTTCGGCACCTTGTAGAATCCATGCCCCGACAAATTGAGACTGTTCTGAGGTCAAAAGGGGGTGCAACTATTAGTAAGGTGTTCCTAATGTTTTATACACAGTGAATAATTCATAAAACTACACCAGAACATTCATTTTACCAATAGTTTGTTTAAATTGGTAAACAGAGAGAAACACATTTCTCGATTTCTGATTGGGTTGAGGTAGGGTTTTCATACAATAACAGTAAACCTCAAGAGATAACACAGTTTCTCTCGGTTTTTTATGTACCCAGTAGGTTCCTCAGTTCCTCTGGCACTGGCCTTTTAACTATCCCAAAGCCTGGGACCAAGAGGCATGGAGAGACAACCTTTAGTTATTATGCCCCCAGCCTCTGGAATAGCCTGCCAGAGGACCTAAGGGGGGCCGAAACTGTGGACATATTTCAAAAAGATCTTCAAATCTTTAGTTTTTTTTATGTTATGTTTGTCGTGTAGTAAATGTTTCAGCTTTTATTTCCATTGTTTTGTCCTGTAAAGCACATTGTGTTGCATTCCATGTCTGAAATGTTCTGTAGAAATAAAGATTGATGTGATTTGGATGTATTTTCCTGCTTTGAGCTAAAAGCTGTTAAGCTAATGTGATGCTGTTCGTGTTAAAGTCTCAGTGAAGTGAAACTAGTAGTTAGTAAGCTCGGCTACCATCTCGTAAGCTAAGTTTCCATTCAATTGGTGACAGATTTTCATGCGAATATTCTAAAATCAGTATCTAAACAATCATGTGCATTTTCCCACCTGAGATGTGTTTCCATCAAATGTACCTGTTGCTGATGACAGTCGGTGTGTGATGTCATGTTGTACATCAACATAACTTTTGCAGTAAAATTCCCATGTTCCTAATAAAAAAAATGGTAAATGTGTTTCCATTGCATTTTTGCCAAAACATACTCCAAGATTACTTCCATATGATGGTTATTACATAAAATCATTTTGCGTAAAGGGGTTTCACTGCCATTTAACGCATAATTCTTTTTACTGACATAAAAAGATCCTACCTGGTCTAGAGCATTTCGTTTTGTTGACATCTGGAAAGTTTACTGGGCCTGCCATGACAATCTTTATCCAACATGTACTTTACTCACATAAAAAGTTTGGATGGAAACCTGGTTAGTGGGAGGAAAATATAATCGGCAATACTGAATGGCTGGTTGTTATCAACAACTGGGTCTGTGTTCCAAATGGCACTGCAGTCCCTATTCCCAATGAATCCTGGTCAAACGTAGTGCACAACATAGGGTTCCATTTGGGACTCTGGTTTTGTGAAAGGCCTACAAAACACATTAAGACTGCCATTAGAATCATTTGATCACCTACGGCAACATGGAAAAGAGACATCTTGGCACGGAATAGGGCCCTTGCACAAATATACAACTGTGTATTTATCTGCAATGTTAGTAAACTATTCCAAGCAGAAGGCTTTTAATGGGTGAAAAAGGCCCCTTTCAAAATCATTCAACAACAAAAAACGCCAGGGAGAGAGAGAACCCATATTTATGCTTATTTATTTTATCTTGTGTCCTTCACCATTTGTACATTGTTAAAACACTGTATATATATAATATGACATTTGTAATGTCTTTATTGTTTTGAATCTTCTGTATGTGTAATGTTTACTGTTCATTTTGATTGTTTATTTCACTTTATATATTCACTTTATATATTATCTACCTCACTTGCTTTGGCAATGTTAACACATGTTTCCCATGCCAATAAAGCCCTTGAATTGAATTGAATTGAGTGAGAAAAAGAGAGAGAGGGAGGGAGGGAGGAAGGGGGAGAGAGAGAAAGAGAGAGAGAGAGAGAGAGAGAGAGAGAGGGAGAGGGACGGACAGAGGGAGAGCTTTCTGCTGCAGCAACAAATATGCCTGCACAGTACACATCTTTTAGGCTTAGTCTGCTGCCCCTGCATCGTCAGCGAACAGCTATAGAAATATTTTGGCAGCCTGCTCTTTGTTTTCATTTTCACAAAAGATATTGGGAGAGAGAGTGAGAGGTAGATGGGTGGTAGTGGTGGAGGAGAGTTGGAGGGGACGGAGGGGAGAGCAGGAGGAGAGGAGAGAGAGAGGATAGAGAGAGATGGAGAGAGAGAAAGAAATAGGTGACAGAGAGAGAGAGAGAGAGAGAGAGAGAGAGAGAGAGAGAGAGAGAGAGAGAGAGAGAGAGAATACAGAGAGACAGACAGACAGAGAATGAGATACAGTGAGAGAGAGGGATAGAGAGAGACAGACAGACAAAGAGAATGAGAGATAGAGATAGAGGGATAGAGAGAGACAGAGACAAAGAGAGAGAGAGATAGAGAGAGAGAGAGAGAGAGAGAGAGAGAGAGAGAGAGAGAGAGAGAGAGAGAGAGAGAGAGAGAGAGAGACAGACAGACAGACAGACAGACAGACAGACAGACAGACAGACAGACAGACAGACAGACAGACAGACAGACAGAAAATGACAGACAGACAGACAGACAGACAGAAAATGAGAGACAGTGAGAGAGAGGGAAAATGAGAGACAGTGAGAGAGAGGGATAGAGAGAGACAGAGACAAAGAGAGATAGAGATAGAGAGAGAGAGAGAGAGAGAGAGAGAGAGAGAGAGAGAGAGAGAGAGAGAGAGAGAGAGAGAGAGACAGTGAGAGAGACAGTGAGAGAGAGGGATAGAGAGAGACAGAGAGAGATGTGGAGCGGTAGGAGATGAGATGAGGATAGAGGAGGGCAGGGTTTTCAGTCTGCCACTCTCAGTCCCAGACCCAATCTAAACAGCGGAAGGAAGCAGTAAATCAAACTAATGTACCCGCCTGGTAATTCAGAGCAGGAGCACCGGGGCGGAGTTTACAAAAACCGCTGCGGCGTCGGCTTTAATCAGCGCCAACGATCCAATAACACTGTCTCCCCCAATCAGAGTGTTTCCTGTCAGTCACACAAGACTGACTCTGACCAATCAGGTGCGCCGCACTGACTTGGCTGAGATTGGGTTGCATCCAGCGAGCGAATTACCCATCTGATTTAGAAAGGGGAGAAATTATTTTGAAAATTAACTTAATCTCCTATTATTCGGGGTGCGTCCCAAATGGCACCTTATTCCTTACATAGTGCACTACTTTTGACCAGAGGCCTATGGGCCCTGGTCAAAAGTAGTGCACTATAAAGGGAATAGTGTGCAAGTTGGGACACATCTCTGTTCTGTATGCTAGAGGAATGGGATGATAGATACTGTACATGGAATGAACAAATACGTCTGCTCATTTGCTGTCAATTTTATAATTTTGTAATGCTTCCCTGAAGATGGTGCTCAAAGAACTACTCATTGAATAACATTCAGCCCTAAGTCATGACATAAGAGAAGGAATTGGCATGGTAGTTTGATGATGAGTCGCCAGCCAGCGACAGCATATTAAGTAAATATTCAACAGTCCACTTGTCCTTGTCACATTCTCACTTAGTTAACGTTAGCTGGCTAGCTAACCAGCAATGTAGTTAGGCTGTATCTAGCCAGCAAGGTAGTTAGCCTAGCTAACATTAGCTAGCAATCTGTGCTAGGTGCGAACACTGGACTGGCGCCATCAGAGGGGTTGGGTTAAATGTAGAAGACACATTTTAGTTGAATGCATTCAGTTGTGCAACTGACTAGGTATCCTCCTTTCCCTCTCCCTCATCCTCGATTAAAAAAATATCACCATTACTGTCTGGCCTATTATGTTACCAGGTTTATTTAGTTCTTTTTCAGAAATCTGCTAAAAGTAAGATAGTTGGAGCAGATATATCATTCAGACCGTGTGCTTTCATTCAGTCTGATATAAGATTGTTTTTAGCTAGCTAGCTAAATTAGAATGTGTGTGACTAAAACCAGTGCAGCAAGCATTTTTGTAAATTAACAATTTCAGTCATCAGCGCATGCCATTTGTGGTTGAAATATACGGAATATCTTATACCTTTTGTTTTAAATAATATTGTAATTTACATAATGTTTTCAGTAAGGAAAGATTGTCATAATAAGGGACAGACTCTTTCACCTCATTTCAGCCAGTGGGCGGGGCTATACGTCACAGTGAAAAGAGTATAACAAGCTCTCATTGCTGGATTACCATAAAGCGTTTGTTTACATGACAGTTGAATATTGTAAAGCACTGTAGTAAACCTACTCAATACTAATGCTGCCGCTCACATCTAGTGGTGACATTACGAATGGCAAGTTACTGCATTTCACTGCCTAGGTTGTGAACAGTTTCAGATTTACTTTGAGGCAGTTGAATAATTCAGCCATTCTTGTTTATTAGTGTGCTTGTGGAGCTTGAGCACAGACAAGTCTGCATTCTCATCCACCGCCACAGATAGACACATCTTTTAGTTGTGCCGAAGAAGGTACATGGGTCAAGTGTTTTGTATTTACTGTTATATTTACAGAGGAGATTTAGCTTTTTGGTGGTTATCATGTAAACCATAAAATAAAATGTTCTAAAATAAATCAAATTAAAATTAAATAATTTAAATATTTAGTTAATAAATCCTAATTGAGAGTATCTGTTAATCCTCTGGAACAGTATTTGTTTTAAGAAAGCTCTGTTTGT
Organism: Oncorhynchus keta; assembly: GCF_023373465.1. NCBI lineage: Eukaryota > Metazoa > Chordata > Actinopteri > Salmoniformes > Salmonidae > Oncorhynchus > Oncorhynchus keta. The sequence goes on along the minus strand of NC_068441.1, from coordinate 43,908,453 downwards.
GATTCCACCTATTAAAAAACAATATATTGGCACATATTTCTGTAATCGGTTACTTTTCACCACCTAAATCGGTATCGGATCCCAAAACTTCTACTGTCTCCAATACATAAGAGGATGGTGTTTAATTACGGTGAATTTCTCGTGAATACCAGATCTTTTCTTTTTTTTAATGATAAAACAGGTTTCTGAAACCTATGACTTATTTTGCAATATAGAAATCACAACCACATTGTTGGCATTCAAACTCTTTGTTAATTACAACACCACACCAGAGATTGGAGTGAAATCTGTGCCAAAGCTGAACGACTCAAAACATGGAATACACAACAAAAATAGAAGAAACATGGCATTTGAAGTGAAACTATTTTCAACTTGTACAAATGGAAAACAGGCAGCCCCACCTTGAAATTCGACATTGCCAGAGACTGTGTTTTGTAAGCAGAATCCAATAGAGGTATGGGTGGTGAGGGATGCAATACCATTTACAACAGCGAGTCAAAAAACACCAACTTGTAAATGTGTTTCACTTTATCATTAGACCATTCAAACGATGATCCATAATGCATTATTCTTTGATACTGCTAGCACTAGGGTTGGGCGGTATCCCCATTTTCATACCGGCATAACCGTTTCTACAATACTGGAGTGCACACAAGGAGCGCTATTAAAAAAAATCAAATAAACACATTTCAAATTCCCCGCTATAGTTTATAAACGGTTTATCACTCTAGTCTAATACATTATAAACTGTTTATCACCCTAGTCTAATACATTATAAACTGTTTATCACCCTAGTCTAATACATTATAAACTGTTTATCACTCTAGTCTAATACATTATAAACTGTTTATCACTCTAGTCTAATACATTATAAACTGTTTATCACTCTAGTCTAATACATTATAAACTGTTTATCACCATAGTCTAATACATTATAAACTGTTTATCACTCTAGTCTAATACATTATAAACTGTTTATCACTCTAGTCGAATACATTATAAACTGTTTATCACTCTAGTCTAATACATTATAATCTGTTTATCACCCTAGTCTAATACATTATAAACTGTTTATCACTCTAGTCTAATACATTATAAACTGTTTATCACCTAGTCTAATACATTATAAACTGTTTATCACTCTAGTCTAATACATTATAAACTGTTTATCACTCTAGTCTAATACATTATAAACTGTTTATCACTCTAGTCTAATACATTATAAACTGTTTATCACTCTAGTCTAATACATTATAAACTGTTTATCACTCTAGTCTAATACATTATAAACTGTTTATCACTCTAGTCTAATACATTATAAACTGTTTATCACTCTAGTCTAATACATTATAAACTGTTTATCACTCTAGTCTAATACATTATAAACTGTTTATCACCCTAGTCTAATACATTATAAACTGTTTATCACTCTAGTCTAATACATTATAAACTGTTTATCACTCTAGTCTAATACATTATAAACTGTTTATCACCCTAGTCTAATACATTATAAACTGTTTATCACCCTAGTCTAATACATTATAAACTGTTTATCACTCTAGTCTAATACATTATAAACTGTTTATCACTCTAGTCTAATACATTATAAACTGTTTATCACCCTAGTCTAATACATTATAAACTGTTTATCACCTAGTCTAATACATTATAAACTGTTTATCACTCTAGTCTAATACATTATAAACTGTTTATCACTCTAGTCTAATACATTATAAACTGTTTATCACTCTAGTCTAATACATTATAAACTGTTTATCACTCTAGTCTAATACATTATAAACTGTTTATCACTCTAGTCTAATACATTATAAACTGTTTATCACTCTAGTCTAATACATTATAAACTGTTTATCACTCTAGTCTAATACATTATAAACTGTTTATCACCCTAGTCTAATACATTATAAACTGTTTATCACATTATAAACTGTTTATCAGTCTAATACATTATAAACTGTTTATCACTCTAGTCTAATACATTATAAACTGTTTATCACTCTAAAGTCTAATACATTATAAACTGTTTATCACTCTAGTCTAATACATTATAAACTGTTTATCACTGTTTATCTAGTCTAATACATTATAAACTGTCTAATACATTATAAACTGTTTATCACCCTAGTCTAATACATTATAAACTGTTTATCACTCTAGTCTAATACATTATAAACTGTTTATCACTCTAGTCTAATACATTATAAACTGTTTATCACTCTAGTCTAATACATTATAAACTGTTTATCACTCTAGTCTAATACATTATAAACTGTTTATCACCCTAGTCTAATACATTATAAACTGTTTATCACTCTAGTCTAATACATTATAAACTGTTTATCACTCTAGTCTAATACATTATAAACTGTTTATCACTCTAGTCTAATACATTATAAACTGTTTATACATTATAAACTGTTTATCACTCTAGTCTAATACATTATAAACTGTTTATCACTCTAGTCTAATACATTATAAACTGTTTATCACTCTAGTCTAATACATTATAAACTGTTTATCACTCTAGTCTAATACATTATAAACTGTTTATCTAATACATTATAAAATACATACATTATAAACTGTTTATCACTCTAGTCTAATACATTATAAACTGTTTATCACTCTAGTCTAATACATTATAAACTGTTTATCACTCTAGTCTAATACATTATAAACTGTTTATCACTCTAGTCTAATACATTATAAACTGTTTATCACTCTATAAACATTATAAACTGTTTATCACTCTAGTCTAATACATTATAAACTGTTTATCACTCTAGTCTAATACATTATAAATACAGTATAAACTGTTTATCACTCTAGTCTAATACATTATAAACTGTTTATCACTCTAGTCTAATACATTATAAACTGTTTATCTAGTCTAATACATTATAAACTGTTTATCACTCTAGTCTAATACATTATAAACTGTTTATCACTCTAGTCTAATACATTATAAACTGTTTATCACTAATACATTATAAACTAGTCTAGTCTAATACATTATAAACTGTTTATCACTCTAGTCTAATACATTATAAACTGTTTATCACCCTAGTCTAATACATTATAAACTGTTTATCACTCTAGTCTAATACACTATAAACTGTTTATCACTCTAGTCTAATACATTATAAACTGTTTATCACTCTAGTCTAATACATTATAAACTGTTTATCACCCTAGTCTAATACAGTATAACGGTTTATCACACTATGTTAATACAGTATAACGGTTTATCATCCTATATTAATACAGTATAACGGTTTATCACCCTATGTTAATACAGTATAACGGTTTATCATCCTATATTAATACAGTATAACGGTTTATCACCCTATATTAATACAGTATAATGGTTTATCACCCTATGTTAATACAGTATAACGGTTTATCACACTATGTTAATACAGTATAACGGTTTATCACACTATGTTAATACAGTACGGTTTATCACCCTATGTTAATACGGTTTATCACACTATGTTAATACAGTATAACGGTTTATCACCCTATGTTAATACAGTATAACGGTTTATCACACTATGTTAATACAGTATAACGGTTTATCACCCTATGTTAATACAGTATAACGGTTTATCACAGTAGCCTAATGCAGTATAATGGTTTATCACCCTATATTAATACAGTATAACGGTTTATCACCCTATGTTAATACAGTATAACGGTTTTATCACCCTATGTTAATACAGTATAACGGTTTATCACCCTATGTTAATACAGTATAACGGTTTATCACACTATGTTAATACAGTATAACGGTTTATCACACTATGTTAATACAGTATAACGGTTTATCACACTATGTTAATACAGTATAACGGTTTATCACACTATGTTCACCCTATGTTAATACAGTATAACGGTTTATCACCCTATGTTAATACAGTATAACGGTTTATCACACTATGTTAATACAGTATAACGGTTTATCACACTATGTTAATACAGTATAACGGTTTATCACCCTATGTTAATACAGTATAACGGTTTATCACACTATGTTAATACAGTATAACGGTTTATCACCCTATATTAATACAGTATAACGGTTTATCACACTATGTTAATACAGTATAACGGTTTATCACCCTATGTTAATACAGTATAACGGTTTATCACCCTATGTTAATACAGTATAACGGCTTATCACACTATGTTAATGCAGTATAACGGTTTATCACAGTAGCCTAATGCAGTATAATGGTTTATCACCCTATATTAATACAGTATAACGGTTTATCACCCTAGCCTAATACAGTATAACGGTTTATCACACTATGTTAATACAGTATAACGGTTTATCACACTATGTTAATACAGTATAACGGTTTATCACCCTATGTTAATACAGTATCACCTATGTTAATACAGTATTTATCACACTATGTTAATACAGTATAACGGTTTATCACCCTATGTTAATACAGTATAACGGTTTATCACACTATGTTAATACAGTATAACGGTTTATCACCCTATGTTAATACAGTATAACGGTTTATCACACTATGTTAATACAGTATAACGGTTTATCACACTATGTTAATACAGTATAACGGTTTATCACACTATGTTAATACAGTATAACGGTTTATCACACTATGTTAATACAGTATAACGGTTTATCACCCTATGTTAATACAGTATAACGGTTTATGTTAATACACGGTTTAGCCTAATACAGTATAACGGTTTATCACACTATGTTAATACAGTATAACGGTTTATCACACTATGTTAATACAGTATAACGGTTTATCACACTATGTTAATACAGTATAACGGTTTATCATCCCTATGTTAATACAGTATAACGGTTTATCACCCTATGTTAATACAGTATAACGGTTTATCACCCTATGTTAATACAGTATAGCGGTATATCGGTTTATCACCCTAGCCTAATACAGTATAACGGTTTATCACACTATGTTAATACAGTATAACGGTTTATCACCCTATGTTAATACAGTATATAACGGTTTATCACACTATGTTAATACAGTATAACGGTTTATCACACTATGTTAATACAGTATAACGGTTTATCACACTATGTTAATACAGTATAACGGTTTATCACCCTATGTTAATACAGTATAACGGTTTATCACACTATGTTAATACAGTATAACGGTTTATCACCCTATGTTAATACAGTATAACGGTTTATCACCCTATGTTAATACAGTATAACGGTTTATCACACTATGTTAATACAGTATAACGGTTTATCACACTATGTTAATACAGTATAACGGTTTATCACACTATGTTAATACAGTATAACGGTTTATCACACTATGTTAATACAGTATAACGGTTTATCACACTATGTTAATACAGTATAACGGTTTATCACACTATGTTAATACAGTATAACGGTTTATCACCCTATGTTAATACAGTATAACGGTTTATCACACTATGTTAATACAGTATAACGGTTTATCACACTATGTTAATACAGTATAACGGTTTATCACACTATGTTAATACAGTATAACGGTTTATCACACTATGTTAATACAGTATAATGTTTATCACACTATTTATCACCCTATGTTAATACAGTATAACGGTTTATCACCCTATGTTAATACAGTATAACGGTTTATCACCCTATGTTAATACAGTATAATGGTTTATCACCCTATGTTAATACAGTATAACGGTTTATCACCCTATGTTAATACAGTATAACGGTTTATCACACTATGTTAATACAGTATAACGGTTTATCACACTATGTTAATACAGTATAACGGTTTATCACACTATGTTAATACAGTATAACGGTTTATCACCCTATGTTAATACAGTATAACGGTTTATCACACTATGTTAATACAGTATAACGGTTTATCACACTATGTTAATACAGTATAACGGTTTATCACACTATGTTAATACAGTATAACGGTTTATCACACTATGTTAATACAGTATAACGGTTTATCACCCTATGTTAATACAGTATAACGGTTTATCACACTATGTTAATACAGTATAACGGTTTATCACACTATGTTAATACAGTATAATGGTTTATCACCCTATGTTAATACAGTATAACGGTTTATCACCCTATGTTAATACAGTATAACGGTTTATCACACTATGTTAATACAGTATAACGGTTTATCACCCTATGTTAATACAGTATAACGGTTTATCACACTATGTTAATACAGTATAACGGTTTATCACCCTATGTTAATACAGTATAACGGTTTATCACCCTATGTTAATACAGTATAACGGTTTATCACACTATGTTAATACAGTATAACGGTTTATCACCCTATGTTAATACAGTATAACGGTTTATCACACTATGTTAATACAGTATAACGGTTTATCACCCTATGTTAATACAGTATAACTGTTTATCACCCTATGTTAATACAGTATAACGGTTTATCACACTATGTTAATACAGTATAACTGTTTATCACCCTATGTTAATACAGTATAACGGTTTATCACACTATGTTAATACAGTATAACGGTTTATCACCCTATGTTAATACAGTATAACGGTTTATCACACTATGTTAATACAGTATAACGGTTTATCACCCTATGTTAATACAGTATAACTGTTTATCACCTATGTTAATACAGTATAACGGTTTATCACACTATGTTAATACAGTATAACGGTTTATCACCCTATGTTAATACAGTATAACGGTTTATCACACTATGTTAATACAGTATAACGGTTTATCACACTATGTTAATGCAGTATAATGGTTTATCACCCTATATAAATACAGTATAACGGTTTATCACCCTATCCTAATACAGTATAACGGTTTATCACACTATGTTAATACAGTATAACGGTTTATCACCCTATGTTAATACAGTATAACGGTTTATCACCCTATGTTAATACAGTATAACGGTTTATCACCCTATGTTAATACAGTATAACGGTTTATCACACTATGTTAATACAGTATAACGGTTTATCACACTATGTTAATACAGTATAACGGTTTATCACACTATGTTAATACAGTATAACGGTTTATCACACTATGTTAATACAGTATAACGGTTTATCACACTATGTTAATACAGTATAACGGTTTATCACCCTATGTTAATACAGTATAACGGTTTATCACACTATGTTAATACAGTATAACGGTTTATCACCCTATGTTAATACAGTATAACGGTTTATCACCCTATGTTAATACAGTATAATGGTTTATCACCCTATGTTAATACAGTATAATGGTTTATCACCCTATGTTAATACAGTATAATGGTTTATCACCCTATGTTAATACAGTATAATGGTTTATCACCCTATGTTAATACAGTATCAACTATGTTAATACAGGTTTATCACCCTATGTTAATACAGTATAACGGTTTATCACCCTATGTTAATACAGTATAACGGTTTATCACACTATGTTAATACAGTATAACTGTTTATCACCCTATGTTAATACAGTATAACGGTTTATCACACTATGTTAATACAGTATAACGGTTTATCACACTATGTTAATACAGTATAACGGTTTATCACACTATGTTAATACAGTATAACGGTTTATCACACTATGTTAATACAGTATAACGGTTTATCACACTATGTTAATACAGTATAACGGTTTATCACACTATGTTAATACAGTATAACGGTTTATCACACTATGTTAATACAGTATAACGGTTTATCACCCTATGTTAATACAGTATAACGGTTTATCACACTATGTTAATACAGTATAACGGTTTATCACACTATGTTAATACAGTATAACGGTTTATCACACTATGTTAATACAGTATAACGGTTTATCACCCTATGTTAATACAGTATAACGGTTTATCACCCTATGTTAATACAGTATAACGGTTTATCACCCTATGTTAATACAGTATAACGGTTTATCACACTATGTTAATACAGTATAACGGTTTATCACACTATGTTAATACAGTATAACGGTTTATCACACTATGTTAATACAGTATAACGGTTTATCACACTATGTTAATACAGTATAATGGTTTATCACCCTATGTTAATACAGTATAATGGTTTATCACCCTATGTTAATACAGTATAATGGTTTATCACCCTATGTTAATACAGTATAATGGTTTATCACCCTATGTTAATACAGTATAATGGTTTATCACCCTATGTTAATACAGTATAACGGTTTATCACACTATGTTAATACAGTATAACGGTTTATCACCCTATGTTAATACAGTATAACGGTTTATCACACTATGTTAATACAGTATAACGGTTTATCACACTATGTTAATACAGTATAACGGTTTATCACACTATGTTAATACAGTATAACGGTTTATCACACTATGTTAATACAGTATAACGGTTTATCACACTATGTTAATACAGTATAACGGTTTATCACACTATGTTAACGGTTTATCAGTATATACAGGTTTATCACACTATGTTAATACAGTATAACGGTTTATCACCTATGTTAATACAGTATACGTTTATCACACTATGTTAATACAGTATAACGGTTTATCACACTATGTTAATACAGTATAACGGTTTATCACCTATGTTAATACAGTATAACGGTTTATCACACTATGTTAATACAGTATAACGGTTTATCACACTATGTTAATACAGTATAACGGTTTATCACACTATGTTAATACAGTATAACGGTTTATCACCCTATGTTAATACAGTATAACGGTTTATCACACTATGTTAATGCAGTATAATGGTTTATCACCCTATATAAATACAGTATAACGGTTTATCACCCTAGCCTAATACAGTATAACGGTTTATCACACTATGTTAATACAGTATAACGGTTTATCACCCTATGTTAATACAGTATAACGGTTTATCACCCTATGTTAATACAGTATAACGGTTCATCACCCTATGTTAATACAGTATAACGGTTTATCACACTATGTTAATACAGTATAACTGTTTATCACCCTATGTTAATACAGTATAACGGTTTATCACCCTAGCTGGGGAACTCAGTAGTACTGTAGTGTAGGAGTTGGGGAACTCAGTAGTACTGTAGTGTAGGAGCTGGGGAACGCAGTAGTACTGTAGTGTAGGAGCTGGGGAACTCAGTAGTACTGTAGTGTAGGAGCTGGGGAACGCAGTTGTACTGTAGTGTAGGAGCTGGGGAACGCAGTAGTACTATAGTGTAGGAGCTGGGGAACGCAGTAGTACTATAGTGTAGGAGCTGGGGAACGCAGTAGTACTGTAGTGTAGGAGCTGGGGAACGCAGTAGTACTGTAGTGTAGGAGCTGGGGAACACAGTAGTACTATAGTGTAGGAGCTGGGGAACGCAGTAGTACTGTAGTGTAGGAGCTGGGAACACAGTAGTACTATGTAGTAGGAGCTGGGGAACGCAGTAGTACTGTAGTGTAGGTTTATCACCTATATAAAATACAGCACTGGGAATGCAGTAGTACTGTAGTATAGGAGCTGGGGAACGCAGTAGTACTGTAGTATAGGAGCTGGGGAATGCAGTAGTACTGTAGTATAGGAGCTGGGGAACGCAGTAGTACTGTAGTGTAGGAGCTGGGGAACGCAGTAGTACTGTAGTGTAGGAGCTGGGGAACGCAGTAGTACTGTAGTGTAGGAGCTGGGGAACACAGTAGTACTGTAGTGTAGGAGCGGGGGAACGCAGTAGTACTATAGTGTAGGAGCGGGGGAACACAGTAGTACTATAGTGTAGGAGCGGGGGAACGCAGTAGTACCGTAGTGTAGGAGCTGGGGAACGCAGTAGTACTGTAGTATCGGAGCTGGGGAACACAGTAGTACTGTAGTATAGGAGATGGGGAATGCAGTAGTACTGTAGTATCGGAGCTGGATAACGCAGTAGTACTGTAGTGTAGGAGCTGGATAACGCAGCAGTACTGTAGTATAGGAGCTGGGGAACGCAGTAGTACTGTATTATAGGAGCTGGGGAATGCAGTAGTACTGTAGTGTAGGAGCTGGGGAACGCAGTAGTACTGTAGTGTAGGAGCTGGGGAATGCAGTAGTACTGTAGTATCGGAGCTGGGGAACGCAGTAGTACTGTAGTATAGGAGCTGGGGAATGCAGTAGTACTGTAGTGTAGGAGCTGGGGAACGCAGTAGTACTGTAGTGTAGGAGCTGGGGAATTCAGTAGTACTGTAGTATCGGAGCTGGGGAACGAAGTAGTACTGTAGTATAGGAGCTGCGGAATGCAGTAGTACTGTAGTATCGGAGCTGGGGAATGCAGTAGTACTGTAGTGTAGGAGCTGGATAACGCAGCAGTACTGTAGTATAGGAGCTGGGGAACGCAGTAGTACTGTAGTATAGGAGCTGGGGAATGCAGTAGTACTGTAGTGTAGGAGCTGGATAACGCAGCAGTACTGTAGTATAGGAGCTGGGGAACGCAGTAGTACTGTAGTATAGGAGCTGGGGAACGCAGTAGTACTGTAGTATAGGAGCTGGGGAATGCAGTAGTACTGTAGCGTAGGAGCTGGGGAATGCAGTAGTACTGTAGTATCGGAGCTGGGGAACGCAGTAGTACTGTAGTATAGGAGCTGGGGAATGCAGTAGTACTGTAGTATCGGAGCTGGGAAATGCAGTAGTACTGTAGTGTAGAAGCTGGATAACGCAGCAGTACTGTAGTATAGGAGCTGGGGAACGCAGTAGTACTGTAGTATAGGAGTGGGGGAATGCAGTAGTACTGTAATGTAGGAGCTGGATAATGCAGCAGTACTGTAGTATAGAAGCTGGGGAACGCAGTAGTACTGTAGTGTAGGAGCTGAGGAACGCAGCAGTACTGTAGTATAGGAGCTGGGGAATGCAGTAGTACTGTAGTATAGGAGCTGGGGAATGCAGTAGTACTGTAGTGTAGGAGATGACTGACTCGCTCTGCATGTAGAACCAGCAGACCATTGGCAGCCGCTGCGCTACAACGGGGCCAATCAATAAAACCTCGTTACACTAATTGCGAGATTATAATCTCTGCTTGCTACTTTGGCTGCATATCCAAACAGTCACTCCATTAAGATAATTATTCCAGCTACTCTCTCTCTCTCTTTCTCTCTCTCTCTCTCTGTCTCTCTCTCCGTCACACTCGCTCCGTCACACTCTCTCCGTCACTCTCTCTCCGTCACTCTCTCTCCCGCTGTCTCTCTCTCTCCATCTCTCTCTCTCTCGCTCTCTCTCTCTCTCTCTCTCTCTCTCTCTCTCTCTCTCGCTCTCTCTCTCTCTCTCTCTCTCCCGCTGTCTCTCTCTCTCCCTCTCTCTCTCTCGCTCTCTCTCTCTCCGTCTCTCTCTCTCTCCATCTCTCTCTTCGTCTCTCTCTCTCTCTCCCGCTGTCTCTCCCGCTGTCTCTCTCTCTCTCTCTCTCTCTCTCTCTCTCTCTCTCTCTCCTCCCGCTGTCTCTCTCTCTCTCTCTCTCGCTCTCTCTCCCGCTGTCTCTCTCTCTCTTTGTCTCTCTCTCTCTCTCTCTCTCCGTCTCTCTCTCTCTCTCTCTCTCCGTCTCTCTCTCTCTCTCTCTCTCTCTCCCGCTGTCTCTCTCTCTCTTTGTCTCTCTCTCTCTCTCTCCGTCTCGCTCTCTCTCTCCGTCTCTCTCTCCGTCACACTCTCTCCTCTCTCTCACTCTCTCTCCGTCTCTCTCTCCGTCTCTCTCTCTCCCGCTCTCTCTCTCTCCTTCTCTCTCTCCGTCTCTCTCTCCGTCACTCTCTCTCCCGCTCTCTCTCTCTCCGTCTCTCTCTCCGTCTCTCTCTCCGTCATACTCTCTCTCCCGCTGTCTCTCTCTCTCCATCTCTCTCTCTCTCTCTCTCCTCTCTCTCTCTCTCTCTCTCTTCTCTCTCTCTCTCTCTCTCTCCATCTCTCTGTCTCTCTCTCTTCGTCTCTCTCTCTCTCTCTTCGTCTCTCTCTCTCTCTCTCTCTTCTTCTCTCTCTCTCTCTCTCTCTTCGTCTCTCTCTCTCTCTCTCTCTCTCGTCTCTCTCTCTTCTCTCTCTCTCTCTCTCTCTCTCTCTCTCTCTCTCTCTCTCTCTCTCTCTCTCTCTCTCTCTCTCTCTCTCTCTCTCTCTCTCTCTCTCTCTCTCTCTCTCTCTCTCTCTCTCTCTCTCTCTCTCTCTCTCTCTCTCTCTCTCTCTCTCTCTCTCTCTCTCTCTCTCTCTCTCTCTCTCTCTCTCTCTCTCTCTCTCTCTCTCTCTCTCTCTCCCAAATGTCTACTATGCTAAATTCATTCATATAAAACATAAAAAAGGAGTATTGTTAAGGTCACAATGGGAAAGTGCTTTTTAAAAGGCCCACTACTTAATAAAAAAATATATATATATAGATATAATATATTGTGTATCTAGAATCATTGGCTATATAATATATAGTGTATTTAGAATCAGTGGCTATATAATATATACAGTATGAAGAATCAGTGGCTATATAATATATACAGTATGAAGAATCAGTGGCTATATAATATATACAGTGTCAAGAATCATTGGCTATATAATATACCATATTTAGAATCAGTGACTATATAATATATACAGTATCACAAATCAGTGACTATATAATATATACAGTATGAAGAATCAGTGGCTATATAATATATACAGAATGAAGAATCAGTGGCTATATAATATATACAGTATGAAGAATCAGTGGCTATATAATATATACAGTATGAAGAATCAGTGGCTATATAATATATACAGAATGAAGAATCAGATCAGTGGCTATATAATATATACAGAATGAAGAATCAGTGGCTATATAATATATACAGAATGAATAATCAGTGGCTATATAATATATACAGAATGAATAATCAGTGGCTATATAATATATACAGAATGAAGAATCAGTGGCTATATAATATACAATATTTAGAATCAGTGGCTATATAATATCAATATTTAGAATCAGTGGCTATATAATATACACAGTATGAAGAATCATTGGCTATATAATATACAGTATTTAGAATCAGTGACTATATAATATATACAGTGTCAAGAATCATTGGCTATATAATATATATACAGTATTTAGAATCAGTGGCTATACAATATATAGTGTATTTAGAATCATTGGCTATATGATATATACAGTGTCAAGAATCAGTGGCTGTATAAAACATGTTAATGATAAAACAAAACCAGTTGCAAATATCAGAGTGGGCTTTTAATACAGAATTGCAACGGTATCTCTACCTGAAATGGCTTATTTTCATCATATCGAGTTCTATTCAGTTCAGTGCAAGAGTCTTCAACTCAATGTCCACTGAGAAAGAGAGAAAGAGCACTCTCTGGGCCCTCCAGGAGCGAGCTACAATAGAAGTCAAGCTCGCAGGCATTTAGTCCAGTCTAGAGGTATCAAGGGAGGGTTGTCATGTCAGAGCTACATCCCAAATGGCACCCTATTCCTTGTATAGCGCACTACTTTTGACCAGTGCATCTGTATAGGAAATAAGGTGCTATTTGGGACTCAACCCATGTTGCCGGCTTGGGGCCGTATCGATCCGATGCCGGGAGACACCGGGGCAAAGGGAGACTCTCCGTTCGTCACTCGTTATGTACACTGTTGCCAAGACAATTGCGAGTGATCCCGCGCAGACAAACGGCTTGTTGAGGCCTGGCCAGAAGCCTGACCTTGTCTTTTAATCAGCCCTGTTCCGACTGTCACCAGAGAGAGGGAGAGAGAAGAGAAAAGAACAGAGGAGAGAGAGAGCTAAAAAAGAAAGAAAGAAAGAAAGAAAGAAAGAAAGAAAGAAAGAAAGAAAGAATGAAAGAAAGAAAGCAGAGATGGATACAGAGTAAGAACGAGAGAGAGAGAGAGAGAGAGAGAGAGAGAGAGAGAGAGAGAGAGAGAGAGAGAGCACAGATTCTGCCAGACCTGGGCCCTGACAGTAAATCTTAGTGAGACAAAAATAATGGTGTTCCAAAAAAGGTCCAGTTGCCAGGACCACAAATTCCGTCTAGACACCGTTGCCCTAGAGCAAACAAAAAACTATACATACCTCGGCCTAAACATCAGCGCCACAGGTAACTTCCACAAAGCTGTGAACGAGCTGAGAGACAAGGCAAGACGGGCCTTCTATGCCATAAAAAGGAACATGCAGAATTCTGCAAAAACATATTGTGTACAATGTAAAACACCAAATAATGCATGCAGAGCAGAATTAGGTCGATACCTGCTAATTATCCAAATCTACAAAAGATCAAACAAAGAAAAAAACTTGCGTTTTCAATTTTTTTTTGTTCCATCATCTTTGAAATGCAAGCGAAAGCCATTATATTGCTTAGGAGTCTAGGCACAATTTTGAGTCTTGAGTCTAGGCGCATTACTGTTCAAAATGTTGTATCAAGTCTGCCCAAATGTGCCAAATTGGTCAACTGATATATTTTCAAGTACAAAACTATAGGGAACATGGTTATAAAAAATGTAAGTTTAAACACTCCCAGGAATGTCATAAATGATATATAACTAGCTTCCCTACAGAAAAGACACTAACCTTTACACAAATTTAGATTGGGGGGAGACACAACAAGGATTCAAACTACTGTAGAACCCAGTTCCTACATCTGAATATAAAAGTTGATTTTATCAAATAAAACTATACTAGGTTTTGTCTCTGGGGCCCTCAGGATGACAAATCAGAGCAAGATTACTGAATGTAAATACATTATTTACCTTCAGAGGTGAATGTATCAAACCAGTTGCCGTGATAAGTGTTTTGTTGTCGTACACTCTCCTCAAACAATAGCTTTGTATTTCTTCACTGTAATAGCTACTGTAAATTGGACAGTGCCGTTAGAATTGAAGCTTTCTGACCATATAAGACATGTCCATGTCCTGGAAAATGTTCTGGTTACTTACAATGTCATGCTAGTCGGGGGGGGGACGGATCCTGTAGAGGTTAAATTCTACAACCACCTAAAAGGAAGCGATTCCCAAACATTCCTTAACAAAGTCATCACCTACAGAGAGACGAACCTGAAGAAGAGTCCCCTCAGGAAAGCTTTGACTATGTACAGACTCAGTGAGCATAGCCTTGCTATTGACAAAGGCCGCCGTAGGCCGACCTGGCTCTCAAGAGAAGACATGCTATGTGCACACTGCCCACAAAATGAGGTGGAAACTGAGCTGCACTTCCTAACCTCCTGCCAAGTGTATGACCATATTAGAAACACACATTTCCCTCAGATTACACAGATGCACAAAGAATTTGAAAACAAACCCATTTTTTGATAAACTCCCATATCTGTTGTGTGAAATACCAGTGTACCATCACAGCAGCAAGATTTGTGACCTGTTGCCACAAGAAAAGGGAAAGCAGTGAAGAACAAACACCATTGTAAATAAAACCCATATTTATGTTCATTTATTTTCCCTTTTGTACTTCAACTATTTGCACATAATATGACATTTGTAATGTCTTTATTCTTTTGGAAATTTTGTGAGTGTAATGTTTACTGTTAATTTTTATTGTTTATTTCACTTTTGTTTATTATCTAGTTCACTTGCTTTGGCAATGTTAACATATGTTGCCCATACCAATAAAGCCCTTAAATTGAAATTGAGAGTACTAACTGGGAGAGAGAGTGATGCTCTCAGCTAACTAGGGTCTGGTGGATGAGCATGGGAACAGTGGACAAGCCGAAGAGCTGACCCCATTCCTTTATGACTCCTCAGAGCGATGGAAGTGAAACCACTACTGCAGGTAGTGTAGTGGAGATTACTGTGCCTGATTAGCCTATAGATATGGTACTGACATTACAGTGAGCTTTCAGACAGTTTGGCGGTGTCGGGTTCTTTTCCCTCCCAGAATCACTGACTCAAATGCTCTTCAATGCAAGGGAGGGGGGGTATAGAAGGTTAAACGGGAACATCGAAACGGATAAGGAACAGATTGAGGGTAGAGAAGTTGGAAGGAGAGGATTGTGATTTTTTATAATAATAGGTATGTTCTATATGATGAACTTCTATAGTATGAGAGTGTGCACCCTCTTAAAGGCTCCCCCTGAGTTTAGCTGTCAGACAGAAGGGGTGGGGTAACCTGGTCATGTGGAAACTAGAGGAAGATAGTTTTTCAAATGAGTAGACCTTGACGTTGAGCAAATATAGTAGTACAACACAGAGGAAAGCTAAGTTCTCTCTCAGCCCTCTCACTCTCCCTCCTCCCCTCCATTCTCTGTCTCTTATACTCCCTATCTGTCTGTGTGTGTCACTAGACTGAAATATCCCTTACTGAAACACCTCATTAGACAGAAATATCCCTTACTGAAACACCTCATTAGACTGAAATATCCCTTACTGAAACACCTCGGGGAGGCAGGGTAGCCTAGTGGTTAGAGCGTTGGACTAGTAACCGGAAGGTTGCAAGTTCAAACCCCTGAGCTGGCAAGGTACAAATCTGTCATTCTGCCCCTGAACAGACAGTTAACCCACTGCTCCTAGGTCGTCATTGAAAATAAGAATTTGTTCTTAACTGACTTGCCTAGTTAAATAAAGGTAAAATAAAAAAGTTAGACTGAAATATCCCTTACTGAAACACCTCAATTGACTGAAATATCCCTTACTGAAACACCTCATTAGACTGAAATATCCCTTAATGATACACCTCATTCGACTGAAATATCCCTTACTGAAACTCCTCATTAGACTGAAATATCCCTTACTGAAACACCTCAATTGACTGAAATATCCCTTACTGAAACACCTCATTAGACTGAAATATCCCTTAATGATACACCTCATTAGACTGAAATATCCCTTACTGAAACACCTCATTAGACTGAAATATCCCTTAATGATACACCTCATTAGACTGAAATATCCCTTACTGAAACACCTCATTAGACTGAAATATCCCTTACTGATACACCTCATTAGACTGAAATATCCCTTACTGATACACCTCATTAGACTGAAATATCCCTTACTGAAACACCTCATTAGACTGAAATATCCCTTACTGAAACTCCTCATTAGACTGAAATATCCCTTACTGATACACCTCATTAGACTGAAATATCCCTTACTGAAACACCTCATTAGACTGAAATATCCCTTACTGATACACCTCATTAGACTGAAATATCCCTTACTGAAACACCTCATTAGACTGAAATATCCCTTACTGATACACCTCACTTGACTGAAATATCCCTTACTGAAACACCTCATTAGACTGAAATATCCCTTACTGATGATACACCTCACTTGACTGAAATATCCCTTACTGATACACCTCACTTGACTGAAATATCCCCAACTAAAATATCTCCTCATCTTTATAAATTAGAACAACAGTGCAGAGTGATGTAACAGATATTTTTGGGCCGGCTCAAAGGATTTAAATTGACAAGGACAAGTGCTTCCCCCTGCTTTGTATGGAAGCGAGGCATTACAATGAAATTCAACAAATCCCCCAGCTCAAACCCAACCTTATGGCAACCCATGTGTTTTACTCCAGCTGTGGTACAATGCACTGCACTGTACTACAATACACACGTTCATGCATTCAGTCCTATTTTCTCATGATTCTCATTGGAACTCATTTTGTTGAGCCCCCTTTCTCAAATCCAGTACTCAGGGTCAACAGCACTACTGGTTACGTTTTCATTCTTCCCCTCTAATCAGAGGCCAATTCTGGCCAATTCAGAGTTGAGATGCAACTCAGACTTAATCCTTATTTTATGTCATTGGGAGACAACGTGAAAATGTAAGTTAAGCGTTATGATCTCAAGTCTGAATACCACCGAATGTGAGTGGAATCTCTGGCCAATCAATGACATGCATAAATGAATTCACTTCCAGCTATGGAACAACAAACAGCAGACCTTGGTGCTAGGATTCCACTACCCTGAATGTAGGACATCAGCTTTGTTTACAGTCCACCGTGAGACCTTATCAAATTATAGGAATGTCTGGGCTTGTTCTAGTCAAGGAAGCAGGTGTTCCATCAACAAAAAACTAAATGTTGGACTCACCTGATTTGGGGAGAGAAACTCCTGGTTATTTTCATTCATGTACATGTTGTCACCATCAAACTGGGGGGAGAAACAGAGAAACAACAGGGGGACAAATCAGTCAGCGAATAGAATAAACAGTCAACACATAAAAAAATAGTCAAGCACTAGGAATGTACTAGCATTCTGTGAACTTTCAATAAATTCACAGGTTTTCCCGAAATCCTGGTTAGAGGATTCCCAGAATCAGGAGGGAATAGTCAAGACACAGAGAATCCTCCAACTAGAATTTCTGGGGGAAAAAAACTGAATTTATCAGAATTTTGCCATGAAGCCATGAGACAAGCAGGCCACTAGTTGGCACTCTGCGTTTATGAGAATGCAAAATATACGAGGAGAAGTCAGCCAACAGGGCCTGCAGAGCTTCAACGGCTGTACAGTAAGGTCCTCACATTGACATGAGTTGGATCAGAACTGTAGGGTAGTGTACTGTAATGAACATACTGCATTGATGCTGAAAAACAACAAGCCTTTCCATAAGGATATTAGCCACAGTTAAGCCTTTGAACCTGTAGTCAGCACAAAGAAAAAAAGAGTCAGTGCATAGAAACAGTCTGAACGAGTTCAATTACTCCGTAGTAGTCACCTTTAAACCACACTGGCTTAGCGGCTCTCATGGACGTCAGTAAATACAGTTCATTAGAGCCCCATATAATTAGACCAGTCAGACTAGTGAAACTCACACTGCTCCGCTTGCCCGCAGTGTCCCAGTGTGTGTGTGTGTGTGTGTGTGTGTGTGTGTGTGTGTGTGTGTGTGTGTGTGTGTGTGTGTGTGTGTGTGTGTGTGTGTGTGTGTGCTCGCACGCGCGCGTGCATGCATACACTATATGTGTATGCATGTGTGTGTATATGTGTGTTTGTGTCTGACTCGGCTGTGACTTGGTCTGCAATGTGTCACACGAGGTGTCAACGGGGAGGGATACGCCGGAGCGCTCATCACACCAGCACAAGCACAACAAAACACAGAGCGCCAGCCAGAGGGCCCTACGGAGGCCAAGAGGTCACAATGGCCCATTAGCACTTTCACACTCCACCAGAGAAAAAAAGGCCTGCCAGAGAGAAGCCATGAGACAAGCAGGCCAACCCTCCATTGGACCGGGGTCGGGGCCAGGGCTGGGGTGGGTGAATGGGAGCGTGCCCCTGAGCAAAGGGGGATGGTGGGTGGTGGGTGTGGTTGGTTGGGTTAGGGAGGGCGAGAGGGGTTGGCTGGGGGTTTGGCTGGGGGGTTGGCTAGAGGGTTGGCTGGGGATGATGGTGTCTGTTCTCGCTGTTGCAGTAATTAACACTCGGGTCACAGCCAGAGGCTGTGGCTTGGCATGCCTCACACCTCCCAGATGCCTCTCTGTTCTGTCTGCCACTAGTTGGCACTCTGCGTTTATGAGAATACAAAATATACGAGGAGACGTCAGCCAAAAGGGCCTGCAGAGGCTCAACGGCTGTACAGTAAGGTCCTAACATTGACATGAGTTGGATCAGAACTGTAGGGTAGTGTACTGTAATGAACATACTGTATTGATGCTGAAAAACAACAAGCCTTTCCATAAGGATATTAGCCACAGTTAAGCCTTTGAACCTGTAGAATTGATACCAAAGTGTAGAGATACAAAAAATGATTATTACTGATATAGCCTAAACTGGTAAACTGACAGTAGGCTTTACTGATATAGCCTAAACTGGTATACTGACAGTAGGCTTTACTGATATAGCCTAAACTGGTAAACTGACAGTAGGCTTTACTGATATAGCCTAAACTGGTAAACTGACAGTAGGCTTTACTGATATAGCCTAAACTGACAGTAGGCTTTACTGATATAGCCTAAACTGACAGTAGGCTTTACTGATATAGCCTAAACTGGTATACTGACAGTAGGCTTTACTGATATAGCCTAAACTGACAGTAGGCTTTACTGATATAGCCTAAACTGGTATACTGACAGTAGGCTTTACTGATATAGCCTAAACTGGTATACTGACAGTAGGCTTTACTGATATAGCCTAAACTGGTATACTGACAGTAGGCTTTACTGATATAGCCTAAACTGGTATACTGACAGTAGGCTTTACTGATATAGCCTAAACTGGTATACTGACAGTAGGCTTTACTGATATAGCCTAAACTGGTATACTGACAGTAGGCTTTACTGATATAGCCTAAACTGGTATACTGACAGTAGGCTTTACTGATATAGCCTAAACTGGTATACTGACAGTAGGCTTTACTGATATAGCCTAAACTGGTATACTGACAGTAGGCTTTACTGATATAGCCTAAACTGGTATACTGACACTGATATAGCCTAAACTTTACTGATATAGCCTAAACTGGTATACTGACAGTAGGCTTTACTGATATAGCCTAAACTGGTATACTGACAGTAGGCTTTACTGATATAGCCTAAACTGGTAAACTGACAGTAGGCTTTACTGATATAGTACTGACAGTAGGCTTTACTGATATAGCCTAAACTGGTATACTGACAGTAGGCTTTACTGATATAGCCTAAACTGGTATACTGACAGTAGGCTTTACTGATATAGCCTAAACTGGTATACTGACAGTAGGCTTTACTGATATAGCCTAAACTGGTATACTGACAGTAGGCTTTACTGATATAGCCTAAACTGGTATACTGACAGTAGGCTTGGGAAATGTATGCAATGGGTTTAACAGTCCACATGTTTCAGTGTCGTTCCATTTGCCATGTTACATACCTTAAGTACCGCCACTGTCAAACCCACCAATGTTACTGTGTGTGATGAGATGACAGCAATAATTATATTATTTGTCACAGTACTTCTATCACTCTCAAATTCATCCGTTAAATAGACTTGGTGCTTTCAGCATCATGATTTCTCCTTGATGGAACCATTTGTTTGTGGGCCACAGTCATTGTATGATGGTTGCATACAACAAGGAAAATTAAATACATTTCTTCCATCGGGAAGAGAGGAGAACATGCCATGAGCACGTCTGAGTTCTCAATCAGGAAGTGAATGGTGTCAGTGAGAGGTTATTGGTGTTTTCACACATGACACAGATCTTCTCAGAGCAACTGGAGATACTCTATCTATCATACTGTGTATATACATTTGAAGTCGGAAGTTTACATACACCTTAGCCAAGTAAATTTAAACTCAGTTTTTCACAATTCCTGACATTTAATCCTAGTACAAAAAATCTGTTTTAGGTCAATTACTTTATTTTAAGAATGTGAAATGTCAGAATA
The DNA here is from genome assembly GCF_023373465.1 of Oncorhynchus keta. Lineage (NCBI taxonomy): Eukaryota > Metazoa > Chordata > Actinopteri > Salmoniformes > Salmonidae > Oncorhynchus > Oncorhynchus keta. Next base: position 43,887,141 of record NC_068441.1, on the reverse strand, counting down.
ATAGTAGAGAGAATGATTTACTTCAGCTTTTATTTATTTCATCACATTCCCAGTGGGTCAGAAGTTTACATACACTCAATTAGTATTTGGTAGCATTGCCTTTACATTTTTTTTTTACTTAGGTCAAATGTTTTGGGTAGCCTTCCACAAGCTTCCCACAATAAGTTGGGTGAATTTTGGCCCATTCCTCCTGGCAGAGCTGAGTCAGGTTTGTAGGCCTCCTTGCTCACACACACTTTTTCAGTTCTGCCCACACATTTTCTATACAATTGAGGTCAGGGCTTTGTGATGGCCTCTCCAATACATTGACTTTGTTGTCCTTAAGCCATTTTGCCACAACTTTGGAAGTATGCTCGGGGTCATTGTCTATTTGGAAGACCCATTTGCAACCAAGCTTGATGTCTTGAGATGTTGCTTCAATATATCCACATAATGTTCCTACTCATGATCTCATCTATTTTGTGAAGTGCACCAGTCCCTCCTGCAGCAAAGCAACCCCACAACATGATGCTGCCACCGTCGTGCTTCACGATTGGGATGGTGTTCTTCGGCTTGCAAGCATCCCCCTTTTTCATCCAAACATAACGATGGTCAAACAGTTATATTTTTGTTTCATCAGACCAGAGGACATTTCTCCATTTCTCTTTCTTTGTCCCCATGTGCAGTTGCAAACCATAGTCTGGGTTTTTTATGGTGGTTTTGGAGCAGTGGCTTCTTCCTTGCTGAGCGGCCTTTCAGGTTATGTCGATATGGGACTTGATTTACTGTGGATATAGATACGTTTGTACCTGTTTCCTCCAGCATCTTCACAAGGTCCTTTGCTGTTGTTCTGGGATTGATTTGCACTTTTCGCACCAAAGTACATTCATCTCTAGGAGACAGAACGCATCTCCCTCCTGAGCGGTATGACGGCTGTGTGGTCCCATGGTGTTTATACTTGCGTACTATTGTTTGTACAAATGAACATGGTACCTTCAGGTGTTTGGAAATTGCTCCCAAGGAGGAACCAGACTTGTGGAGGTCTACAATTTGTTTTCTGAGGTCTTGGCTGATTTCTTTTGATTTTCCCACGATGTCAAGCAAAGAGGCACTGAGTTTGAGGGTAGGCCTTGAAATACATCCACATGTACACCTCTAATTGACTCAAATTATGTCAATTTGCCTATCAGAAGCTTCTAAAGCCATGACATAATTTTCTGGAATTTTCCAAGCTGTTTAAAGGCACAGTCAACTTAGTGTATGTAAACTTCTGACCCACTGGAATTGTGATACAGTGAATTATTGGTGAAATAATCTGTCTGTAAACAATTGTTGTAAAAATGACTTGTGTCATGTACAACCGACTTGCCTTGTGTCATGTCCTAACTGTCTTGCCAAAACTATAGTTTTTTAACAAGAAATTTGTGGAGTGGTTGAAAAATGAGTTTTAATTACTCCAACATAAGTGTATGTAAACTTCTGATTTCTGACTTCTGATATATATATATATAATATATAATATTAATATAATTTATATCAGTAAAGGCAGGACTATTAGTATAAAACAAATAACCACAAAAATCAGACATCATAAAGGAGTCACACATGCTCATGACAATAACCGCATCAGAAGTCCTGGATGCTTTCAGTGCTACCCACGTGTCATATGTTTTACAGCAGAATTAAGCAATAAGGCACAAGGTGGTGTGGTGTACAGTATGGCCGATATGCCATGGCCGTTCTTAGGCACAACACAGTTGATGGTTACATTGGTTACATTTGCAAAAGTAAAAACAGAGAGGAAGAGCGAGACAGATAGAGAGAGAGAAAGAGAGTGAGATAGAGAGAGAAAGAGATATAAATATATATATATAGAGAGAGAGATAGAGAGATAAGAGAGAGATAGGGAGAGATGGAAGGAGAGAGAGGGAGAGAGAGAGAGAGAGAAAGAGAGTGAGATAGAGAGAGAAAGAGATATAAATATATATATATAGAGAGATAGAGAGATAGGGAGAGATGGAAGGAGAGAGAGGGAGAGAGAGAGAGAGGTAGAGAGAAAGAGGGGGTAAGAACAAGAAAATAAAGCTTGGATAAAACCCAGAATGGTGGTGGGGAGAGATAGAGCTCATTGTTCAAACAACTGATACACATTGGACACCAACCCCTCCAGTTTGCTGAGCTAAAAAGCACATAAAGAGGGAGGCTATAAATAGGCAGCTGTTTGCGTAAACCCAAGCCACTTTCAGTTAGATGTAGGAAGTGCGCACTACAGCATTGAGGTCATGGAACAACAGTTGAACGCAGCCTATCACACAGCTCCCAGCCACAAATGAGCATTCCAATCTATAGTAGTACTTCAAAATGGCATACATGTATAGTACAGCCTTGCTTACAAGATGGCTGTCTTCCCTGTGATGTACACACTATACACACAATCATACAGTTCATACATGTTGCCACGTATGTTTTAAATTTAGACAGACTGGCAACGAAGAAAAAAGGAGAGACCAGACTCTCTCCTCTCCTCTCCTCTCCTCTCCTCTCCTCTCCTCTCCTCTCCTCTCCTCTCCTCTCCTCTCCTCTCCTCTCCTCTCCTCTCCTCTCCTCTCTCTTTTGTGGGACTAAAATGTGTTTCCGTGGTTTTCCACACATACGTGACTGATCGCCTGTCAGTCTAAGTGCAAATGGAAACAGACAGCAGTCAAAATACCTGTGTCAGGACACTGGTCATTAGAGAATTCAGAGGCTGGCAGACATCACTGAAGGTCTGAGGGGATGGTTGTCTGAGCAGATATGGATTTGTTGACTGTGTTTGTGTGTGTTCCTTCTACAGTGTGTTTGCTCTGCTGTGTGTGTTCGTGTGTGGGTGTGTTGCATGTTTGTACTAATGTATGTGCTGTTTGCCCTTCTATAGGTGTTAGTGTGTGTGCATATATGTGTACTGTATATGTGTAGCCACACATCTGGGTGTCTCTCTGTGTGAAACATTTGTCCTATGCAACAACACCTGTCCTATTCAACAAAGACAGAACCCAATAAAGATCAAAAATATGACCGTCCGTGTTCATATTCAAACCTCAACTGCCATAACCATTCCACCTCCGATCTGGGTTCAAATACTACAGTGAACTAAAATATAAACGCAACATGCAACAATTTAAAAGATTCTACTGAGTTGCAGTTCATTTAGGGAAATCAGTCAATTGTAATAAATTCACCAGGCCATAATCTATGGATTCCACATGACTGGGGATACAGACATGCATCTGTTGGTCACAGATACCTCGAAAGAAAGGTAGGGGCGTGGATCAGAAAACCAGTCACTATCTGGTGTGAACACCATTTGCCTCATGCAGCGAGAGACATTTCATTCGCATAGTGTTGATCAGGCTGTTGATTGTGGCCTGTGGAATGTTGTCCCACTCCTCTTCAATGGTTATGCGGAGTTGCTGGATATTGGTGGTAACTGGAACACACTGTCTTATACGTCAATCCAGAACATCCCAAACATGCTCAATGGGTGACATGTCTGGTGAGTATTAAAGCCATGGAAGAACTGGGACATGTTCAGCTTCCAGGAATTGTGTACAGATCCTTGTGACATGGGGCCGTGTATTATCATGTTGAAATATGGGATGATGGTGGTGGATGAATGGCCTGACAATGGGCCTCAGGATCTCGTTGCGGTATCTCTGTGCATTCAAATTTCCATCGATTAAATGCAGTTGTGTTTGTTGTCCGTAGCTGATGCCTACCTGCCCAAACTATAACCCCACCGCCAACATGGGGCCCTCTGTTCACAACGTTGACATCAGCAAATCGCTCGCCCACACGACGCCAGTTGAAACCGTGATTTATCCATGAAGAGCACACTTCCCCAGTGGCCATTGAAGGTGAGCATTTGCCCACTGAAGTCGGTTATGATGCCAAACTGCAGTCAGGTCAAGATCCTGGTGAGGATGACGAGCACGCAGACACGCTTCAATGAGACGGTTTCTGACAGTTTGTGAAGAAATTCTTTGGTTGTGCAAACCCATAGTTTCATCAGCTCTACGGGTGTCTCGCAGATGAAGAAGCCGGATGTGGAGACCATGGTTACACATGGTCTGCGGTTGTGATGCCGGTTGGACATACGGCCAAACTCTCTAAATCAACATTAGAGGGGGCTTATGGTACAGAAACATTCAGCTCTGTTGGACATTCCTGCAGTCAGAATGACAATTGCTCCCTCAAAATGTGAGATATCTGTGGTATTGTGTTGTGTGACAAACCTGCACATTTTAGAGTGGCCTTTTATTGTCCACAGCACAAAGTGCACCTGTGTAATGATCATGCTGTTTAATCAGCTTCTTGATATGCCACACCTGTCCGGTGGATGGATTATCTTGGCAAAGGTGAAATGCTCACTAACAGGGACGTAAACACATTTGTGCACAGAATTTGAGAGAAATAAGCTTTTGTACTTATGGAACATTTCTGGGATATTTTATTTCAGGTCAGCTATTTTTGTTCAGTATATTTGAAATAATTACTCTGGGCTTGATTAGCTTGCCTGGTGCAATGAAACCAATAGAACAGTTGCAACAGTGCAACCCTGCCCATCTGGCACCCCAGGCAGGCTAAAGTAATCACTAAGAGTGTTTGTAAGATTTCAAATAGTATTTGAACCCAGATCTACTCCACCTTTTATCCAGGCCATAACTCTATACAGATGAAGTATGGTCTTCATTACATCAAACTCTGCTGAGGAGGAACATAATTGTTTCTTTATCGACTGAAAAAGAAATTAATTGGACCAGCTGAAAACCCTCCGATGATAAACATTAAAATGAGAGAGAGACAAACACAAATCGTGCGTGTGCTTGTAAAGCACTATGAAACGGGAGAGAAACGGGAGAAATAGCTGCATAAAGACTGTGTTTAACCATGTGGTCGAATGGATCCCTGGGAGACGCTCATTCTCTCTTGAATAATGAGCTTAATTGCTCCAATCAGTGATGTGATGATTAATCTAGGTTTATTGCTATTTTTACTGTCTTGTCAGTCACATGGATGGTTTTTGAGAGGCCTTAAATGACGCTTTGACTGGCTCGGCTCATAAAGACACCTTGACTGGCTCATAATGAACCCTGGACTGGCTCATAATGAACCCTGGACTGGCTCATAATGAACCCTGGACTGGCTCATAATGAACCCTGGACTGGCTCATAATGAACCCTCGACTGGCTTATAAAGACACCTCAACTGGCTCATAATGAACCCTCGACTGGCTCATAATGAACCCTCGACTGGCTCATAATGAACCCTCGACTGGCTCATAATGAACCCTCGACTGGCTCATAATGAACCCTCGACTGGCTCATAATGAACCCTCGACTGGCTCATAATGAACCCTCGACTGGCTCATAATGAACCCTCGACTGGCTCATAATTAACCCTCGACTGGCTTATAAAGACACCTCAACTGGCTCATAATGAACCCTCGACTGGCTCATAATGAACCCTGGACTGGCTCATAATGAACCCTCAACCGGGTCATAATGAACCCTCGACTGGCTCATATGACACCTCGACTGGCTCATAATGAACCCTCTACTGGCTCATAATGACACCTCGACTGGCTCATATGACACCTCGACTGGCTCGGCTCATATGACACCTCGACTGGCTCGGCTCATAATGACACCTCGACTTGCTCATAATGACACCTAGACTGGCTAATAATGAGAGCGATTATTTAAAAAATACAAGAAAGAATAAAAAATAAGCCCCTTTATGTGGAAAATTGGGATTTTTCAAAAAACCTTGAACTGGACTACATGTGATCCATGTGAATGGGTGTGATTGACTGGGTTTGGTGATCTACTGGATTACACTTGGGGCTGGGGTTGAAACCCACTTCTGACCAATGCCCGAGGTAGGTGTCGAGTTACAGATGGCCAAGCACAATCACGCCATTGTGCTCGCCTTGGACACAATGAAAACAAAGCTAACACATCATCAATCTTCAAACCCCCTACATACCATAACACAGAATAATGAACCAGGTGGAATTGAAAATACATTTTGAAACAGGATTACCATAAAAAATGTAATATGCACAAATAGCGCCAATGAAAATCAACTAGACAGGGGCGTGGTCAGGCAGTCAAAATTTGTCTCAAACTTACTTCAATCAAGTGCATAGTAATCCACTTTTTGAGGTATATTGAGTGTTTCATTTATTTAAGCAGTTGGGGTCATCATGGCAGAACTGTGTAAGACTGGTCTCTTGATATAAAGGCTTCGTTCCAATGGCACCCTCTGCCCTATATAGTCCCTGGTCAAACGTAGCGTATTCAAGGGAATAGGGTGCCATTTGGAACACAGACCAAGTCTGTGGATTCCATTAAATATATTAAATCAGCTTGCATTATATAATGCGAGGCACATTTACAACCCTTTCGAGGGAAGTCCCAAAGGAAGGCAACAAAGGCTCTCTCTCCCTTCAAGGGAGTAGTCAAGCAATTCAGAAATAGCAAAACAATATTTTGCGTTGTTCTGTTCCGCCTACAAGGCAAAGCTCAATTTCCGAAAACTCAACTGGGAAAATGTCATGAGGTCATTGAGAGAGAATAAATGATTAAAAAAAGTAAAAGTTACAGAGATACCTGTTCTTTTGCTTGAGTGGCTTTGATGCTTTTTATAAATAATTATGTTACCTGTATATAATATTCAACCTTGAAGAATAATTATGATGTGTGGAATGTTAATGCACAAAATGCAAATGAAGGTGATCTATATAAACCCTGGATTGCTTCTGCTATGGCCAGTGAAAGGCTTTGAGCCAGCGGTCGGCCATATTGGCACTCGCCAGAAGGAGAAATCCTCCAAGGAATAAATGGAATTCTACAATATTTCAAATAAATGTTTCAAAGACAAAATTACAAGTATTTTGTTGTTGTATTGGGGACAGTAACACTATAACTTCAAAAAATGACACTTTAAGCTAATTTTTAAAATATATTTTGTGTACATTTTTGCATGTTTAGCTCACACATGCATTAATGTGTCTGTAATAGAATAAATGTGGGAAAAACAAATGTAGACATTTATAAATGCTTCTCCATAGCTTTCAATTATTTTTTTTACAATGGTGGGGAAGTGGCAAGATGGAGGTGCCGTGGCTTCAAAACAGCGCACCAGGACACCATCAAGTATATATATATATCATTGGAAAACACCAACAAATATCACAAAGAAAATGATGAAAATAAATTATTCAAAAACCTACTGTTTCATCAAAATGCACAGTAAGTTTTTACGGTCTACAACTGAACTGTCTCACCCTATCTACAGCTGCACCAGTTTTTCCAAAGCACTGTACACTCATTTCAAGCCATATGCTGTACAACACTGTTCTGCACTACCTTTCTCCACACATACATAGCACTCTTGCCTCGCCACCACCCCTACATTTACATGGAAATGTGTCCAACAGTACTGTACTCTCTTGCCTCTCTTGTCAATAGGCCCCATAATTCTACATTCACTGCATCGGCTCTGCTACTTATTTCTCATCCAGCAGCCATCACGGCCTGGCATTCAGGCGCAATGTTCTATTATCAATCTAATTGCACATTCCACCCTGACAAGGGCTCGTTAAGCCTTAATTACACACATGTTGTTTTCTACAAACATCTCCATTTGGGTTTCTTTTGTGTTGCAATTGTTCAGCAGGGACAGCCATTTGAGATCTCACCGATAGTGTGTGTGAGAGAGAGAGAGAGAGAGAGAGAGAGAGAGAGAGAGAGAGAGAGAGAGAGAGAGAGAGAGAGAGAGAGAGAGAGAGAGAGAGAGAGAGAGAGAGAGAGAGAGAGAGAAAGAGTGAGGGAGAGTGAGAGAGCGTGAAAGGGAAAGGGAGGGGGAGGGGGAGGGGGAGAGGGAGGGGAGAGAGAGAGAAAGAGAGAGTGAGAGAAAGAGTGAGAGAGTGAGAGAGAGAGAGAAAGGGAGAGGGAGGGGAGAGAGAGGGAGGGGAGAGAGAGAGGGAGAGAGGGAGAAAGGGACAGGGAGGGGAGAGAGAGAGAGAGAAAGAGTGACAGTGAGAGAGCGTGAGAGTGAGAGAGAGAGGAGAGGGAGAGAGAGAGAGAGAGAGGGAGAGAGAGAGGGAGAGAGAGAGAGAGAGAGAGAGAGAGAGAGAGAGAGAGAGAGAGAGAGAGAGAGAGAGGGAGAGAGAGAGAGAGAGAGAGAGAGAGAGAGAGAAAGAGTGACAGTGAGAGAGCGTGAGAGTGAGAAAGAGTGAGAGCTAGAGAGTGAGAGAGAGAGAAAGGGAGAGGGAGGGGAGAGAGAGAGAGAGAGAGAGAGAGAGAGAGAGAGAGAGAGAGAGAGAGAGAGAGAGAGAGAGAGAGAGAGAGAGAGAGAGAGAGAGAGAGAGAGAGAGAGAGAGAGAGAGAGAGAGAGAGAGAGAGAGAGAGAGAGAGAGAGAAAGGGAGAGGGAGGGGAGAGAGGGAGAGAGGGGAGAGAGGGGAGACTGACAGAGATATGGAGAGAGAGAGAGAGAGAGAGAAATCAGACCCCAATAATTACAGAGGAATTTGCGTCAAGAGTAACTTGGGAAAGATTTTCTGTAGCATTTTGAATTCAAGAATTCAAACCTTTCTTCAAGAAAAAAATGTAATAAGTAAATGTCAAATTGGCTTTCTTCCTAACCATCGCACTACTGACCATATATATACACCTTACACACACTAATTAATAAACATACTGAATAAACACACTCCACGTCCAAAAAAAAAGAGGGCAAAATCTTTGCTTGCTTTATTGACTTTAAAAAAGCATTTGATTCGATTTGGCACGAAGGGCTAT